>NW_028246546.1:0-542846 GCF_964263255.1 Lissotriton vulgaris | reverse complement strand
ACTCCTTCCTTTCTCTCAGAGGGAATCAGATGAGAGCTCTTGGCACCTGAAAATGAACAATAAGGAGAACAGTGAGGAGGAGACACACACAGGACTAGAGATCTTAAAGAACAGCAACCTTGCGATTCCCAAAGAAAATACAATGCTAAACTGAATCTATTGAACTAAATAAATAACCACCCTAAAGGGAATTGAGTCAAACCTGTTTCCTGGGTCTTCTTTGCCTCACAGCCAGTGAACTGGCACCAATGCGCCAGGGCCACTCCCTCAAGACCAGTCTCTTCACAGACCGTGGGAACTTCCGGTTGGGGTTCCTACACCTCCTGCCCCTCACTTTCTGGCAGGCACCTGGGCCACTGTTTTAGTCTTCAGGTCCTTCCGTCTCCCCTGACATCTGCCATGGACCACATGGCCATGAACATCAACTCAGGCAATCCCAACATCTCCAGATGAGACCAGAGGTGAAAAAGGACCTCCATGTGTGGCAAGAGACAGGAAGTTTAGAGTGTCCGAAGTAAGAGGTAAAATGAAACATCAAGACTGGGCAGCTTGGTATTCAGTAATCTGGCATTCATCACCATCAGCAGTCAACTCCTATGAAAGACCAAAGGCAGCTGCACTTATATTTTCATAAATGAAACACTGCATTGACTACAATTAGTTCTGTGGGCCCTGTCTGTATCCTCTTCTACTAGAGGGGAAAACACCCAGTCCTCATTTGAAACCACCAAAAGATTTTCTCACTGACCTGACTGCTGATCTGAAATATTCAGAGATCATGAGTGCAAAACCGCTGTCCAAATTCCTGGAAAAATGGCATAGTTGTGCAACTATATGGAAAGGCGTAAACATGACCGAAAGTCCTGCAGGCCATTAGTTTAATAGGCATTGACTGCAATATCTCTCAAAATTAATTCTCACGGTCCTAGACGATTGGGTCACTAATGAAAATATTCTCTTATCTAAGGAGGCTTCAGAAAATGACATTCGATGATTGACCAGATCTTCAGGTTCCTGCACATAATTCACAATTGAGCACAGCTATAAAAATGCCCCTTTTCATGACATGTTTAGATTTAGCAAGCTTGCTAAAGACTCTCAATTGTTTTAAATGTGCACAACAGTGTACTAAGTGAGAAAACAGCAGTTGCTCCCAACAAGACAAAACTGGGGTAAACCAAAGAGCCCACATCGAGACCTCCCAAACTAGGTATTAAAAAGCCAAAAGGCGAGGCATGTGGCGAAAGCTCTATGTCTCTTAATAATTTTAAAGAAACTCACGTGAAAAATAAATTGAAAGCGTTGAAAACTCGTAGTTTTAGATGTTGGGATCTTTTCTTCTTTTTCTCTTCTCGAAATGTTGGGTAGGTTTCTTTCCCTCGTCGCCAGTGTAAAATCAAGATAATGAGGCACAGGAGATTGGAGATAAGAAAGGATGAAGTTTATTCCAGAGAACATAGATCCCATCCATCAAGTAGCTGTAGCCAGGTGCAACTGACTTCTAACTCTCCTCAGGGTTCTATCTCTATGGTGCTAATCAAAGAACAACATGATTCATCCTTTCTTATCTACAATCTCCTGTGCCTCATTATCTCGATTTTACCTGCACCAGGCTTTGACCTCGCTTCTGAGACAACACCTTTAGGTAAAATAGCCAACCCTAGGCATCGACCCAGCTCTGCTGTCCCTAATCCAACTGTTACATACTGGCACAACGCCCCAGGTGAGACTTTATCAAAAGGGATGTATTAGTGAAAAAATGCATGTGAGTAACGGGTTGCCTTCTGACTCCCTTTTGTTCTCTCTCTAAATTAACTATCTGTACTGTGAAGTCCAAAAAGTCACTGAATACTTTAAAAGTAATAAACAGCTTCAAGATGGTGGCACTTCTATATGCCGATGGTTCAACTTTGATCAATAAAACTCTTCATGGCTTTCAGGTACATCAACCGACCACGGAAAGATACTCTAGACAAAAAAATTCTAAATATTAACAATAAAAAACAAAATCATGACTTTCACACCAAAAAAACTCCAAAAAATAAATCTTTCTTCAATAATGACACACAAACTCCTTTAGGTATTATGGGGTAACCATCAATTGTAATCCTAAATGGAATACCCACGTCCTAACCACAACAGAAAACTTTGAGGCTAGAGCCAATGCCATCCTGAGAATGGTAAGTAACTGGAGAGAGCAGTTTTCTATTCTCATCAAAAGAGTTTTCGAAGCGAAAGACGGAGGCCAAATCTCATATGGCAATGAGCTTTGGAAACTGGTCAAAGCCTCAAGCCACATGGGCTTTTTTTAAACGAAATTCTGAAAAACACAGCTTAAGTTGCAATTGATTTCCTCGCGGTTGCCTTGGAATCAGATCTCGGCTATCTTCCAGTAAAAACCCCTGTAAAATAAGGACAGAACAGAGCGAGAGCACCAGGTAACAACTTGGTGGATTTAGCCTGGAAATAACACTTGAACGTCACACCATTATTTCTAAAGCAATGGGGAAAATATACTAAGAGGCCTGCTCTGGCACTTCCACCTGCACCATCAGACCTGGAGCTGTTGTCAAAAAAAAAAAAAAATTCAGTCATCGACAAACAATTCTCAAGGTTATTGATAGAATAGAAACTCAAAACTCTTGAAAAGCTCACTCCAGAGTCAAGCTGGCATGTAGGACCATTCACAGAACAAACAACAATATCTCATTCTCCTATCAAACCACAGAGAAAGGAGCTAAATTATACTCTGAACAAAAGAATCCCTGTGGTCGTGGATAAATGCCTGTGCAGAGCAAGAGAGGGCACAGAACATTTCATGTTGACCTGTAACCAGTACAATTGCATCACGTCAAATACACACAACAGCATCCTGTGCAGAGAGCATCTTCAGTCTCCAGATGAAAACATTGGGGCATATTTACAAGCAACTAGCGCAACCGGAGCATAATTTTCTTTCGATGCTCCGGTGGTGCTGTTAGCTGGCCCATATTTACAAGGCCATGCAAAGCCACCTTGCGTGGATTTACATGACCTTGTAAATATGGCCCTCTTTGAAGCGGTAATCTGCATTAAAGTGGTATGTCATGGGTGTTGCTGTGGGTGTTGACCACGCCATGATACCCATGGCTTTTTGACACTGTCTCAGATTTACAAGGATTGGTAAATCTGAGGCAGCGATAAAAACGGCTGCTTTCAAGGGGGGAGTTAAAGTGGTGCAACGAGGAGAAATACTTGTATTTCTCCTTGTTTTTTGCTCTTTCTATGTGTGCTGCTTTGAAAGCAGCACACATAGAAGGAGAAAAATGCCATTAATGATTGTGTTTGTGCTGGAAGATGTCCCTTCCTGCACAAACACAATCATCCCTGGAACGCATGCAGCCCAAAACCATGGTGCAAGGGTGCCTGCGTTGGTGCACGGCTACTGTTTTAGTGCAGGCACAGGGAAAAGCACATGGGTGCGCTGTATTCCTGTAAATACGGTGCACACCGGGTTTTTTTAAATGACGCAAATCTGTGCAGCAAAATTGCTTGGAGCACAGAGCTGCGCCATTTCATTGTAAATATTCCCCACTGTATTCCTCCAGACCGACCTATTGGGATAAACGCCAAAACTAACTAGACTGTACTTGAGAAGAAGCTGGAAACTTTGGCTAAAACTGAAACACTAAAGCCTTGGTCGTCCACATAAGAACTTTAGGGCATATTTACAATAGAATGGCGGAGCGCGGTGTTAAGCTAAAATTGCTAACGCCGTGCTCCACCATTCTGAAAACGCAGGGATGCGCCATATTTACGAGATACGGCTCACCCTTGTGCTTTCCCTAGTGCTGGTGCCAAATTGAGCTGCCTAGGGCCAAAGCAAGCAAAACTCACAAGATGATGGACGGAATGTTGCACAATGGCAAAACATTCACCCCCAGTCAAAGATCTGGGTTTAATCCATTGTTATTTTGCTCACCAAGCCACCCCAGTTCAGACATGTCCATATGCAAATCAGTCTCGACCCTGTGCCTCATGGGAACAGTCCAGCCCGAACTGCCAAGCCATATCTTTCCTGGACCGGAATCAAGCATCCTAGGACCGGTTTCTGGCTATCAGCCGTCTTCAGCCAGGATACCTTGACTCCGGGAGCCTAGTTATGTTATGTTATGTTATGTTATGTTATGTGAATTTATATAGCGCACGGCTGCCCCAGCCAAGGGGCGTCCCGGCGCTGTGAACTGACCAAAGGGAAGAATGAAGATGTACAAAAAACAGAGTTATTGAAAAAGATGGGTTTTGATGGCTTTCCTAAAGGCTAGAAGATCATGCATCCCCCGTATGGTTACAGGCAGGCTGTTCCATAGCTTGGCGGCAAGAAGGCTGAAAGAGCGTCCCCCAACTCTGGCAAGTCTGGTGCGTGGGATGGTCACTAGATGTTGTCCCTCTGAACGGAGAGATCTGGTGGGTGTGTACTCAGACAGGAGGGGGCTCAACAGTGGGGGAGAGGCGGTTTTAAGGGTCTTGAAGGCTAAACATAGAGCCTTAAACTGGATCCTTCTTCCCACCGGGAGCCAATGCAGTTTCCTTAAAGTTCCTGAAACAGAAGAGTGGCGAGGTAGGCCGACCAGGGCTCTGGCAGCCGCATTCTGGACTCTCTGCAGTCTGGTGGTTTCGGCCAGGTTTGCTCCTAAAAGGAGAGAGCTGGCATAGTCCAGTCTAGAAAGGATCGTCGCCTGGACGATAAGCTGGCGGGTGCGGCAGTCAAAGAACTTCAGGATGGGCCTGATGTTGCGTAAGATGCCGAAGCACGTGGCGGCTACTTTCTTAGTGTGGGTGGTGTATTTTAGAGCCGAGTCAATCCAGACACCTAGATTTTTAACACAGTCTTTCGGCTTGGGGGGAGAGCCCAGAATGTCAGGCCACCAGTTGTCTCCCCAGGAAGCGGTGTTCTTTCCCAAGAGGAGAATCTCGGTTTTACCGGCGTTTAGTTGGAGAAAGTTCGCCGTCATCCAATTGGTGATGTCGATGAGTGTCTGTTTGAAATGACTGGCTTCCAGACCATTGTTGTTATTCAAAGCCACCACCAACTGGGTATCATCTGCATATGATACCAAGGCCATTCCATTCTTTCTGGCCACCTCCGCTAAGGGGCGGACATAGACATTGAACAGGGTAGGGCTAAGGGACGAGCCCTGCGGCACTCCCTGTCCAATGCTATGCTCCTTCGAGATGTAGGGGGGGGGTGGAGACTCTGAAAGACCTGTTAGACAGGAAGTCTCTAAACCACCCCAGGGCAGCCCCTGTAACTCCGATTTCCTCCAGTCTCATCAAGAGGACCTCATGTGACACCGTATCAAAGGCAGCACTGAGGTCCAATAGGACCAGTGCTGCAGTACCGCCGGCGTCAAGAATGGAACGGAGGTCCTCAGAGACACTGAGCAAGGCTGTCTCAGTGCTATGACCAGCTCTAAACCCGTGTTGGGAGTCGTCCAGAATGTTATTGGACAGGAGGAAGTTGGACAAGATGTTATTGACATGTGCCTCGGCCACTTTAGCAGGCCAAGGGAGCAGGGAGATCGGCCTAAAGTTCTCTGGGAGTGAGGGATCCAGAGTGGGTTTTTTTAGAATGGGGGATACCCATGCCTGTTTCCATTTGATTGGGACACTGGCAGTGGAGAGTGACCGATTGATGATGTCACGAACATGGTCTGAGATGAGTGCATGAGCGTCACAAAAAAGGTCAGGTTTCAAGGGATCTGCCGGAGACCCGGATTTAATCTTTCTACAGATTTTAAAGAAAGTATCACAGTCAAGTGTGGGAAAGCACGTGAGGGAGGGTCTGGTAGGATCAAAGGTAACCGGTAACTGTGGGTCTTTGGGGAAAGTGTCGTATATCTTCTTGATTTTGTCTGTGAAGAAATTAGCCATTTTATTACAGAGGTCGGGCGAGGTAGTGATGGCATTGACAGTTTTTTTTGCCGTGAGATCTTTTAGAATTTTAAAAACCGATTTTGAGGTATTAGGGCTGTTGTTAATTTCACTGGCATAGTATGCCGCTCTCACTCTGCAGACTTTCCGATGGTAGGATTTTTGGAGCAGGACGTATTCTTGTTTAAGACTGGTGTCGTAACTTTTCCTCCAACGTCTCTCTGCCTTCTTACATTCCTTTTTCAAGATGAGCAAGGGACCCACGTCTGGGCATACCCTTCCCACATAGGGTGATTAGCAAAACACTCAAGATGATGGACGGAATGTTGCACAATGGCAAAACATTCACCCCCAGTCAAAGATCTGTTATTTTTGCATTTTTCACCCCGAGTGGGATAGGTATGCTCAGACGTGAGTCCCATGCTCTCCACACCACTGGAGTCAAGCTATCCTGGCTGAAACCGGTCCTAGGATGCTTGATTCCGGTCCAGAAAAGATATGGCTTGGCAGTTTGGGCTGGACTATTCACATGAGGCACAGGGTCAAGGCTGATTTGCATATGGCCATGTCTGAACTGGGGTGGTGTGGAGTGCAAAAAACGATGGATTTAGGCCCAGATCTCTGTACTGGGGTGAATGTATGACATTGTTATGCATTCTGTCCATCAACTGTTATTTTTGCATTTGTCACCCCGAGTGGGATGGGTATGCTCAGACGTGAGTCCCATGCTCTCCACACCACTGGAGTCAAGCTATCCTGGCTGGACACGGCTGAAAGCCAGAAACCGGTCCTAGGATGCTTGATTCTGGTCCAGGAAAGACATGGCTTGGCTGCATAGGGCCAACGCAAGCCCCCCTGCACCATAGTGCAAGGGTGCCTGCATTGAGGGAATGATTATGTGAAGGAAGGTGTCCCTTCCTGAACATAAACAATTTGTAACTACGAAGGTTGTTGCATTATTTCAGGTCTCATAGTTCCTGAACTCTTACCCACATTTTGTTTCAACATGGATATGTGCAGCTTCCTAGACCAAGTCTATAGCACGCTATAAAATTGGTGAAATAAGATAATAGAAAAAATGAAAAAATAGAAGCAACAATGTAAATAATCGGAGAACAGGAGTGCGTCCTTCAATTATTTCTCATAGCATTGTGCAGCACACATAGAAACAGCAAAAATTAGGAGAAATTCATAATTTCTCCTCATTTTGCCATGTTAAGACCAGGTTCTTTTTGGTCTTAAT
This sequence comes from Lissotriton vulgaris, assembly GCF_964263255.1. Classification (NCBI taxonomy): domain Eukaryota; kingdom Metazoa; phylum Chordata; class Amphibia; order Caudata; family Salamandridae; genus Lissotriton; species Lissotriton vulgaris. The sequence goes on along the minus strand of NW_028246546.1, from coordinate 535,690 downwards.
TTTTTTGGCACTGCCCCATATTAACACCACCCTTGTGAATATGGGGCAGCATCAAAATGAATCAATGATGTTACAGCAGAACACCCAAGGCAAAACCCATTGCCCACCCCTTTGACCCTAAGAGTAGGGTGAAAGGGGGTCCTATTTACAAGGTGGCATTAAGACATGTTACTTGGCTTAATAGCACCTTGAAAATAAGGCAAAGGGGTTTATCACCACAGGAACGTCACAAAAAGTGGCGTTAATGTGGCGATCAGCCCTTGTAAATATGCCCCTTTGTCCCTCTACAAAAACAATTCCGAGACAAAAGCAGAAAGCTGGCCAAACTAGCTCCCTAAATAAGGGATGTGAACTACTTATTTACATGTTTTTAGCAGTAAAGAACTTTTTTTCTATTGTTTTCCTTTGTCTATTTATAGTTCATTGTGTGAAAGGAAGTTATGCCTTTGCATTGTTGGCCAACAACACCTTCAAAATAAATGTAAAAACAATCTCCTGCTGGACTTCAGTGTGGGTGTGCTTAGATGAAACAACTTGTCTACGGAATCTTTTTCTCAGAGAAAACCCTTTTTTTCAATCATATAATTAAACTTAGTGAAAGACTGAGTAATACGAATACAGCTGATAGTGCACACACAAGTTCATTTTATAAAAGTACTAACATAATCGCTGGTCCTTCAAGTGTGAAAAAATTGCATTTTTTTTTGTTCTTTGTCTATTACAGATTACTGGATCCATTATGTTTATTATAGATTTTTCAAATAATGAAATATTGGCATGCAAAACTAGCCTGTTGCTGAAATATTTCTATAAAAATCGTTTTTGGTGACAGAATATTTCTCAATAGAATCAGAGATGAGTCACTATACATCAGGAAAGATATCTACAATATTCTATGGTTTTCTACTTTCTGATAAAAAAAATATAGCCATGTGAGGAACTCAAAGCTTTACCTTGCTGTGTCTGTCCCAGAAAAGCCCTGGGATCAGTTTGAGACTCCTTGATAATAAAGGAATGACTCACACAGTGACGTCACTGTAGTCCCCAGTCCTGCCACCTTCCTTCTAAAAATACACCATGACTCACATGATAGGCACGTATCTCCGTAATACTGGAGTAAAAGGGATTGGTACCTGTCCAATTAAATGGCTGATATGTCCCGTATGTTTCTACGTCATCTTCATTAACCACGCTCTTCTCCAAAATATGATGAGGCAAATTCAGGCTACAAGATGTCCTGGCATGTTTATGCAAGCAGCCACACTATCTCCTACTCTGTTTCATGAGCACATTTCCTGCAGCATCAAGTTTGGAGCAACTCCGAATCTCACGCAAGACGTCAAACATCAATCAAGCCAGGGGTCGAGTCGCGGTACCACGCAGGTGGATGGCGTCCCCCACTTATTTTACTGGAGAGGACGCCAGCCCCCCCTGCCAAACAGCTGGACTTAACTCTTTGGCCTCTCTGGAACGAGGAGCTCGGCATCTTTAGTGACGTCACTTCCTGTTGTGACGTTACTTTCGGTGACAGCGTCCCCCCACTTCTTTTTTCAGGACTTGTGCCCTGAGCGCAGCACAGCACTGTCACCCCTGGGGCTATTTGGGCGCTGGGGTGCGAGATCTCCATCGAAAAGTCTAAACAGGGTACTCTTAGGCCACAGCTCAGACCTTTACTCCTCAAATATGCACTGATTAACTACCTATGAGACTGTTCAAAAACCTCTTTAGAAATGCTACAATGATACGTGCTGCAGTTGTGACACGTTCTGGAAGTACAACACCTGCTGATGAATACAGGGCATGTGTATTTGTAAAGCGTACATTCACCCGTAGGCCTCCTGGCGCTGAATAACAGATGTTTATTAATACCCAACTCAAAGGTACTCATTCTGTCGACCTCAGAAGGATGAAAGGTTGAGTGGACCGACCGAGGTCGAACACAGGCTCCTAGTCCACTAAGCCAGCAGATCCGGCTGGCCACGGCCAAAGCTGACTCTCAATTGATAACCAGTTATAGTACAGATAAAAGCATGTCAGAAGGCAAAAAATGCTCTTAAGAATTAGATAAAATGATACATTTGTCAAATGAAAATAAGGCTGTACTCATTCGGCAGTTCTTTAAATATTTGTCATAGATGCTGGCATGTATCCCTTGTCTCCCTCACAGAATATTATATTGAACGATGTAAATATTTAGATCTGGCCTTAAACATACTTAGTTGTCTAAGAGAGCTCATGTCATCAACACCAAAAACATACAGAGGAGGGCTGTGGATCAGCTGCCCCTTACAGCCATAGATTACATATGTAAGTCCCGTTTAGATAATGCTTGAGGAAAGTGTTCTTCACATTTGGATGAGGCGAGAGAAGGATTTCAGTTTCAATGTTAGCTCAAAGTTAGACATTGGCTAGTAAGTGTGTTAGCGTGTCTGCCGTTCCAACCATGCACTGTGTTGCAGGCACCAAGGGGTGCCACACCACAGGGTGCAAGGTTTTCCTTGACTACCCCTATTTTCAATGGGAGCCTGTATTGTCGGTCGGAACACCGGTTCCTATTGAAGTCAATGGGAGTCTGACCAAACAGTGTTCGGAAACATCGTAATCGGTCTGTCGGACTCCCCAAATCTGATTTGATTGGAAATGATTCCGAGACCGAGTTAGTCGAAATGCTTTCCGACCGACATCGTAATGAGGCCCTTAATAATATTTTTACTTAAATGTGAATTTACTCCTAACTTTAATACCACAATGTGGCTTACTTGTATCTAGGGTGATTTTACATCTAAATGTGTATTGTGCTCCTAAAAGGTTTCCATACTCATGCTGATTTTGCACATAAAAGTGTCACCCCGCTCTTATTGATGTTGCATCGCCAGTGATTTTCCAGCTAAAAGGGATTTAACACCTAAAAGTGGGTTACTCCTATAATATTGTCACTCACTGCTAATGTTGAACCAAGGATTACATTGCACCTAAATATGGATTTACACCTAAATGAATTTCACTCGCAAATTTGATTAATGAACTGAAAAGTGTTTCCACACATTTGCTGATGGTGCATTAATTGTTGTTTTGGATCTTAGAGGCCGATTACGATGTAGTCCGGAAAGTCTCAGAAAGGCATTCCATTCGTCGGAATCCGATTCGGAATTCGCCTCTACGGCCGACTCGGGCACTTTTCCCAACGACCGATTACGATGGCTAGAAAGCGTTTGGACTGTCCAACTTGGTTCCCAAAGTCATTGGGAGTAACCAAGTTGGTCTGAGCCGAATCGAGCGATTAGGATGTCAGATTCGGACAGACTTTCCAAATCGGTTGTTCCGTCACGGATCGGCTATCGGAATCTGACTTGGGGGGACCGTCCTAAATGTGATATAACAAAGTTGCCTACTGTGCACAAAGGGCGATTTTGCACCCATATACGTAATGTGCATAAAATGGTTTGCACTTCTGAATTGTATAATAAGAAAGATATACCCAAAGTGCTGTCAATCAAATTTAACGTCTTAACGTTGTCACCTTTAACACCTAATGTGATATGTTACTAACACATTTTATCTCTCTACAAAGTGATTTTACATCAAAACGTGCTATCATACTGCTGCGGACTTTGCACCACGTGTGATTTTACACCTAAAAGTGTTCATAGACCAAAATATATCTGCTCATAAATGTCTTTGCAGCTAAATTTGTCTACACAGACTTGCCTGCTTGTCTGTGTTGCACCAAGGATTACTGTCCCCCTAAAGGTGATTTTGCACATAAAACTGAATTTGCATCTAAATGTTTACCTCCCAAATGTGATTTGTGATCCAAAAAAGTTTTCACAATGCTAATGATATTACAACAAGTATGATATGGATCTCTGTGTGATATTTATACTAACTGTGACACCAAAACCCTGATTGCTTTGTACCAAGTGCGATTTTACAACAAGAAGTGACTATTGCACCAAAATGTGATTTTGCACATGTGATTAATGATACTAAATGATTTCTCACTCATTCAGATGTTGCATAAAGGGTGATTTTGCATGGCAAATAACCGTGAAACAAGTTTGAGGTCACTTTGATGTACACCTTTTAAACTAGTGGGGCTATTAAACAATAGCATGTTCCCTATACTGATATTGCATGGCGCATTGTAACTGTCTCATAGTTATATTGAGTATGCTTCTCAAGATCACTACCCTAAATGTTTTCATGTGATCGTCTTATGTCCATTGAACCTAAAACAATAAACACCAACTGATAGGGGAAGCCATTCGAAAATATTATTGTAATGATCTTTGAATAAGTCCTTTACAATGGATATCACTTTTAATGTGGAAGTGAGGGAAAGTAGAGGGCCGTGGGCTGTTTAATGTACATTCTGCTAGTGTATCACACTCTTTCCCCTAGGTGCAAAATAAGCTTCTTGTTATTGTTATATTCAATCTATTGCAGTCTGAATGTGGTTTTACAATGTCAACTTGACTTGACAAATGAAACCCCTTGCAGAGCCCTAAACTCCTCTTTTATTAAATATGTCACCTCTAAGGTAGGCCCTAGGTAGCCCATGGGGCAGGGTGCATTGTAATTTAAAGGATGGACATATACTTTTATGTTTCACTTGTCCTGGTAGTGAAAAACTCCTAAATTCATTTATACACTACTATGAAGCTCACCGCTCCCAGAGGGTAACATTGGATTGCTTGATTACATTTAATATGTGCTAATTTTTGATTGGGAACAGGGAAACGTTTCATAATTGGTGTCTGAGAAATTGCAATTCAAAACCCTTTTTGTTGGTAAAGTTGGATTTCAATGTGAAAATGCCACTTTCACCCCCAGTCAAGAGATTTGGGTTAAATCCATTGTTCTTTTGCTCACTATGCCACCCCAGTTTGGACCCATCCATAGGCAAATCAGTCTTAACCCTGTTCCTCATGGAAACAGCCCAGCCCGAACTGCCAAGCCAGTTCCTTCCTGGAATAGAAAGAAGCGTCCTGGGACCGGTTTCGGGGTAACACCCCACATCAGTCAGACTAGCTTTAATCCAGTGTCACAGGGAGCAGGGGACCCACGTCTGCGTGTACCCACCCCACTCAGGGCGAAGAGTGCTGCAGCACCAAATGAAGGACAGAATGCTGAATGAATCAAACATTCAACCCCAGTCAAGATATCTGACCAGTGCAGCGGCCCTGAGGTGAGTTTGGCTGTCGTATGGACCTCCAAATTCATAATTGGGCTATATGTTCTATCCCAACTAAATAGTCCCCTTAATAACAACAAAAACATATAATTGTATTTGATTTTCTTCTCAAAAACTTTACAGTTCATTCCCACAGTGAATAAATGTTCTCAAATCATTACATAATCTTGGAACTTGTCAGGAACCTGACATATTCTACGTTCCCTGCTCCTCACACAGACCTCTCCTACATTCACTTCTCAACAATTCCTCCTTGAACTCGGCAACACTGTTTTTTCACTTTCTCTCATACTTTCCCATGCTGCTGGCATTTCCTCATCATCCATCATCATGTACCCAGAACATAGTGGTTTCCCATCTTTCCAACCTTCCAATTGTTCCTATGTTACATTACTTCGTTAACAGTGCAATACCACCCTCCTTTCATTCCACTTTTGTCCATTACAGAAAACTTCTTGACCTATCAGTTCTCCTTCCTAACTTAATTTTCACAAAATCATCCCTTTCTATTCTATCACCCACCATTGTTAGCATTCCTTTCTCTCCAATCTCCACACTCCCTCATTTATTGAGATGACAATTTAGTTTTTCCTTCTCTGCCTCTCATCCTTCTGAAAGGTGTTTCCCCAGTAACCCCATTTTCTGTAGTATTGTACGCCCACAATATTCTCTTCACCACTTCACTAACTCCCTTTCTGCCCTCATGGCCATCTGAATCGTGCCTTTAACTATATGGTTCGTTCGCTCCCATCCCTTTTCCTTGTGGGTTATATAATGAAGTATTCATATAGCTAATGCCATGCCTGGGAAAATCTCTGCCTACAACGCCAGCCTACCTTTGGTGCTCCTTGCTGCCTTTCCTAACGGGCTCCTGACATCCGCCCTGGTTATTCATCGCGGCTCTGCTCCCTGCTCGCTGTGGGCTTGTGGTGGGCTCCTGACATCTGCCCAGGTCTCCCCCCGCCGCCAGTGACGCCGCACCATCCCGCGTCACGGCCGCCGAGAGGGGGGTTCTACAGCCCCCAAGAGCCTTTGCGCTGCCACCTACACCTGGCGACCGGAGGTGCATAAAACGGCCGGACTCCTCCCGCGACGCGGGAGCGCGCGGGAGCGTGCCGGGAGAAGCCCGGGACAAGGGCGGGACCATCTGTGGCCATCCGGGGCCAGAGGAGGCCGGGCTGGGCCACCCCTCTTTGACTCTCCCATAAAGGTACTTTTCATTGAGTATTTCTTCTTGGTATAATACCATGACGCCCACATATTGCTGAATTGCCTGTCTAGGACGGCACGAACATCAGTCTACAGTCTATTGTGTACCGGTGGGAAAGGAAGGAACTAATCCGATTTTAGACTGTGACCCACAATAGGGAGAACCTATCTACTAGCGTCTCTGAGGAAGGACAGTGCTAGGCGATAGTGTAAGCTCTAGCATTCTCCACCGAGTTTTACTATGTCTAAACTACCAAAAACGCGCTCGGCCACAAGTAAAGCACACTTACCCTGAACACCAAACCCTTCAGGTTTAGAGCCAAATGTAGTCTTGTCCCATAAAGGAAAACCCACCGCGATTGACCTGATGTTGAGGAAAGTCACAGGGGAGATTGAGCGTATGGAGAGGAGCTTGTCCACATCTCCAGTACCTATCCTAGTTGCACCCATACAATCTAGGGATTTAAATACATCAGTAATTTCTCATACGGAGATATTGGGAAACTCAATTGAGGGTATTCGCTGCGCGCAGCCGGTAGTAGAGACAGGGGCAGACACCACTAGGGACAGTAATATAGTCACATGCAAAGATCTAAACAACGGGGCTGCAGGAAGGGCCAATCTAGAAAAAACAAATCAAGCACAATGGTTCATCGACCAAAAGATAGTGATGAGGTGATTACAGTAGAAGTAGCGTCACACCACCCAGGCCCACCAGGATGGATGGATGAGGTAATAGGAGACCTACAAAAACACCTGGAAGTCTTTATTACAAGCCAGCTAAAACCGATTATCAGCAAGCTAGATAAAATAGCTAATGAACTGACTAAACAGGGAAAGTTAAAGGGCCCCACAAGTAGTAACTTTACTTCAGACCCTATCCAAGCAACTATTACGCCAATTGGTCAAATGGTGGGTAAAAACAACTGCGTCACTAATGCGCAATGCACTATAGCACAGGTACATGACTCACCCAAACTTACAGCACAGCCAGAGAGGGGAAACAACTAGAAGGAGGGAAATAAGAACATAGATAAGGTCCAACAGCAAATAAGTACGCAAATGGGGAATCCCAGAACCCATGGTCTGACTCAATTAAACCAAACAGGCCATCCGCTGAATGACAGACTAGATAACTCCCCACCACATATAAACCTGCCCCCTGAAGCATGCCCTTACGTCACTGTCTTTGCTGGGGTACCCAAACTTAGAGCTGTAGAGAAGGAATCACATGCAGAACTGAAAAACAAGATTATCAAATGGCTAAATATACATAGGCCCCTGAAAGGTGGGGAATGCGGGGAGATCCTTCATGTAAGACGAGTAAATTGGTTAGGTGGCAGAAGGAAAGACATCACAGGGGACTGTATTGTGGTGAATTTTAGGGACACCAATCTAGTGGAATATATACTAGGTAACCCAAACAGAAACCAGACCAGTACTATACGCACCTTACCATTGGGATATTTTTACCCGAGGACGGATTACTTATACTGCGACCTATTCCAACTGTAGTACAGGAAGGGCACCAGCTAGACAATGGGTCAGAACGCACAAACAAATAGACCAGTTTATACCAAATCTAGATTACCCACAGTGGGCAAACAGATTCAGTCCGTTACAGTCCCTTGATGAAAACGACTGACTACCTCCAATAGAGAATCGGCCAGAGAAGTTGGGTATAAGGGTGGGAATTGAACACATTGAAAAGGGGGCTAGGGAAAGTCATGAAGTAAAGAGGATGGAAGAACCACTAACAACGGGAGGAGTGGGCGACCATGGGGTTAAGTTGCTTAGGAAGGATGAGCCCAGGCCAAATGACCAGGATCCAAAGGGAGGAAAACCAACTAGGGCAGGGCTTGTTCTGCTGTCTTGGAATATAGCAGGCCTAGGGGGGAAATTTGAAAATGAGGACTGGAGGAAGTATATCTGTGGCTCCCACATAATAGCACTTCAGGAGACGTGGGCAGTTGACTCCTCTCCCTACCAGGTAGATGGTTACATGTGTTTCTTTGTGCCAGCCCAAGAAGGCAGATCGGGCAGGGCAAAGGGAGGGCTAGCTTTGTACGTTGATCTTGATTTAAAAGGCACATGGACACAACCTCCCTGGATATCACATACTCTCCAGGCAGCTGTATTCCAAGGGCAAGGGCTGAGGTTACTGATTTTTAATTTCTACAACTCAGGGCCTGTAGATGGGAATAACGCAGTTATTCAGGAACTAGAGAGTACACTTAATCAAGAAACCGAGCAAAGGAAAGGGGGTGGGGAACCAATTGTCCTGGTCATGGGTGATTTAATTGTCATCTATGCCCAAAACTGCTCCCTGTTAGCCCTGACTGGTCATCCAAGGAGGGAACATCACTAATGAAGTTATTAGGCACTTATGCTCTCACACATATAATAGATCTGGTGGTCCCGGGAAAAGAGGGCACTCTCACACCAACATTCAAAGGCAGAGGTTGCTCGTCCATTATAGATTTTATGATGATATCTACTTTTGCTAAAGATCAGGTCAAAGAGGTGAGAACGGACTGGAGTCCTCTTAGTGACCACAATCCCCTAATAGTCGAATTTACATATAACGGTCTCAATAAGGAGGGATCTGGCAGATATTGAAGAGCGGCCAACGGACCAGGAGAGACGATTACGGTGGTCAAAAATCAATGCCCAGGAATTCTATAGAACCCTAATAGAAATAGGTAAAAAACAGATACAAGATTGTTTAGAACCCACAGTAGAGGGTAGTGAGGTGGTCTCAGCATTTGTGTCCTTAACCAATGTGGTTGATGGACTACTAAAAACTAAAGGTCCTACAAAGAATATAATACAACCACGATGGTTTGACACTAATTGCTCTCGGACATTGAGAGATCTAAAATTCTGTCTCAAAACTCTCCCGAGGGACAAGCAGAAAGTAGCCCTCTGTAGACATATTTACAAAACCAAGCTCAAACAGAGGAAGATCACACTGCAAACGGAAGTCTGGGCCGACCTGAGGGAAGCAGGTGAAAATAGGGATTATAATGAATTTTGGAAAATTATCAATAGACCTTGTTTTCAAGACAGTAGTGCCCCGGTGATTAGTTCTAATGTAATGTAAAGTAAATTGATACTTGTATAGCGCACTACTCGCCCGCAAGGGTCTCAAGGCGCTTGTACGAATACCGCTGTGGAACCCATCCTGGCTTTCCCTGTGAGGCTTCCACTCTTGGGCACCCCCAAGGTGGAGGCCAGGCATCCTTAGCGTTGTGGGGGCCGTTGTGGAGATTAAGCAAGCTATTGCCCAGAGTTGCAAAGTGGGACTCCATGATTGGAATAGGCACCAAGGCGAGAATTATCACGTCCGTGGAATTTTGAGCCCAAGACCCGCCAAGGCCGGGAATTGAACCCTGGTCCCGGGCTAGACCTCTGCATCAGGGTCTGCCGCTCTAATCATTGAGCCACACTTCTCCGAGCAATGGGTGACCCATTTTAAGGGCCTTTACAATCACCCCTGACGGCACGCCACCAGACATTTACCTAAGTAATATTGATCTCTGGGCTCCCATTATGACTAGGGTGTTAAATGCAGCTATAAAATCTGGGCTCCCGCGATCTTGGTCTACCTCATTAATTGTCCCTATCTTCAGGAAGGGGAGTAGGGATAATCCGCAATGCTATAGACCAATATCGCTGAATGCCTCCGTCTTCCCCATAAAGCTACCTACAAATTTTGAGTTATACTCTATCAGCCCCATGAAGGACCTCAGCTGATATTTCCCTTTTGGTATTTGAGCCTCCCTTATACCTAACCAAAATCTCTTTAGGACTAACTACTTTTCCTGAAATGGTGTATCCTAAGTACTCAATATCTTCCAAGAAAAACACTTATCCTTTCGAAAGGCCAACCCCGCCTCTCTCAAGATCTCCAAATAATGTTCTTCCTCTGTGGCACCGTAAACTAGTATGTCATCTTGGAAGAAACGTACTCTAGGAACCCCTTCAAGTTACTCATCATTCGTTGGAACACAGTTGGAGGCTGATGATAGCCCACATGGTAATCTAGTGAATTGAAATACCCCTTCCATTGTGATAAAAGCTGTTAAGTTTTTAGACTTTGCATGCAGTATAATCTGGTGGTACACAGATTTGAACCCTAACCTATAAATTTGTTCAATGACCTCAGGTTCACACAGAACCTCAATCGTCCATCCGTTTTTTTCCTAATCACCACCGGGGACACCCACTTGGCTGCCTCCACCGGTTCGATGATTCCCCCTTCTTCATTTCAGTAAACATTTCCTTGACTTCACTCCTCACTACAATCGGCACCTTATGTACCCCATGCCTGACCGGCACAGCACCCTCCTTTAACTGAATCTCAGGCACATATCCCTTTAGAGTCCCAATGCGATCCTTTAACACTTCCTCAAATTTCCTTAATATTGTGTCAATTCGCTCCTCTTCCTGTACCACCAACACTTGTTCTTTAGATCTGGGATCCAATATCACATACAAATCATATTGCTGCACCCATTCCAAAATCATTGGTCCCTCCCTGGATACATATCTGTTCCCTTTCAATTTTCTTCCTTTGAACCCAAATTTTGCATGCACAAAACCCAGTCTACAAAGGTCACCACCACTATACCCTTTAAGTTTTATGTCAGTAAGTTACAAAGGCATTCAACGCCCTTCTCTGTAAAACACTCTTCATGGAATAATGGTATACATTGATCCTGATTCCACCATTAGTTCTTTTTTCTTTCCATTCACTGTCAACAAAGCTTTAGGCTCTTTCTGGAATGTACTCCCTCTCATCTATGCCCTTTGACATCTCCTTGCATACTCTTGCAAAATGACCCCTCTTCCCACACTTCCGACACGTCTTATTGCAAGCATAGGAACCTTTGTAATCGTCACCATGCAACATGCTGCTGCTCCTGTAACACCCCTTAAATCCTGTCTTTTGGTTTGACGTCTCCTTCCCTTTATCTACGTCGGCTCTTTCCTTTCCATTTGCATCTTTGGTTGACTTCACACGACCTTCTTTTTTGGTCACTACATTGACTCCTTCTGCTTGAGTTGGCTGTTTCATTTCCATTTGTTGCATCTGTTTCATACATGAATCTGCCTCTTCCACAACTTGGCTATCCCAGTAGCCTCCTGTAATGTTGGATTCCTTGCCGCCCATAACGTCTCCTGTATCCATTTATTTCTATACTTTACTATTGGCTGGTCTCTAATTTTTTGATCAGTGATGTTGCCAAAATCGCATTTCAACACATGCTCCCTCAACCGTCTCACAAACTTATCAATTGATTCATGCTCCTACTGTGGTTGCATTGAGAATGTATGTCTCTGCATGACTATATTCACTTGCTTCTCAAAATAAATCTCTAGCCGTCTTTAAGCTTTAAATTACAGATTTTCTATTTCTTCATTGTCTGCATCAACTGCTACAGGAAAAAACTTGAACATATGCTGACCCTCCTTTCCCAAAGCATTGATAAATGATGACCTTTTACTGGATGCACGGAAATTCAAGTCATATATGGCCTCCAAATATTTCTCAAAGTTAATAATACACTCCTCCCGCTCAATCGGCCAAGACCCTACTTGGTCCAAGAACATTGGAGGCAAGTCTACACCTTGTGCAAAGTGAATATCCATGTTAGCAAGTGGTATCACGAAAGCTTACTCAAATACCACCTAATAATGATGACATGAGGTTTGAAATAATACAAATTACCTCTCTGCATTGGTGCTAGTAAAGTACCCAGGATATATGTTATTTTGTTTTAAACAATGTATGGTCAAGTGGTTGCACAAAGTTACTCTTGTTACATTGAATTCCCCAAGCAAAGATGGTTTCTGTCACCTCCTCTGTGAGTTCTCTGAATAGGGACTATTTTTCCCAATTCAAAATGGCCACTAATTAATCTTCCTAATCACACACGCAAGAGTCCTTCTTTAATGTCTGCTTTCTACTTCTCGGCTGACTGTGCAAGCATTTGCTGTGTGGGGAGAAGTAGCGGCTGTACCAACAAAGTCCGAAATCAACGGAGGGGCAGTGTAATGGTTAGAATGCATTGCGCAGTGTCAGCGCGTTGTCATTCTGAAAATGACTTTCGCATCTAGATCGCTCAAGTCGTTCGAACAGCGGTATAGTACCATCGAAAGGGACGCGTTTGCATGCGTATGGGCTGTCCAAATATTTTAAATGTATATTTGGGGTCGGAAGTTCAAACTGGTTACCGATCATAAACCTCTGATCTATATTTTTGATAAGGTTAACACGCCTTGTTTGTCAGCCAGATTAATGAGGCTAATATCTAAGCTACAGGAATTTCATTTTACAGGGAAGCATATCCAAGGTGGAAAGAATTTTCGGGCTGACTGCATTTCTAGGTTATCCATGTCGAGAGATGATGACAAAGATATGGTTCCTGATGACATAGAATGTGTTACGGTAGTGGATGCTGTTTGCAAGTATGATTCTGTTTTGTCTGAAAAGGAGTGGAATGGGGCTTGTGAGAAGGATATCATTTTACAGCGGGTTATTGATTACTCCACAAAGTGTTGGCCTGAGACTAGGTGCTTGTCAGGGGAGTTGCGTTTATTTTCTCAGGTTGCAAAAGAACTTTTAGTTGAGAATGGTATTGGTCGCAGAGGTGATACATTTGTGCCTCTAGCTGGTTTGCGTTCTTTAATTATATAAATGAGGCACATCAGGGTCATTTGGGAGTTACAAAAACGGTCATGAAAATAAAACAACACTATGGGTGGCCTTCTTTAGATACTCATGTGAGAAAAGTTGTTAATGATGTCCTGAGTGTCTCCTTTCAGATAAACACTGGCAAACGTTGAAGGTGCCTTTACACCCAACTGAATTCCCTCATGCTCCTTGGGAAAAGGTTGGGGTCGATTTTTCCGGTCCATATTCTACGTTAGAACAGGATAAGAAATGTGTTATTCTTTTGGTTGATTATTATTCTAAATGGATGTATCACGAGTTTGTGGAGGCGCCTGATACTGAGTCTACGATTGCATTTCTTAGTACAATTTTTCATTTAGAGGGGTCCCCAAAGGTCATCGTTACGGATAACGGTACTCATTTTGTATCTAAGAAGATGTGTACATTTTTGGGTGAACTAGCTATTCAAGAGCTTACGGTCGCCTTATATTCTCCTGCATCAAACGGTTTAGTGAAAAAAGGAAATACGGTGATAAAAGAGGGGATCCAAACAGCTTCATCTTCCAATCTAAATGTTCAAGATTTTGTTAAACAAAAGGTTTGGTGTTATAGCACTGCTCCGCATTGTACCACAGGGGTTTCTCCTTTTTCTTTATTGAGAGGGAGAGAAGCTCATTCTGTTTTGTACCCATCCTGGTTACAAAGTATCGCTGGAGTGAAAGAAGTTAATTCCGAGACAATGTCAGTGAGAAACAAAGACAAATGAAAGCAAACTTTGATAAGAAACACAATTCATTTTGTACTGACTTAGTGGCAGATGATTGGGTATTGATTAAGAAACCGTGCAAAGTCAGGAAAGCTGAATCAAAACTTTTAGATCCAGCTCAAGTAGTGAAAGTCAGTAGAGGGGCCGTTTTTGTGGACAGGAAAGGTTGGTGGAATAAAAGACAACTGGTTAAGGTATCTCCAGTCCAGGTGAAGATAATGCAGAGTAAGTGTAAGAGGGGGAAGACGACTTAGATTGGAGTCATTGGCTGGACTCGTCATGTAGGGACAATAACGTTCCTTCCCAAATATTTTCAGTTCCAACTCCTTCTCCTTCCTTCTCATCGGAGGGACGTTTCACGCATCGGTGGAGTTATCTTTATAAATAAACGAACACTCTAACCTTCAACATTTCCTGGATTAATTTGCCTGCTACAGGCAGCGATGAGTATTTAAGGCGGTTAAGAGCTGATGCAGCTGTTGGCTGTAACAACTTCAGTACACAATCGCTTCAACGGGCAGCACACACAGAAATGGCATGCGCTGGTGCTGAGCTCACACTGAAACCCTGAACTTGCTGACAGTTTAAGTACTTTAGCACTGAGTACCTTCACACGCTCGCCTCACCAATATGCGCCACATAGTACCACAAAACTGTAAAAATAGCCCAAATAAAGCTCTAACTCTCCAGCCGCAGGCCTCCACTGGCAAATATTGAGGAATGCAGCCACTTACCAATTATCTGGCGGCCTCCTATCATGGTTCTGTGATGATGAAATGACAGCACACCTGGGGTTCACATAGATTTATGTAGCTGTATCTGGTATGGAGCACAGGCGTTTTGTAGTAACGAGGTCGCGTCGTTGTAGTAGATTACCTCAGAATTTATTAGGTAATACATTTAATATAACAGGTGAGCGCCAGGGGAAAAGTACTACTCATCCAGCAACAGCTCTACAACTGACTACATTTGGAATCTCCCCAATAGAATACACATACATTCTAGACACGAGATAATTAAAGGAATACACACATACTAAGCAATACAACACATCCCCCCCATAACAACAAAGGAAAAATATGTACATTAAAATGCAAAAGCAAATGAAAACAACTAACCTAACTGAATACACAATGAATAAAAGAAACATAAGGCAAAATTACATTACAAATCCCTTCAACCATCCAGGCAAAACTTTAGTGCGTTTGCAAGGCAAAGGCAAAACAACTTCATCATTAGTATGAATGTGATGCTGATCTTCACTACACCCAACCCTTCCCCGTTTATCATTAGAAAGGATGTTGGAATCAGAAACAGATTGAGAAGAAACAATCAGTTTACTACCACCACCATCACTAGCCAACTGAGACTGTAGTTGACTATTTTCAAAATGATCCTCAACCCACCCATAATCATCCGATGTTAAAATGGGCAGTTCACTCTCCTTTTGGTCAGGATTAATAGCCACACACTTGAGATTCCAGACTCTACCATCCTCCAGTTGAACAGCATTCTTCAATACTTCCGCCACTTTAACAGATGGTTCAAAACGACTCTCACCCTTAGCAACTTTAAAAGGTTTTCTAATCCTAACTAAATCTCCAACCTTAATCTGTACATCCTCAGTGTTATGATGTCTATCATAAAAATCCTTACTTTTAGTGTGAACAGATACCAGATTCTTTTTAACTTCCACAGGAGACCAACTAGTCACTTTGCTGTCCAACAACCATCCAGGATTGAATTTGGCTCTAGCTGACCTACCTCTCATCATAGTGAATGGAGACAAACCAGTACCACACTGAACAGTAATTCTGTAGGACCAAACCGCTTTTTGTACCTGAATCTTCCATTCTAATCCCTTGTTCATTGAAGCCTGAATAACACCCTTAATCACTCTATTAAATCTCTCTACGGTGCCATTAACACTTGGATTGTACAACGCAGTGGTTTTATGCTTAACGCCACACCTGTCAAAATATTCTTTCGCAATCTTAGAGGTGAATTGTACACCATTATCTGACAAAATGCACACTGGTAATCCTTCCATAATGAAAACCTTATCCAAAAATCCAATTACCGATTGAGCATCCACCTTCTCCACAAATTTTACAACTGGCCACTTTGAGAAAAGATCAATGACCACTAAACCAAACCCTTTTGTTCCCCAATGGGTCCAATTATGTCAACCGCAATGGTATCCCAAGGTGAATCAGGAATCAACCCATCACTTTAAAGCAGGGGTCCCCAAACCGGTCCTGGCGGGCCTGATCCATGCTAGATTTTTAAAATAACTACATGTATCTCAATGGGGATATCCCAAAAATCTGGCATGGATCCGGCCCTCCAGGACCGGTTTGAGACCCCTGCTTTAAAGTCTTAAGTGTTTTGTCCGCTGAATTACAAATAGTGCACTTCCTTACAAAGTCCTCCACCATACAATCCACACCTGGCCACCAAAACATTCCTTTCACAATAGACTTCGTCCTCACAATCCCAAAGTGACCTTCATGACATAATTGTAAAATTCTCTTCCTCAACGTCACTGGTGGAATCACTCTTCCGCCTCTGAACAATACATCCTTCTCACAAGATAATTCCATACGGACTTGCAAAAGGCATTTAAACCATCTTTAATACTACACCTCTTTGGCCATCCTTTGCAAAAATATTCACAAACATCTTTTAAAATAGGATCTTTATTCTCTTCTTCCATCCACTCATTCTTACTAATAGCAGGAATGCCAGAATCATGTACAAAAGCCACACAAAAATCATTCCACGGGTCATCAACACACTCCTCCAGAGGAGGTGGTAACCTAGATAGGCAATCAGCAATTACGTTTTCCTTCCCTGGCAAGTAAACCATCCTGTAAATGTACTCCTTCATCCGCATAGACAACCTAGCCATCCTAGCGGATGCACGGCAATACCATCACAAGATAGAATCCTAACTAATGGCCTATGATCAGTGCGAATTGTCACTGGTTTACCCCAAACAAACGCACGAAAGTGCTCCAAAGCCAACACACTTGCTAAACCTTCTCTCTCTATAATGGGGTACCTACTCTCAGCAGGAGAAAGGGCTCTTGACGCAAACAGAATAATACTTTCCTTACCATCCACACCTTTTTGTGACAACACAGCACCTAGGCCACTATTGCTCGCATTAGTGGTCAGAATGCAGTCTGCATTAGGATCAAAACTTGCCAAAGCACAAACTTTTTGTAAATCTGTCTTGATCACTTTAAATTCTTCTTCACTAATCGGTCCATTCAAACTTCATGTGTTTCTTCAAAAGAGAACGAATATTGTAAACCTTAGATGCAAAATTTCTGATGAATTTGGCACAATACTCAGCCATGCCAAGAAATGCCCTAACTTCCTCCTTAGAAGTTGGTGCAGGAAACTTAATGATGTTATCCACTAAGGCAGGTTTAGGTCTTACACCCTCTTCACTAATTGCATGGCTTAAGTACGACACGCTTCTTTCACCAAACTTGCACTTAGATCTCTCAATTGTCAAACCAGCACTTTGCAACTTACTCAACACTTGTTTTTATTTAGAGTCGTGGTCACCTTTGTCTAACCCTGCCACGAGAATGTCATCTTGGAAGAATGACACCATGTGCATGTTCCCAAACAATTTATGCATCAAACGCTGAAATACAGCTGCAGCTGATGCCAGCCCGAACGGCATTCTTCTGAACTGATAACAACCAAACGGGGTTATAAACGCCGTGAGTCTCCTGGACTCCGGTTCCAACTCCACCTGGTGGTAGGCGGTAGAGAGATCGATTGTAGAAAACCATGTTGCACCCCTTAATGGAGACACCATCTCATGTATTCTAGGCAGTGGGAACTTATCCACAATGATATTATTGTTCAAGTGGCGCAGATCTATGCACAAACAAATTTTTCCGTTGGGTTTTCTGGCCACGACGATCGGAGAAATCCATTCCGATGCTTCAATTTCTTCAATTACACCCTTGCTCAACAACCCTTCAATCTCTTTTTTCACCTCCTCTCTAATCAACATCGGAATATGTCTTACTTTATGTATTTTAGGTTGAGCATTTTCTTTCAAAATAATTTTATGCTCAAACCCTTTCAGAGAACCCAATTCTTTGCAGAACACTTTTGGAAAACACACACACAACTCATCCTCCAATCTACTTCTTTCATCCAATATCAGGACTTTCTCCTTGATGTTCGGATCAAGAATTATATTTACATTTTTTTGATCAAACAATCCAAAAACAGATGGCCCTACTTTTGACACATATAATTTCCCCATGGTGAACCTCCCTTTAAATAAAAAGGTGAAACATCTAAAACCCAACATTCCTATTCTCTCTCCTGTATAGCTAACAGGATTAATATCAGATTCATCCAAATGTTCACCCAACTTACCCACAAACTTTTGTCTCCATACATCTTGGTTAACAATGGTGTAAGGAGAACCCGAATCCGCATACACACTCACACAGACACCACCCAACAAAACTTCACAAATGGGTTTCCCTTCCATAGCATTGTCAGAAATATTTATCACCACATTGCCCCTCACATTCTTCACACAATCTTCTTCATCATCATCTTCCACTTCTACTTCCACATCTCCTTCCCAAACATATTTAACATTGCTGCGTCCAATGAGTCCGCAATTTGCACATTTCTTCTTTAAAGCTGGACAAAATTGACTGAAAGCCAAATGTTCCTTGTTGTTGCATCTATAACACCTTCTCTCTTCTACACCCCTACTAGGAAATCTCATAGGTTGGTTTGCCCATTTCCCTTGCTGCTGCGGACAAAAGTTCTTCATTGGTCCTTGCACTTTACAAACTGTCCCCGTAGCTTTAGACACTTTTTTGTCCGCTTCTTTAACCACATTAGCACATCTTCCAGACATCTCTGATTTCCTCATTATAGCAACAACATCATCCAAAGGTGCGTCACCATTAACCCACAACCGATCTTGAAGCGCAGAATTGTTAATAAACATAACAATCTGATCACGAAACAGCTCATCATGTAGTCCACCAAAACGACAATCTAGAGCCAACTTCTTTAGATCATCCAACCACTCATCTAAATGTAAATGTAAATGTATTGGCATTTATATAGCGCACTACTTACCCGTAGGGTCCCAAGGCGCTTCGACCGCTGCGAAACCCTTCCTGGCTTCCCTGAGAGATGGTCCCTTAATGGGTATCTCCAGGGTGAGACCAGGCATCCCCGGCGGTCTGGTGGGGCCGTTAGTGAAGATGAGGCAAGCTAATGCCCAGAGTTGCCGAGTGTGATCGCTGATCAGAGTGGGCACCAAGGCGAGAGAATTATCGAGTCCGCTGACCCTGGTCCAGAAACCTGCCGCGCCGGGAATCAAACCCTGGTCCCGGGCCGTCCTCTGCTCTCGGGTCTGCCGCCTCTAACCAGTGAGCCACACTACTTCACTACAGTTTCATCTTTAGTTTGTTTCCTTTGAAAGAACTTATGCCTGATGACACCCATACACACTTTAGGTGCAAAATATTTGTCCATATCTTTAATTGCGTTGTCAAATACGTTTAAATCCGCGTCTTCATACTTGCTCATTCTAGAATATGTTTTTAAACCCACTGGTCCCAGTGAGTGCAACAAAATCGTCCTCTGTTCAGGCTTCATTTCTTTACTTTCATCAACAGCTTCTATATAATTCACGAAGTACTCTTTCCACTCGATCCATTTTATAGTGGGTTGAGTACCTTTAGCCCAAAATGGCTCTATGGCTCTGGGGGGCTTATTGAAAAATTCTGCTGTGCCATCCTTCTATTAACTTCTTCAACGTTGTCACCTTCACCCATTTAAGTTCACACACAAAAAAAAAAATTCTAAATCCTGATCACTCAGTATTTTAATTGTACTTTTCCTTCTCCATATATTATCCTCTTGTTTTTTTTTTAAAACAAATGTAATAATTTCAATTCAATGTCTCTAAAAATGTTTTCCTCCCGACTGCCTCACCTGTTGTCAAAATTCTTCCTAATCGTTCCGGTTCCTGTATTAACAAGATTGCACCTCAGCATGCCACTCGATGTGTTTCACACGACATCGTCTTCTTTCCTTTTTAATGCACTTAAAATGGCCGCCACGTAAGGTCAAGGACGTAATGGTGCGTTCCTACATCACTACGTTGACCTCCTCAAACTCCTGCGCATTTCTCACAAGGGCAATGGAGACGTCACCGCTCAGCGCGCACAAGAACTCAGAGGCAATATTGAAAAATGCTTCACATCCAAAATGCAACGGCAACTCTCAAAGGTTAAAGCGCCAAGTCCTTTACACAAAACCAGCACTTCTAAGCACTAGTCCATCTGTGGCAATATCCAGGAACATAGTAAAACACGGGAACGAGGAAGAGTTTAAAAAAAAAAATCTGACTTTCCGAATAAAAAAAAACTTCTAGGATCCCAATCGTCGCCAATCCTGTAGTAACGAGGTCGGGTCGTTGTAGTAGATTACCTCAGAATTTATTAGGTAATAAATTTAATATAACAGGTGAGCGCCCGGGGAAAAGTACTACTCATCCAGCAACAGCTCCATTTCACCTTCCAGAAACCCGTCACACGTCACCGCACCCTTCAGATCCCCCAACGTCGCTGGGGGAAGGTCACCAAGGAACTCCTACAGACACACCTCGAGCTGAACCCACCGACTAACCCCACCAACCCCGAGGAGGGGGACTGCACCCTCAGACTCTGGTTGGAAAACTGCGCCAACACCCTGGCCCCTATAAGACAGCGCACCAACAGGGACACCAGCCAGAGAGCCAGCTGGTTCACCCCGGAGCTCCTAGCCTCCAAGCGCACCTGTCGGAAACTGGAAAACATCTGGCACAAGGAGAAGACACCCGATAGCCGCGCAGCCCACAAAGACGCCACCCGAAACCACCACAACCTTATCAGGACTACCAAGAAGGCTTCCTTCAAACACCGCCTCGACAACAACGCCCACAACAGCAAGGAGCTCTTCAACATCATGAAGAAGTTCTCTAACCCTAGCTCCTGCATCAACGACATCCCACCATTTCAAGCCCTGCGAGACGCCCTCGCTACCTTCTTCCACAACAAGATCATCGACATTCACGACAGCCTCATTCCTCTGACCATCCCTGCTAACCTCACCACACCGGACCCACCGAACCCCACCGAACATGACCACCTCACTACGTGGACCAACGTGAACACCGAGGACACTATGAAGACCATGACCACCATCCACTCAGGCTCCCCATCTGACCCTCTCCCCCACCACGTCGTCAACAAAGCCGCCAGCTCCATCGCACCCTACCTGCGTAACATCATCAACCTCTCCTTCGAGACAACAATCTTCCCTGAGAGCTGGAAGCACGCCGAGATCAACGCCCTGCTGAAAAAACCCAAGGCATACCAGAGCGACCTCAAGAACTTTCGGCCCATCTCCCTGCTTCCGTTCCCAGCCAAGGTCATCGAGAAGATCGTCAACACCCAACCTACCCAATACCTGGAAGACAACAGCATCCTCGACCCCTCCCAGTCAGGCTGCAGCAGAAACCACAGCACTGAGACCGCCCTCATCGCCGCCACAGATGACATCAGACTCCTACTCGACAACGGCGAGACAGCAGCCCTCATCCTCCTGGACCTCTCCGCTGCCTTCGACACCGTCTGCCATCACGCAATACGCACACGCCTCCACGATGCAGGGATCTGCGACAAGGCCCTGGACTGGATCACCCCCCTCCTCTCCGACAGAAACCAAAGGATCCGCCTACCCCCGTACCACTCCGGAGTCACCAAGACCATCTGCGGTGTCCCACAAGGATCTTCCCTCAGCCCGCGCTTTTCAACGTCTACATGGCACCACTCGCACGCATCGCCAGACTACACGACCTCAACATAATCTCCTACGCCGACGACACGCAGCTCACCAAGGATCCCCTCACCGCCAAAGCCAACCTCCATGGTGGTATGAAGGCCGTCGACGACTGGATGCAAGAAAGCCGGCTCAAACTTTAAACGGACAAGACAGAGATCCTCATCCTCGGGCCCAACCCCTCAGCATGGGACGAGTCCTGGTGGCCTGCATCTCTGGGCACCCCCCCACACCTACCAACCACGCACGCAACCTTGGAGTCATCCTCGACCCGAAGCTCAGCATAACCAACCAAGTCAACGCAGTGTCCTCCACCTGCTTCCACATCCTCTGTATGCTCCGCAAGATCTACAGATGGATCCCGACAGACACACGTAAAACCGTCACCCACGCCCTCATCAGCAGCAGACTCGACTACAGCAAAGCCGGAGCCCCGTCCAATCTCATCAACAGAGATTCAAAGAATCCAGAACGCCTCTGCACGCCTGATCCTCGAAGTTCCCCGCCGAGACCACATCTCCCCCCACCTGAGAATCCTGCACTGGCTCCCCGTAAACAAGAGAATCAGCTTCAAACTCCTGACCCACATACACAAGGCACTTCACAACACCGGCCCTGCCTACCTCAAGGACCGACTCTCATTCTACGTACCCAACAGGAAACTCCGCTCCGCTGACCTGTCTCTGGCCGCCGTCCCACGCATCCACAGAACCACTTCCCGGGGCAGGTCCTTCTCCCACCGCGCCGCCAAAACCTGGAACTCCCTCCCCCTCCTCCTACGACAAACTGAAGACCCGCTGACCTTCAGGAGACTATTCAAGACCTGGCTCTTCGACCACTAGCTGCAGCCTTCTCCCCCCCCCCCCCCAGCGCCTTGAGACCCTCGCGGGTATGTAGTGCGCTTTACAAATTCTCTGATTGATTGATTGATTGATTGATTGATTGATTGATTGATTGATTGATTGATTGATGTATGGGGATATGGGGATATGGACAGTTGAGTTTGGACATTACTACACCATTTGCTTTATTGTGTTTTCTATAAGTCATTTACCCTATTGCTTGATGCTAATGGGCCATGCCTGTATTTGTGGCTCTTTTTTTTTCAGGGTAAAGATATTTAAAAAATATGTCCTAGGCTTTCACTTTTTTCAGTGCAAAATGTGTATTAGGGCTAAGACACTAGTAAATTATATTCCTGTTTATGTCACCTTTCAGCTTGGGGCAGTGTTATGTTTTCTCTTTGCTGTGCTCAACACGTCCAAGGCCCTCTTTACGACCTGATCGGAATTTGATGAGGGGGTACCAGGGGCCCAGAATTTATGAGTTTGATTGGTAGACATAATGGGGAGTAACTGCTCAGATCTGGTAATACCAGGCTGTTCTCCCTAATTCTGAGGCAAACAAGTCTAATATTTTTCACCTGCCATCTACAGGCAAAAAGTGCTGGTGGGAGAGCCACAGACACGGGATTAGGGGAGGTGGGATTCTGATGAAGGCTTCAGTGTACCCGGGGGAGTATTTTCTGCAGTAGTGGCTCCTCTGCTATATCGGAGGAGCGTCACCCCACTGCCTCGGAGCAGCAAAAAAAGGAAAAAATTAAATGATATAACTAACGTTATTATCATTTTATTTTGTCCTCCTGCTGCAGCGGTTTGTGTGAGGGAGCGGGCGGGGCTGAAGAGCATGGGAGGAGGGTACAACCCTCCTAAGTGTGCAATGACTGTTTGGTCGGCCCTCTGGGGCCGGCCAAACCATTCATGCGCACTTTCCCCCTTCTCCATGCAGGCTACATTACAGGCTGAATGGAGAACATGCCCAACCCTACAGTCCCTGGCTGAGTGCTGTGTCACAGCGCTCAGACCAATCACAAACTGCATTGTAGTGTTGTGATTGGCTGCGGGCAGCGTGGGAGCCATGGTGCTTCCTACTTCCTGTTTCTTACAAGAAGCCAGGAAGAGGACTCAGGAGAGGCGGCGGTGGCCGATCAGCCAGCCTGCCGGCCAGAAGGTAACTATTTTCTTTTATTATGATACCCCCAAACCCCTTCCTTCTCCACCCCCCACTACCTCACTGCTGCTTCCAGGCAGAAGCTGTGACTGATTTTCTGCTCCCTCTGTGCTGCTGCAGGGGTCATGTGGAGGCAGGGTTGAGCTGCTGCCTGCAGTTCCTGCAGCAGTAGTCAGGTCCGGGGTCTCTGGGCCCCGGATTATCAGGTTCAGTGCTTGCAGGCCCAATAATCCCAGGCCCCAAGTGAATAGCAATTCAGAGTTTGGGAATTTCACTCAAAATTATCACTTGAAATACCACAACTCATAATGAAGGCCCAAGTTTGTGTGCTAGTTCTGGGGTTTCGCTCCTTGGTTTGACATTTAGACCCACTCCAAATAGTTCTAAGGACCTCCCCTTACTGCATGATCCTTTTCATTAAAGACATTTTCAGTGTTTTTCAGTTAGCATGGACACTGCCAGAGTGTCAGAGTATTAAATGATGTTTATCAGCTTTTCAGAAACCTGAAGAGTGGACATGATTCCCTAGGTTTAGTGACTGAAAAAGTTAAACAACAGGATCAATTAATCAATCAATCATAGCATATATAAAGCGCACTACTCACCCGTGAGGGTCTCAAGGCGTTGAGGGGTGGGAAATGTTGCTACTGCTTGAAAAGCCATGTCTTGAGGAGTCTCCTGAAGGTCAGCAGGTCTTAGGTCTGCCATAGGTAGGTGGTGAGGGTGTTCCAGGTCTTGGCAGCGAGGTGGGAGAACGATCTGCCACCGGATGTCACTCTTCGGATGCGGGGGACAGTGGCGAGGGCAAGGGCGACGGAGCAGAGCTGGCTGGTGCAGGTGTAGAAGCTGAGTCGTCTGTTGAGATACGCTGGTCCGGTGTTGTGGAGGGCCTTGTGTGAGTGGATGAGGAATTTGAAGGTAATCCTCTTGTTGACGGGGAGCCAGTGCAGGTCTCTCAGGTGGGGTGTGATGTGGTTGCGGTGAGGGATGTCAAGGATCAGGGTGAAGAGGTGTTCTAGATGCGTTGAAGCTGTTTCAGGAGATTGGCCGAGGCTCCTGCGTAGAGGGCGTTTCCGGAGTCCAACCTGCTGCTGACGAGGGCCTGAGTAACCGTTCTTCTCGTTTCGGTGCGGATCCACTTGTAGATCTTGTGGAGCATGCAGAGGGTGGTAAAGCAGGAGGAAGAGACGGCGTTGACCTGCCTAGTCATGGCGTTGACCTGCCTAGTCATGGAGAGGGTGGAGTTGAGGATGACCCCAAGGTTACTCTTGTTTGCGCTGTAAACTTTCCAAGGCAGACGACATACATATGTTCGCTGTGTGCCCTAAATTATCTCTCTTTTGGTCCAAAATAGAGGAATTTATAATAGAAGTGTGTAATATACGGTTTAAAATTACTCCGATGACCATTTTTTTTGGGTTAGAGCTTGGATCTCCGCTTAACGAGATGAGGACTAAATTTATATTTTATGCAATGATTATAGCTAGACGAGAAATTTGTAAGCTTTGGAAGTCAGAGATCATTCCTACCTTCACAGATTTTTTTAGCTATATTATATATATCAGTGAAGCTGATCTTGCATGTGATAATTCTTGCCTTGACAAAACCTGGGCGGCCCTGGTGGCTTGGCGGAACCGATGATATATATTCCTATGATTTCACCTGGGTCCTGTGGACGCTTGGTATCCTACCCAACTGAGGGCCGTATCGACTATAGGGTATGGAGTGGACCTAGCTCACAGTGGAGACTGGAGGGGTATCCGACCTTCTCTCCCAATCTGGAGCCAAGACGGTAGCTTTGGTCCAGTTGGTCGGAACATCGCATTGAGGAGAGGAGGAGATACCCTTTCTAGAATACCCACTTCTGGTATATGAGGAATAAAAAAAAAAAAAAAAAAAGGATGACCCCAAGGTTGCGTGCATGGTCGGTGGGTGTTGGAGCTGGTCCCAGTGTGGTCAGCCACAAGGAGTCGTCCCAGGTCGGGGTTGAGGATCCGAGGATGAGGACCTCCATCTTGTCCGAGTTCAGCTTCAGTCGGCTGTTCCTCATCCATTCGGCAACGGCCTTCATTCCTTCGTGGAGGTTGGTTTTGGCGTTGTGGGGCTCCTTTGTGAGGGAGAGGATCAGTTGGGTGTCATCTGCGTAGGAGATGATATTGAGGTTGTGCAGTCGGGCGACGTGAGTGAGCGCTGTCATGTAGATGTTAAAAAGCATTAGGTTGAGGGATGAGCCCTGGGGTACGCCGCAGATGATCTCGGTGGCCTCAGAGCGGAACTGGGGGAGGTGGACACTCTGTGTTCTGCTGGAGAGGAAGAAGGTGGTCAAGTCCAGGGCCTTCTCTTGGATCCCGGTGTCATGGAGGCAAGTGCGTAGTGTGCGGTGGCAAACCATGTCGAAGGTGGCTGACAGGTCCAGGAGGATGAGGGCCGCGGTTTCTCCATTGTCCAGCAGGGTCCTGATGTCATCAGTGGTGGCGATGAGAGCACTTTCGGTGCTGTGGTTGCTGCGGAACCCGGACTGAGACGGGTCCAGGATGCTGTTCTCCTCAAGGTAGCGGGTCAGTTGTTTGTTTACGGTCTTCTCGATGACCTTCGCTGGGAACGGGTGCAGGGAGAAGGGCCGGAAGTTCTTGAGATCCTTGGGGTCTGCCTTCGGTTTCTTGAGTAAGGTGTTAATCTCGGTGTACTTCCAGCATCTCTAGGGAAGGTTGCTGTCTCAAAAGAAATGTTGATGGCCTTCCAGAGGTGGGGTGCAATGGCGGTGCTGGCTTTGTTGAAGATGTGGTGCGGATATGGGTCTGACCGAGATCCGGAGTGGGCGGTGTTCATGATCTTGATGGTGTCATCGTCGTTTATGTTGGTCCAGGTGATCAGGCGGTTGGTGTCGATGGAGGTCGTGGGGGTGGAGGTCTCAGTGGTTGTCGGGGCGGTCGTGGCGTTGAAGCAGTCGTGGATGTCTGCGATCTTGCAGTGGATGAAGGTGGACAGCGAGTCGCACAGGTTTTGCGAAGGTGGGATGTCGTTGGTGTTGAAGCTGGGGTTGGAGAGTTCCATCACGATGTTGAAGAGCTCTTTGCTGTTGTGTGCGTTGTTGTCTAGGCGGTCTTTGAAGGAGGCCCTTTTGGCAGATCTGATGAGGCGATGGTGTCTGCATCCTTGTGGGCTGCGCAGCTATCCGGTGTTCTTTCACGGTTCACGGATGATGCTAAATTGATATCTCTTTCATTTAATTCTAAGCTGAAAGTGAAAGGTTAAATATGAAAAGCATTTAGAATATAACCAATAATAATAAATGTCTGAGTGGTTATTTTATAACAAATATGAAATAAGCATTGAGGCCAGATGTTTCCACACCCACTCGCACACCAAGATTCTCAATATGCATAACTATTGGTTTGCGACTTGATGTACAATCTGCAGTTTGACCTGCGTACTAAGTGGCTGCATCACAAATTGTCAATTTGCCACCATTTCGGATCTGCCTAATTCATATTAACTAGGGATGCATAATATTTAATTCATGATAACTAAGCAGGTCATTGTGCAGCCCCTTGTGATTGGCTGTGAATGCAGGGATCATGGTCTACAAGGGACAGC
This sequence comes from Lissotriton vulgaris, assembly GCF_964263255.1. NCBI lineage: Eukaryota > Metazoa > Chordata > Amphibia > Caudata > Salamandridae > Lissotriton > Lissotriton vulgaris. The sequence continues at coordinate 508,342 of NW_028246546.1, read as the reverse complement.
AGACCTCCATTTGTTAATTTGCATCCCCCAACAGGAAACATGTTTAGGTCTGGCTGGACAGCAAAGCGCAGCTGTCTGTAGACCTATTGTTATGAATTCTTTAAAATGTACATAGAGTGGAATTTGGTTTCCACCCAGAGCAGTGTCCCTCTTTCACCTTATTCTATTGGCTATTTGGAGTATCATTCTGCCTCAATGAGTGCTTGATATTTTTTAAACATGAGGGACTATTTTACCACTAAAAATGTTCTGAATCATCATCACACATTAAATTCTTTATCTCACAGCGTATTTGAAAAAGGAAAGCAATGCTTTTGTTTATTTACTGCATTAAGTTTTTTAAATCTTTTAGACAGGACTCATAATGCAAACCAGACCTTTTGGCTCAGACAATGCTAGTTGTAAAAGCAACCCATGTCCTTTAAATGAACAGATGCTGCTTTAAAAAAATGTTGCCATTTGTAAACTGATTGGGTTGCGAAGGCAGTGGACCACTGCTTGCACACAAGGAGAAGGGGAGTGACACAATTACCCAAGGGCATGCTATTCCACAGAAATAGCTTCCCCTTTGTGAATCAGTTACTACTCCAATTCAGGGGTCTGTAACTGGTGAATGCTTCCTGTCTGCAACTGTGGTCACAAACCATTGATAAATGCCTTTCTGAATCACAAATCGAAGGATGATGCCTCTTTCATGCCCCCTCCTACAAGTGAATCGAAGAAGCCCTTTTACAAATCACAATCAGGCGCGGTCGGTAATGGGAGTACCTGCAGGGCGGTGACGTGGGGAGGGGGAGGGGCAGGGTGGGGGTAGTAATGTATGGATTACGGAGCTTCACAGGTAAGTAAACATTTAAATAAATGAAACAGATTTCGTTGCTCGCACTGCATCGCATTTGGGGATGCAGTTCACACAACGAAATTCGTTTTATTTATTTCAATGTTTACTTACCTGTAAAGCTCCGTAATCCATACATTACTACCCCCCCACCCTGCCCCTCCCCCTTCCCACGTCACCGCCCTGCAGGTACTCCCATTACCGACCGCGGCTCATCACACACCCTCTTGCAACTTTCAGATAGCTCTTTTGTGGTTGTAAACCCAGTAATTTTGTGAATCACGGTGCTTGAGACCACAACAGTGCTTTGTATATATTGAAATCTAATCAAACCATGTATTCTTTCAAATCAAATCACAATAATTCATTTTAATCTAGCTGCAAAACGGTTTAAAACAAATTTTTTCATGTCTGAAAACCATTCCTTTACAATCTTGACCTGACTTACATTTTGTCTTTGGCCATTCCTTAGCCTTGATATTGAATCAACAAGGCAGATTGACGATCCTAACCACAGACTCCTTCTAACTCCTCTCTATGCCAAATCTGATCCTTACCCATTTAAGTGCTAGAGCCGAATATGTATAAACGTAATGATCAAAGCTCAAATTTTAAACTTTTATTTTAAATATATATTTTCAGATTCAACGCTTTTTGAAGTCATACTTTCAAACTAAATATTTTGTGATGTTAAAGTTTCAAGCATTACACCTAATTACTTTTCATTTGATCCTGTCAGACAGTAGAAAACAGATTTGCAGTGATAAAATAGTGAAAAAAGCTGTGCGGAAAATATTGTTTAGTGAAAGAAAAGAATGAAAAAAAGTTGTGGCTACAAAAAAAATCAAGAATCATTGGACCCAATAGGGCAAAGGTAAATAGACTGAGAGGAGGGGCAAATGGCATCCTCCTGCTAACGTAGAAAGGAGACAGTGAGATAGAAAGGGGGACTATTAAGGATGTGTTTTAATATTCAGGGAAGGGTAGAGCTAAGGATTAGTTAGGGGTTAAGCATTGGTTGTGTTATTGTGTTATTGGAGGCTTAGTGGAGGCTTTCATAGTTCAGGAATGAGAATCAAGGGAATGTTTGGGTGTTTTGGGGTTCAGGGATGGGTAGAGTCAAAGGCTGTAATTTTTTAAAGAGTTCAGGGAAGTGTAGGAATGAGGGAAAATTAAAGTTTCAGGTAAAGGGGCCGTTAATGGATAGTAAGGTGTTTTTAGGGGTTTGTGGAGGCTAGCATTTAGGGCCTTCTTCAGTTTTGTTAGGGATCTGGGATGGGTTGTGAAAAAAGATAGTAGGGGTTTTTTTTAGAGTTCAGTGAAGCGTGTCATATAGGAGTAGCAAGGGATATAGAGGCTTCAAGAAAGGGTATCAATAAATGGCAGAAAGGGTTGTTATGGATAGGAAAGGGTAGCGTTAAATAATAGTAAGAGAATTTTGGGTTCAGGGAAGGGTAGCAGTAAGGAGTAGTTAGGGGTCTTTGGTGTTCATGGAAGAGGAGCATTAAAGGGTAACAAGGGTTTTTAGGGCTCAGGGAAGAATAAGGTTAAGAGGTAGTTGGGGCTCTTTGGGTTCAGGGAAGCTCAATGCTAAGTTGTAGTGAAGGTTTTTTTAGGGTTCAGGAAAGGGTAGCATTAAATGGTAGTTCAGGGTTTAAGGATTTAGGATTAAGTATGGGATTCAAGCTATCCTGGCTGATAAGGGGTGATACCACAAGACTGATCCTAGGATGCTTGTTTCCAGTCCAAGGAGGACCTGGGCTGGCAGTTCAAGCTGGACTGTTCCCAGGGTCAAGACTAATTTGCATATGGTTGGGTCTAAACTGGCATGGCGTGGTGAGTAAAAAAACTATGTATTTAGGACCTGATCTCTGTACTGGGGGTGTGTTTGACATTGTTCAGCATTCCATCCAACAATTATTCTTTTTGTATTTGTCACCCTGAATGGGACAGTGATGCCCAGACGTGGGTCCTGTGCTCGCTATCCCACTGGATTCAAGCTATTCTGGCTGATGAGGGGTGATAACCTGAGACCGGTTCTAGGATACTTGTTTCCGGTCTAAGGAGGACTTGGTCTGGCAGTTCGAGCTGGACTATTCCCAAGGGGAGCAGGGTCAAGGATGATTTGCATATGGCTGGGTCCAAACTGGGAAGGTGTGAGGAGCAAAAAAACTATGTATTTATGGACTGATCTCTGTACTGGGGGTGAGTGTTTGACATTGTTCAGCATTCCCTTCAACAATTGATCTTTTTGCATTTGTCACCCAGAATGGGATGGGGATGCCAATACGTGGGTCCTGTGCGCGTCATGCCACTGGATTCCAACTATCCTAGCTGATATGGGGTGATACCCCAAAACTGGTCCTAGGATTATTGTTTCCGGTCCAGGAAGGACCTGCCCTGGCAGTTCAGGCTGGACTGTTCCCATGGGGAGCAGGATTAAGACTGATTTGCATATGGCTGGGTCCACACTGCAGTGGCATGGTGAGCAAGAACACTATGGCTTTAGGTCCACATCTCTGCTGTGTTTGACATTGTTTAGCATTCCGTCCATCAATTGTTCTTGCATATGTCACCCTGAGTGGGAGGGGGATGCTCGGACGTGTGTTGCGTGCTTGCCATGCCACTGAATTAAAACTATCCTGGTTGATGAGGGGTGATACCCTGAAGCCGGTCCTAGGAAGCTTGTTTCCGATCCAGGGAGGATCTGGCCTGGCAGTTGGGCTGGACTGTTCCAATGGGGAGCAGGGTCAAGACTGATTTGCCAAACTGGGGTGGCATGATGAGCAAAACCACAACGTATTTAGGTACTGATCTCTGTGGTGAGTTTTGACATTGTTCAGCATTCCATCCATAAATTTTCTTTTTGTATTTTCCAATTAGTTTAGTCATGATTTTTCTGAGACCATACAATTTACTCTATTTTGTCTCTGTCCCATACAGATTTAAACTAATTTCAAACATTTTAAGGATCTTTCAATGAAATTACATATATCATTGTTTTCCAATCTGTTTTATAGTAACCCCGCCTTTTATTTATTACCACCTAATTATATTAGAACCTTAATCTCACTACTTCCTCCTCTACTTTGGTTCCTCATCCCTTCCATTTTTAATTTGTTAATCTCTTAAACTCCTTTTTTAGGGATTTATAATGATTATCAAACCATACCTTATTTTCTTTTGATCGTTTTAGAATTTTCACCAGAGAGTCTATCAACCTTCTTAAGTTCCATTTACAGACATTTCACCACCTCAATCACTATTCGCTTATATAAGCTATTTTTATATCTATATAGTTTCTCAAGCCAATTATTCCCTGAATTCATTTGAAATTTTGCAAGTCATGTCAGCTGCTCTTTCCAATTCGAGTTGTTCACCATCTTGGACGTTCTACCTGTAATGGAAGTATCATCTTTTTACCGCCAATTACCTCAATTGAAACAACATTATTAAAGCAAAATGGTTTAGTAATGAATCTAAAATACCAATCGGGTTTATATATGTAGACAATTGAGCAAGGTTGCATTCCCTGTATGAATGTTTATGACGCTGGGGCATCGGTTGTAAAACAACTATTTAGAAGTAACAGTCTACAATTCCCTAATAGTGATTTCCTGGTTTGATTGAGCTTAGAAATAATACATTCAGGAAATACAGCCAGTGCTGTATGCTAAGCAGAGAACATCTCATTCGGATTTAAATCTTAAATCTTCAGATTTAGATGTTTAATTTCCAGTTTAAATCACCCTTAAATACTATCCAACTATTCTGGGATTTGCACATTACACCCCCCCCCCCCCAATTTTCCCTTAACAACTTGAATTTTCCCACACAGTCATGTTTCTTTCTTGAAAACATAAAAGCATCATACTCAGCCAAAATCCCATCGTTTAAACAAAAAAGAAACATAATCTCTTCCACTCAAGTGTATTTCAGATAAAGAAGCTGAGGCTGCCAGGACATTTCTTTTCCTAATCGAAATCATTTAAACACATTTTCCACTCTCATCTTCCACATCACAACTCAAGAATATGTAATAATTCCTGGTCTTTATGTCTACCTCTGGGATTTCATCTCTTATATCTTATTTTCAAACTCCATTATTCATTTCTACATTTTTTGAGAGATCCATCGTTCCATGTAGACTGAACCGAGTTGATGATATAGCAGCATGATTATTTAAAAATGGTTTTATTTGCTATTTTTCAGTTTCAACATTAGGTATAATTGTATACCATTGTTCTTAAGTTCCCGTTCTGAATAGAACATCAATGTTTCTATTAATTGTGAATAAAAGAGGATCTTGGCAACTTTACTACCTTTAATATTTGTTACAAAAGCTTCCTCCTTCATATCTTCAGATGAGGCCGATTTTAGGGAGTCGCTGTTATGAAATAGATGCAATAAAACCTCCGTATTTAATAGTCACCATTTCCTTATTCTTTCTGTCAGCTTCAATCACATTAACATGCATCCATTATTTCTTATCCTTTCCTAGTCCTTTATTGTTTCTAATCCCCAACTTCCCATCTACCTCCGTAATTCAGCAGGGATGACTTTGTAACTTTATCTTCAGTCTTTCCTTCAGCCAGACAATTTGATCCTTTTATTCACTTGCCTATGTTAGATAATACTACATTTATTCACACAATTCTCCCTTTCATCTTGTTTTTGGCTTCTAGCTTTTTTCTTAGACACCCTTCTTTTATTGAATTGACTTCCTGCAAAGGTGGTTATTTTTGTAATACCTGCCAATATTTTCTTTGGCCTTCTCCCTTACTCTCAATCTCAAAATGTTCTTATTATTACCTCCCTGCCTCATCAGGTTGGTAGGGGGCATTGTATTTTTCTTTGGCTTTCCCATATCGCATCAGGCTATTCAGCTCCTTACTATTACTTTGCGACCTAACAATATTGATAAAGGATTTCCTTTTCCTACCGTTGATACTTTAACTCAATTAACATTAAGGAGGGTTGAATTCCAGGAAATGGGAATCCTGTACTCAAGTACTCAGCCAAAACTATTAGGGAAAACATACACGACACACAATTCTCAGTTTGTAGTTTTATTGAAATATCAAAAGTATAAATTCAGAAAATAAAAATTAGTTACAATTGAGAGATTCAATATAAGTCAATTAATTGAAAAAGCGAAATGCTGAGTGCCTTAAGAATTTCATTAACTACAGCACATTTGGCGAATAATCAAATTAATTGCACTAAATATAAAAAGTACCACACAGTAAGTATAATTTTTAGTAAGTCTGTAAATCTAAGAGAAAGTTAAATAGCATTTACAAATTTTTATAATGTGTTTAGATAATGAGAGCATACACGTTCATGGCATGATAATACGTAAAGAATCGGTAAAATGTTGAGTGCATAGCATTCTTATCAAGTGGTTAGTTTTGAGACCACCCCAAACAACATCTAATTCCAAATGATTTTCATTGGCCATCCAAGTCGATGGATTCTGTGTGAGGGTGTCGGGCGTCCACCTCCTTTACATTTTCCATAAAAATTAAAGCAATCATAGTGGCATTGTCTGCCACTCACAATTCGCCGTTGTTGCTATCTGTGATGTTGAAACTAGTGATGTTGAAACAGTGTGTTACAAGTCATGGGCTGGCGCTTTCCCTACTTGCTAACCTAGGGTAGACTGACAATCTCACAGCCGTGAGGTCTGAAAGGTCGGCAGCTCACCAAAGACTGAGCATCAAGGGCCAGTCTTCACCCCCTTATGAGGTGGAGGTGAAGTTAGCCCTGGGTGTTTCAGACTCAAGCACTGAAGCGCTAAGCCTCCACGTAAATCAGGGAGTTAGAGCATTGTCAGCCCACCATTTCCCAACTCCTCACAGGGTGGGGGGGCACCCTGTGATGAGTTGGGAAAGGGTGTGGTAGGGGCTAAAGTGCAGGGAGGAAAGAAATCAAGTCTGCACAGTGTGTCATCAGTACTTCAGACACATTGAGAGGATACTGGTGTGCAGACAGAATATCGAGTAAAAAATGTTGAGTTGCACAAATATCGCGTCATAAATATCGTGGTTCAGAATTATCAACAGCAAGAATATCGCAGTCAACTTAAAGTAAGTAATATTGATTTTAAAAATATAGAGGTGTTTAATATCGTTTGCAAAAATATAGTTGTTAAAAATATCAATTTTTTACTTAGTGGCCGATTCCAATTCGGTAAAATGCCCTCCGAATAGCCGTACGTAGCTTTTTCCCGTACGAATCGTATGCAGAACCGTACCTGTACGTACAATGTAGTACGATGTGTACCCAAAGCAGTTATCCGTACGAATCATACCGAAGACCGTGCAACTCACTAATCCGTACGAATCACATTCGGAACGCGCAGTACGCGATGTCCGTATGGATCGAAGCTGCATTTTCCGACCCAGCAAGTACGAATCGTATCAACAACACTCCGTACGACTCTTTTTCTACGGGAGCTTAAAACGTCCGTAAAAGCAGATTTTGCCTCGAAATGTGTACGAAACGGACTCCCCCGGGTACGGTGCGTACACCCCATGACTGCAGGGGTACGGTGCATCGGGGTACGGTGCGTACACCCCTGGATTTCAGGAGTATGATGCGTATGTCCCTGTGCATAAACCTCATGATTGTAGGTGTACGGACCGTAGGGGTATGGTTCGTACACCCCAAGGTAGTAGGTGTATGGTGCGTACACCCTGTGCGTACACCCCATGATTTTAGGGGTACCGAGCGTATGTGATAGTGTTGCCCTCTGTACGAATTGCTCATACGCAACATTTACCATACGAATCGCGTACTGATTCCCCGGTGCGGATCGTACTTTGCGGGTCGTACAGCATTTTTACGAATCCTACGGTTCACTGTGCGGGTCGATGTCGACAGATTTACCCTTCATTTTCGTAGTGTTCGCAATGATTCGGATGTATTTTCTCACAACGGATCGTACTACGCGATTCGGACGGATTCGAACGATTCGTACGGAAACGAATAGGAATCGTCGTACGGATTCTTTTCCCGAATCGGAAATGACCCCTTAATGTTTCGCGTTTTAATAAAGATTTTAAATGTATGTGATGTCTTTTTTTGTATAAGAATTGTTTGTATTTTTAATATATGTGTTACATTTTTAGTAGTTATTATTTTTTTTCATTTGAATTTAGCATTTTTAGTTCTGCTGCGGGGTTGTGGGTTTATAAGGGAATAGGGTGGGAAGTAATTTAATTATATTCATTTAATTGATTATTTTTTATTTATTAATATTTGTTTCATTGAGATGTTACAGTGTTAAATGTATACCATAATCTATTATTAATTAACTAATAATTGTTTGATAGTTAATACTAATTAATAAATTGGTAATTAATTATGTTAATTCTGTAATTAATTTTAGGTGTGTATTTTGGTGTTTTAGGTGTAAAAGGTGGGATGTAATTTATATTTAATTAATAAATTAATAGTTGGTTGTTATTTAATTGTAATTAATTAATTGATAATTAATTATGGTAATTGTGTAATTAATTTTAGGTGTGTATTTTGGGGTTTATAGGGGTAAAGGGTGTTAAGTAGTGTATTTCTTTTTTATTGATAATTATTTGTTAATTGATATTAATTAAATTAATTAAACATTTATTATGGTAATTGTGTAATTAATTTTTGGTGTGTTTTGTGGTGTTTATAGGGGTAAAGGGTGGTAAGTAATGTGTGTTTAAATAGTTATTATATAGTTGTTAATTATTTTAAATATTAGTTTTTTATTTTGGGTAATTGTTTATTTTATTGGTGTTGTTTTTACTCCTCAAGGGGTAAAGGACGGGTAGTAAAAACATTTTAATTAGTTGTTAATAGTAATAGTTTTTAATGTGAAAATAAGTTTTAATAGTGTTTTATAATGTTATAGTTTAATTTAGGTGTGTGTTGTGGACATTATAGTGTTAAAGCGTGTGTAGGTAATTAACGTTTATTAATTGTTTTTAAATTAATATTTTTAATTGATTAATAATTATCTTAATAATGGATTTAAATGTATTTAAACATGTTAATGTGTGTTGTTATTGGTGTGGTGTTATAGGGTAGGAAATATAATAAATACATTTATGTATTAATTAATGTTTTTGTTTGTAAGTCTTCTAGTTTAAAGATTTCTTTAAATGTATTTATTATTCTATTTTATAGAATATTGATAGGTATTTGTTATATGTAATTAATATTATAATATGTTTTCTTTTAATATATTTAATATATTTCATTTTCAATTTTTAAATATGATTTATTTATTTTTATAATTTGTTTTTATTTTTATATATATATATATATATATATATATATATATATATATATTTTTTTTCAACTGTTGGAGTGTGAGTAGTAATTCTTGCCTCTCCGCTATCCAACACTTTCCCTACTGTTGCACTCACTGGAGTGGGAATAGCAATTTTTGCCTTTCCGCTATTTAACACTTTCCCTACTTTTGCACTCACTGGAGTGGGAATAGTAAATGTTTCCCCTCCGCTACCCAACATTTTCCCTACTGTTGCACTCCCTGGTGTGGGAATAGTAAATGTCATCCCTCAGCTATCAAACATTTTCCCTACTGTTGCACTCACTGGAGTGGTAATAGTGAATTTTATCCCTCCACTGTCCAACACTTTCCCTACTTGTTGCACTCACTGGAGTGGGAAAAGTACATTTTGCCCCTCCGCTATCCAACACTTATCCTACTGTTTCACTCAGTTTACCCCTCTACTATCCAAGACATTCCGCACTGTTACACTCTTTGGAAAGGGAATAGTAATTTTATCCCTTCGCTATCCAACACTTTCCCTACTATTGCACTCACTGGAGTTGGAATAGTAATATTTACCCCTTCGCTATCCTACATTTTCCCTACTGTTAGTAATTTTTACCCCTCCGCTATCCAACACTTTCGCTACTGTTGGAACTGTACATTTTACCTCTCGCTATTTAACACCTATCCTACTGTTACTCTCAGTGCTGTTGGAATAGTAATTTTTTCCTCACCGCTATCCAACACTTTCCCTACTATTGCAGTCTTTAGAGTGAGAATAGTAATGTTTTGCCCCTCGGCTATCCAACACTTTCCCTACTTTTTGTCTCACTGGAGTGGAAATTGTTATTTTTACCCTTCCGCTATCCAACACTTTCCCTACTGTTGCACTGTCTGTATTGTGAAATGTAAGTTTAAATATTTTTGAATAGTTTAATGTTTTAATTTATTATAAAATGTTGTTTTTATCTTTTAAATCGTTTATATATATTTTTATTTTTTATATAATTTAATCCTTTAACATAAATTAAAAATAAGAGTTTAATAATTGTTTTAAAGTAAATATATATGCATAAATATTTATGTGTGTGTGTTTATCTTTTGCTATTAAGTTTATTTGCTATATTTTATAAAATTTTACATTAAACATATTTTATTTTTTTCAAATTAAATTTAATATTTAATATATGTAATATATATTATTTTATTCCTATATGTATATAAAAGTCGATATTTCTTACATCTATATTTTTTACCTCAATATTTTTTTAATCAATCATTTTGTATTTGCCTGTTTAAGTATAGAAGTCGATATTTTTGTCGTCTATATTTTTTCATCAATATTTTTGACATCGATGTTGTGTCAGTGAACCAAGGACACTACTTGTGGTATCTGCTTCCTGCACAAGTCAATGCTGGAGCTGCTGGATGCCATATTAGCTCCGGACAGTCTCAGATAGAACCACACATTGAAGTTCTCCTGTCAGCAGTAGGCTTCTATCTACAGGCGTCAAGGGGACACCTTGTTTGTAAAATCTACAGCGACAGGAACTTCAGGCTCTCGTTCTGGTATGTGTTATGCATCCTCGTGATAGCTATTGTTAATCGTCCTGTGAGAAGTATAAACTGTCCAGGCCTTCTCATTCCCTACCCTGTAAGTTTTGCTTTTAATAAGTCTCATTGCATTAACTGTTCATGTGCAGATAATCAGCCGGTTGAGAGTAGTATTAGCGTGCATTTGCATAATGTGGGTTTCCTTATTATCACCTTATTGCACATTGGCTAAACTAATGACTTTTGTACTTTTGTCACTCACATCTCAACACTACTCCACTTCACAGGAACCTTCCTTGGAAAGGACTTTGGCTAACCTTGCACATCCCCCTCCCTGTGGAATTTCTTGCATTAAGTCTAACTCGTGGTTCTTTAAAGCTTCTGGTGCCTCCTCGTTGTTCATATGCACCCTTGAGAAAACTATTAGTGACATCAAAATCCCAAATTCCTCTACAGGTAGGGGACATGGGATTTGTGTTACAGAGAGGGGCAGAGGTAGTGTGTGTCTCCTGCATAGTTTCTGTTATCATCTTGTGGTTTAAGTGTACATCAGGTTTATCTTGCAGTCCCTTCCCCCTTGCATCCTCTGGCCTACAGAGCTGGGACTCATGTCTTGGGAGACATTTCATCCTTAAGCTAGGATCTGGACCAGTGAGTCATGACTGTCTCGTGGCTTTCAGCTGTCTGTTTGATAGTCTCAGTCCTATGCTCGTCCGCCTCGTGTACTATTCTTGGACCTCTCCAGTTCTAGTTCAGTTGGCATCAGTTTGCACTTTAGTAATGTCTCTATTAATCTGAGATTTTGCAAGTAAAATCGCACAGAGTGGAATTCACTGCACTTTCAAAGCGATGTCTAGTATCCTCAAGACTCCAATGCCAACAACATGGATCCTTTCCTTGGCACTATGGTACATATGCACATGCATTCTAAAATCTACACACAAAAAATGACAGGAAAAAGAACAAGCATTTGCAATGCAATAGGTCTTGCATTACTAAAAGTATGAGTTTGATGCACAATATTAACTAACCAGAGAAAAGGAATTTTAAAAAGCAGCGCAACTAACCAACCAAAATCGGAGAGCACGTCCAAAATCCCCGATAACCCATATACTGAATACAGCATGCCTCCAAGAGCAGCGCACGCGCCGCCCAGTCTTGACCTAAAGCAGAATGCTTTAGTCTGCATATCGTTTAGACAGGGATAGTTTAGCCCTGCGTTAGGAAGACAAAAACTACTTGTCATACAGGTTGAACCCAGCCACGATCACTTTGAAAAAACAGCCACAGAAGTTACTGGGCAAACACCTGTCCCAAACTTTGCCTCTGGAATGTGGGGGATACTGGTGCATCGCTGCCGGGGGATACTGGTGCATCGCTGCCGGGGGATACTGGTGCATCGCTGCCGGGGGATACTGGTGCATCGCTGCCGAATAGTTAACCCCACTCACTGTCTGGAAGCCGGCTGGAACTCTGCATGTGAATGCATTGGAGTGCACAGAATACCCCCACGCTCAAGCAGTGCAATCTGACCCATCCGGAGAAGTGCACACTGCGCTGTCCTCAAACATACATGTAGCAGCAGGCAGGCGCAGCTCTGCTTCAGATGCGTTCAAGCCCTCGTGCTGCTGCCTGACTCTTTCTTACATAGGGCCAAATCAATCAATCAATCAATCACAGATATTTATAGAGCGCACTACTTACCCGGAGGGTCTCAAGGCGCTTGGGGGGGTGGGGTGCTGCTACTGCTCGAACAGGACCCAAGACCACCTCTCTGAAGGAGAGGTGGTCTTGGGTCAGGCGCAGGTTGGACGGGAGGGAGTTCCAGGTCTTGGCGGCCAGGTAGGAGAAGGACCTTCCTCCTGTTGTCGCTCTTCGGATGCGGGGGACGGCGGCGAGGGTGTGGTTGGTCGATCGGAGGTGGCGTTTGGGAGCGTAGAAGTTGAGGCGGTTGTTGAGGTAGCTCGGGCCTTGGTTGTGTAGGGCTTTTTGTGCGTGGATGAGGAGACGGAAGGTGATTCTCTTGTTGACGGGGAGCCAGTGCAGGTCTCTTAGATGTCCGGAGATGTGGCTGCGTCGGGGGATGTCGAGGATGAGTCTGGCTGAGGCGTTCTGGATCTGCTGGAGTCTCTTCTGGAGCTTTGTGGTGGTTCCGGCGTAGAGGGCGTTGCCGTAGTCCAGTCGGCTGGTGACGAGGGCCTGGGTGACCGTCTTCCTGGTCTCAGTGGGGATCCACCGGAAGATCTTCCGTAGCATGCGCAGGATGTTAAAGCAGGACGCGGAGACGGCGTTGACTTGTCTGGTCATGGAGAGGGAGGAGTCCAGGATGAAGCCCAGGTTGCATGCGTGGTCTGTTGGTTTGGGTGCGGTGCCCAAGGCGGGGGGCCACCAGGAGTCGTCCCAGGCGGAGGGCGAGGAGCCCAGGATGAGGACTTCCGTCTTGTCTGAGTTCAGTTTCAGGCGGCTGGTGTCATCCACTCGGCTACGTCTTTCATCCCTTCGTGAAGGTTGGCTCTGGCGGTGGCGGGTCGTTGGTGAGGGAGAGAATCAGCTGGGTGTCGTCAGCATAGGAGATGATATTGAGGTTGTGCTGGCGTGCGATGGCCGCGAGGGGGCTCATGTAGACGTTGAAGAGGGTGGGGCTCAGCGAGGATCCTTGAGGGACGCCGCAGATGACTTCGGTGGCCTCTGACTTGTACGGTGGTAGGCGGACTCTCTGTGTTCTTCCGTCGAGGAAGGAGATGATCCATTCCAGTGCCTTCTCCTGGATTCCGACGTTGCTGAGGCGCTGCACTAGGGTGCGGTGGCAGACAGTGTCGAATGCCGCGGAGAGGTCTAGGAGGATGAGGGCCGCTGTTTCGCCGTTGTCCATCAGGGCTCGGATGTCATCGGTGGCAGCGATGAGGGCGGTCTCGGTGCTGTGGTTGGCTCAGAAGCCAGACTGTGAGGGGTCGAGGGATCCATTCGTCTCGAGGAAGGCGGCCAGCTGTTTGTTGACGGACTTCTCGATGACTTTGGCTGGAAACGGGAGGAGCGAGATGGGGCGGTAATTCTTGAGTTCGGTGGGGTCCGCTGTAGGTTTCTTGAGTAGGGCGCTGAGTTCGGCGTGCTTCCAGCTCTCCGGGAAGGTGGCGGAGTCGAAGCAGGTGTTGATGATGTCCCGCAGGTGGGGTGCGATGACAGCGTCGGCCTTGTTGAAGACGTGGTGAGGGCAGGGGTCGGTCGGAGATCCGGAGTGGATGGAGTTCATCATGCGGACGGTGTCTTCGGTGCTGATCGGAGTCCAGGCGCGGAGGGTGGTGGTGGGGGGCGGTGGTTCGGTCGTGGCGTGCGTCGGTTGAGTGCTGAAGCTGTTGTGTATGTCTGCGATCTTGTTGTGGAAGTAGGAGGCGAGGGAGTTGCAGAGGTCTTGCGATGGGGTGATGTCGTTGTTTCCGGCGTTGGGGTTGGAGAGCTCTTTCACGATGTTGAAGAGTTCCTTGCAGTTGTGTGTGTTGTTGTCCAGCCGGTCCTTGAATGCAGTTTTCTTGGTGGCGCGGATCAGTTGATGGTGCTTCCGGGTGGCGAGCTTGAGGGTGGTCATGTTGTCCGGAGTTGGTTCCCTTCTCCAGGCTTTCTCGAGGGCTCGGCAGTTCTTCTTGGAGCTCATGAGTTCGTCGGTGAACCATGGGGCCTTTTTGCTGCCGGGTCTGCTGGGCGGGGTCCTCAGTGGGGCGAGTTCGTCCGCGCAGTTGCTGATCCACTTTGTGAGGTTGTCGGCGGCCTGGCTGGGGTTCGCTGAGCTGGCGGGAGGGTGCTGGCTCAGGGAAGCGGCGAGCTGGTCGGCTGTGATCTTGTTCCAGCTTCTTCGAGCAACCTGTTGCTGGTGGTGGTGGATCGTCGTTCTTTTGAAGGTGAAGTGGACGCAGCTGTGGTCCGTCCAGTGGAGTCCGGTGGTGTGGCTGAAGGTGATGTCTTTGCTGGATGAGAAGACGGCGTCGAGTGTGTGTCCGGCGAGGTGGGTGGAGGTGGACACCAGCTGCTTGAGACCGAGGTTGGCGAGGTTGTCGAGCAGGGTGATGGTGTTGCGGTCGTTGTTGTTCTCCAGGTGGAAGTTGATGTCCCCCAGGAGGATGTAGTCGGCGGAGGGAAGGGCATGCGGGCTGATGAAGTCGGTGATGTCCTCGCTGAATTGTGTGCGTGGTCCTGGGGGTCGGTAGATCAGGGTGCCTCTGAGGGTGGTTTTGGGGTCTGTCTGGATCTGGAAGTGCAGGTGTTCGGCGGTTGTCAGGGTGTCGTCGGTGTTGGTCTTGATGCGGATGGTGTCCCTGTAGATGATGGCGAGGCCTCCTCCAGTCTGGATGTCGCAGTCTCTTCGGGTGATCTTGTAGCCCTCTGGGATGGCGATGGCGATGTCGGGCGCTGAGGAGTCGTTCATCCAGGTTTCCGTGAGGAAGGCGACGTCAGGAGCTGTGGTGTCGAGGAGGTTCCAGAGTTCGATGGCGTGTCTGTGGACGGAGCGGGTGTTGAGGAGGATGCACTTCAGGTGGTTGCTGCTGGTGTTCGGCTTGGCGGGTGCTGGTGTGGGACAGGTCCGGATGCAGGTGAGCTTGCAGGCGTGGCAGCTGAAGGGTCCGTGGTTTCGTCTCGGGGTGGCTCGGTAGCATCCCGGGATTCGGCCGGTGTTGAAAGAAATATTAATCATCCCTTCTTCTATAGAGGGGATGGGTGCCCCTCCCATGGGGTGCAGAGGGGAGCCAAGTTGCTCCCTATTTAAGGGAAGAGCAGAGTAATCTCGGCGGCCCTGTTCTTTTTTACCCCTTTTGTTTGCACTTAAGTCTCATGTCTAATATTTAGACATGATGAGCTTTGTGCAATTAGCGGCCCTGGTAAGCTTGGCAGTTTTTCATCCTTCCCTTATTTTTGCACAGCAGGCCGGGAGTAGGTCGCGCGCAGTATTCTTTGTTGCCTGCACGTCTCCTGCTTTTGTTTCACCTGTTGCTAAGAAGCATGCACGGGTTCTGCAGGTTCACAAGCGGTTCTCGAGAGGGACTTGTCGATCTGCTGCAGGCTGGGGAGCTGTTACTGCACACTCTCAGCTGTATCTGCACTTTGTAATCACCTGGAATGAAATAACATTTTAAAATACTGAAAACGTGCCTGCAAAATACAACATAATTAAGATCCACTACAGCGTTTTTGGGGTACGTGCCATTGATCTTGAGGATTAACAGGCCTTGTCCATGTCTTCCTGGGAGGATACATGTCTTTCGTAGGTGGTGTGTTTCTATTTCTCGTCAGCAGTGTGAGGTGACCAGCATCGCACATAGCCCAATGTTGCTTTGTTGGATTTCACGTACCATAAAGGCGTTATTTGCATCTGACACAAAGTGCACAGTCAGGTGTAAGTGGGAAGGCTGCGAGGTGGTCTTAGGCACACCTTACATGACTGTGACAAAGGAAAAGAAGTGATGCATAAGAAAGAGAGAGAGACAGATCAGATAGGCACAACTTACATGACTGTGACAAAGGAAAAGAAGTGATGCATAAGAAAGAGAGAGACAGATCAGATGGGTGCGGGTTAGAACAGGTATGGCTCAGCCATAAACACTCAAAAGTCTCAATGTGGTCTGTACAAGAACAGATGTAGGTCTCACCAATGAGACAAAAAAGCAGGAAGTGGAAATGTTATTAAAAAATAAATTACAAAGTGTAGTGAATAGGAAGAAAAGCAATGTCATCAAGGATGTAAGTAATCAGGCAGACCACACACTAAGAACAGCTAAAAATCAAAGTCAATAGGTAAGACCTAATGGATTTAAGCATAACGTGTATTTGTAAAGAGCACGTACACCCAGAAGGGTATCTTGGCGCTGAATAAAAGGTGCTCATTGTTACATAACAGTACTCGCTTTATCGACTTCAGCAGGATGAAAGGCTGAGTTGACCCGCCAGGATTTGAACCTGTGACCATAAGGTCAAACAGAGGTCTCTACAGTGGACGCATTAGTCCACTAAGCCAACAGACCCTGCCAATGCGTGTCTGTTTTCGCCGCCATGGGGGTCTTGAGATGGACCTACAAGTTTATAGTCAAATGATTGTTTGAGATTAAAAAGGTATGTGGACATTATAAATTGCATTACGTCAATTTGTGCTGCTTTGTACGACATTTAATGTTTGGTAAATGCAAGCTGGGTGCTTGAATGGGTGCTCTATGATACATCTTTTTATCCCATTTTTGTTAAATAAGATTTATACAGGAAATGGTGACTCACCTCCCAAAACAATCTAATGTGTAACCTGTCCCAGACCAAGCCCAGCCCCACAACTCACAAACCTCAACAGCTGCCACTGGCCAGCCACTACATGATTAATTGCACACAGGAAACTTTTTTTTCCATTGAACAGAAAGAATTTAAAAAAAGAGACAGTCCTACAAAGCTATAACAACAAGCATGGAAACAGAGGTTTAGCTCAGTAACCTTGCAAACCGTTTCAAACACATCTCTTCAGCCAAGGATGCTAGGGGAAAGATACTTTATACACAGGAAAAAGCCCGTAATTGAAACTGAATTTCGAACATTTTCTTAAAGAGAATGGAAAGCAATATACATGCACATATGTATACTAGCATTCTAGTTAATGCGGCCTGGTGTGGCATAGTTATACTAACTTAACTAGGCCTATATTAAAATTATTTTCAAATAATATAATCATTTCACACATTACCATCTGTTGCACCTGACATTCTTGGCAAGGTTTTCCCCCAACTTTTTGCCTTCCATCCTTTTATTTTTGTTGACTTCATTTTTGCTGGCTTTAGGACTCTGCACATTTTACCACAGCTGACCAGTGCTAAAGTGCTTGTGCTCTTGCCCTAAAACATGGTAGGATAGGCATATACCCAATTGGCATATTTAATTTACTTATAAGTCCCTAGTAAAGTGCACTACATTTGCCCAGGACTTGTAAGTTAAATGATACAAGTGGGCCTCCAGCACTGATTTTGCTACCCATTTAAGTAGCCCTATAAACACGTCTCAGGCCTGTCATTGCTAACTTATGTGTGCACTTTTAAACTGCCATTCGACCTGGCAAAATAATCCTTTTCCAGTTCCTAAACATTTCTTTGTACTTCATATAGGTTACCCTTAGGGTAGGCCCTAAATAGCCTATAGGGCAGGGTGCAGTGTATATAAAAAGTTGGGCATGTACATTTAACTTTTACATGTCCTGGTACTGAAAAACCCTAAATTCATTTTTCACTACTGTGAGACATACCTCTCCCATAGGATAACATGGGGTAACCTCATAATGTTTAATTGAATAATTGCTAACTCTTGATAGGGAGCAGGTAGAAAAGTCATGTTTGGTGTCAGGGGAATGGTAATTTAAAACCCTTTTTAATGTCAAAGTTGGATTTTAAGTCACAATTCTGAAAATGCCACTTTTAGAAAGTTGGCTTATTCTTCTCCTAACCATTTGGCGCCTTCAGCCTGTTCCTGGGTCAAATGACTAGATGGAGTTGGCCTTTGTGTGTTCCTCCTAGACAGTATCACAAAGGAGGGTCTAAGCATAGGCAGGATGGGCCATCTCCTGCTTGATAAGGGGGCAGAGCTGTCACCTACTGCACTTGCACTTGAAAGGCATTGACTCAGCTTACAAACAAAGGACTTCACACTAGTTAATTGTGCCCCTAGACAGACAGGGGACCAGGGCAGGGAGGCAGGAAAATTCCCATACCTCTGTAGAGGGAAACTCCAGAAGCTTCTCCCACTTCAAAGTAGGCACCAGCTATAAAAATGGGACACTCAGGCCAACTCTTCAGTACACATCTGGACCTGTGGACACTGCAGAAGGACACCCTGCTGATCTGATGCTTGCAGTCTGCCCTGATTGCCGAGAAGAAAAACGACTGGACTTGCACCCTTCCTCCAAGGCAGAAGTGACACCAAGGGCCATCTGACTGACCTCCTCTCTGAGCTACAAGGACACAACAAGCTTCTAGGGGCTCCCTGCAACCGTCCAGATGAACCAGCAGCACTAGCCCTGTCTGTACTTGCAACTGGACCTGCCTGAGTCCTGCTGGCCTCTCCTGGCTTCTGCTGGACTAAGTTCCTGTTCCCTTAAGATATGCCCTCCAGGTCCTAGACCATTGGTGTGGCATCAGTTGAAATCCAACTTGAAGAAAAGAAGAAGGCCTCAGGTTTTGGGCTCTTTTCGATTGCTAATGAGCCCGTTCGTGCCATGATCTTGCCGCCTGCGCAGACTACCAGTGTAAAACTCCAGTGTACCCAACTCTTTGTACTAGAGCAACCGCCAGCGATGACCACAGTGCGAGATCTGCACTTCAACCTTGTTGGAAATGGGGGTCTCTTGTTGACAGTGACTCGCACCCTGTCCAGGCAGTGACCCTTCCTTCTAGTCAGGATAAGGGAGTTACACACTTAAAATAACCCTTGATCACCCTTAGTAGCTTGGAACAAGCAGTCAGGCTAAGCTAAGAGGCAAAATGTAAAGCACTTGCACATAACGTAGAGTAATACAATGAAAACACTACGAAATGACACACCAGTTTTAGAAACATAGCCACTATTTATCTGAGTAAATTAGGACCAAAACTATAAAAATCCAACATACAGTACTCAAGGTATGAATTTTGCAAGAATGAGCTTATAATACAGTGCCTTGAAGTAAATAGCTCCGTCTGGGGCTATCATGGCATTGTAAACAAACAAATCCAACAGTTCAGGCCACCGTGAGGTCATGGGCCAGCTACGGTGTTGGGAAGATCCACAAACAGTATCTTGGAAATACAGGGCATTGTGGACCTTGCAATGAGCTCTGAATAGGCAGCATACCAGTGTCCGCAGGCGTCAGTTCAGGAGGTCGGTGCAAGAGTCGTCAGGTCATTCAGCTCACATGCATTGCAAATCGATCTCCGTGAGGTTGAAGTAAACGGTAAATCCAAAGCTGCGATGCGAAGTTGGGCTATGCGTCGTGCGGTGCCCAAAGGTCGCTGTGCAAGCATCAGAGTCGGTGGATGAGGCTGGATTCAATGGCACTGACGTTGATGGACCAGGAATGGTGTGTGTCATGGGGCAATGCTTTGTGTACTTCACAAGTGGTGTCCACAGGTCACGGTGCAGGCAGGAGCGTCAAGTTCGGCATGGAGCGGCATCGTCGGTGATACCAAGGTGGCAATGTGAGATGCTGTACCCACAGGTAATGATGTAAGCAGCGGCATCATTGATGGCGTTGTGTGGTGGCATCGGTGAGACCAGGGTTGTATTGTGAAGTGGGGCGGAGCGATGCTATGGGCAGTGTCTTCAGGTCACGGAGCCGGCAGCGGCATCGTTGACGATCTCGTAGTTGTTTTTCTTCTTTTGTACCACTTGATACACGATTCCCAGTGCTGTTGGCAGATGAAGTCTTTGATGTTCCTGAGACTTCCAACAGGATGCAAGCTCTTCTTCAAGCGCCTTGAGAAACTCAGGAAATAAGTTGCAGAGTTCGGTCTAGTACTTTCACTGCCCAAGACAGAAGCAGCAAACAGCAGGTCAACACAGCAAAGCACACAGGAAAGTGAAAGTCCCTCCAGCTCTTCTACTTGGCAGATTCCTTAGACAATAGAGTTCTAAAGTTGTGGAGTCACAGCCCCAATACCTATACCAGTTTTAGTCTTTGAAGTTGACAAACTTCAAAGAAAAATATGTCTTGCCTTACTAAAATCAGTTCTGTCCTCCTTGTGCCAGCAACACTACAATGGGTGGAGGCAGCATTGCTAAAGTCAAACACAGCCCTGTTCAGGTGTCAGTTCACAACTCCTCCCACCACTCAAGCTCAGTAAGACCTATAAGGATATGCAGAGCACACCTCAGCTCCCTTTGTGTGAGTGTCTGAAGTGAATGAACAAACAGCCTCTGTCAGTCTAACCCAGACATGGATACCGCAGGCAGGCACAGAAAGGTTAAGCAGGAAAATGCCCACTTTCTAAAAGTAGAAAAAAGAGGAGTTAGGCCCAAGGGGCAAGGCACAAGCAGGGCCGTGTTATAACTTGTAAAAGAGGAATGAGCCTGTGCCTCACGTTTTTTGAAAGCTGAATGTCTTTGCTAAATAGCCATACCCATTGATTTCAGTTTAAACCGGTGTATTTATTTTCACCTTTTCATTTTCACTATTTTTTATTCTTAGTTATTTCTTTCAATCTGAAAAAGATGTGTTGTGTCATATCAATACATCCTTGTTCTAAAAACAATTTAACAAGCATACTTAAATAAGACATAAATGTGCAGTACAATATGTATCACAAACACATTTTACATGAAAAACATTTTTACAAAAAAGACATCCAATACAAATATCGCTATTGGTAATATGCTTTTGATTATGATCCTTAACACTCTTTCATGTCTATATTTGGTATCCAATCTTATAGAGGGCAAGTTGTTTTTTTGTGAAAAACTGGAGATTTTTCTCTCTAATCACAAATTTAAATTATTCAGTAGTCCTCTGTATATTTATCTGCTGACGCGTTTCTGTTCATGGGAGCGAAGTACCAAGGAATCTCATCAGGGCAATTGTATTTAAACAGCAATGGCGACTTCTTAGGCTTCTTAGTTATCTTTCTCTTCTTTGCATATTTTAAACCAAGAGGTACTTATTCGCAATTAGGTAGTTGTTCTTTATGTTTGTCTTTAAGTCTGTTTATTAAAGTTGTGTGGTGGCAGTTGAAGCCCTTTTAGCCGGGCGTTCATGACCTGCCGTGCATTCGGCATTTCAAACGTTTGTTGCAGCGTCTCCTTACAGTTACGGGGCTTGCTTTTTTAACTTGACTCGCATGCTCTCATTTTTGAATCTCTACTCTGCAATTGCTTTCTGCTCCTTCTTCAAACGAAGACACAGGGGTAACATTTACTATTGTCACTCCAGGGAGTGCAACAGTAGGTACAGTGTTGGATATTGGAGGGGAAAAATGTACAATTCCTGATCTAGTCATTGCAACAATAGGGAAAGTGTTGCATTGCAGAGGGGTAACATTTATTATTCCAACTCCAATAACTTCAACAGTAGAGAAAGTGTTGGATTACAGAGGTTTAAAATGTACTATTCCCACTCCAGTCAGTGCAACAGTAGGGAAAGTGTTGGAGTGCGGAGGGGTAGAATTTACTATTCGCACTCCAATGAGTGCAACAGTAGGGAAAGCGTTGGATTGTGGAGGGGTAAACTTTACTATTCCAACTGCAATAACTTCAACAGTAAGGAAATTGTTGAATTGCGTAGGGGTAAACTTTACTCTTTTTTTTAAAAATTTTTTGGAACCTTTATTGCACAGTATCAGCAAACAAATACGGGCCTACAACCATCCGGCCGGCCTCAACATCTTTGAAGCAAAGTAGCAAGTTATGCAGCAGCTCAGTAGTACCTTAATACAAAATAGCAATCAATTTGAGTTACACTGACTATTATCGCACTACAGAGAAACAGGAGAATTTAAGGTTCATTTTTAAATTTTTTAAAATGTATTGTAAAGTATAGGAACTAGGAAGGATCAGAGTCCATACAGTCCACCAAGGACACGAGTGGGCCATGTTTACCAGAAAAGTCCAGCCGAAAGAGCATAATCAAAATGGCGGCAATGTAATAATCCGAAAGGAGAAACAATCACAAAGCACGGTGCATGCCAGCCGTTACCCCACACCGAACCACCCTACTGACCCGAAGAAAAACAGGAAAAGGAAAGAGTGTAAGAATAAGAGAGAAAAATAAGGCCCATAGAAACTAAAACGGACAAAATAAACCCCACCCCTACCCCCCACCCTACACGCATGCAGAGGCTACGGCCTACCCCCCCTAGCAGTGTGCCTGTCGCCCAAAAAAGAACCCGAAATACAGACGCAGAAAGAAAAGAAAGAAAGAAGGAATCATATAAAACCGGAGGAGGGCCATACATATATACTCAAAACTACCAACATGTACATTTCGGGCCGCCCATCCCCAGACCCCATAACCGAAATAAGACCAATGCTCAATTCCCCCGGCTATCCATCATCATCCCAGCAGTGCGAGCAACAACAACCTTGCCCCTGCGGTTCAGTACAGCGACGTAGTCCAGCTGCATAGTAGTCATCTTGGATGAAGTAAGACCACATCAGAGTAGGGCGCTGGCCACCAAAGTCTATCCGACACATAGCCATGTGTTTAGCAGTGGTACAAGAAGAAGCAACGCACAGCAGTGATCCTCCAAGGTCGGCCGGCCCAAGCAGTAGCAACCGCTCCAGGATAAGATAATGAGTTATGCCAGTAGTCCCCAAAGGAGTCACTAGACATGGCGCCCGGAGACGATTCCCCAGCCATTTCACAGATCCATGAACATCAGATCTCTCCAAGGATGTTTCAGCCGGCACCTCAGCAGTAGCAAGATCCCGCACCCCCAACGCTTCCGTGTTCACCGGGGCAGAAAAACCACAGTAGTCAGACATAGGGTGTGGCGCAGTGTCCCGCACTCGAGGGCAACCACAGCCAGTCAGTGGTGATTCAGACAGAATCGCATCCAGGCGGTCCCCCAAATCCCGGGCAGCAGTACATAGGGCAGCTCTCAGGGTACCTAGAGCGCCCAAAATATCGCTAACCATCATGGGTGCCTCAGGGAGAAAGGACGCAGCAGTCCCCTGCACACGGGGCGCACAGACGTGTAACAGACCTGGAAGCTGGCCGCCAGCACCTCCAGCCGATAGCTGATCACCCCTCCGGCACTCCTCGTAGCACAGCCAGTCCGGGGGCACAGGGGCAGCACACTCGATTCCTACACCCCACACGGTGTCAAAGTGGCGTGGACAGTCGTCCGTATCTTCAGCGGCAGCCCGGGGTCTTCACATTCAGGTGCCGAGTGCTCAATCACTAAAATGGCACCCACCACAGCGCTCAGGGAGACAAAGTAGCGAGCGGAGCCGTCCACGGGCTGGGGAGACGATACACTGTATCTCTCTCAGCGGCGGTTCACAAAGCCTGCGGGTTAGCGGAACAAGATAGGATTTCCGCTGCAGAGAACACAATGCGGCAGCTACGTTCCACCGGCCGGCTCCACCCCGCCTGCAATGGCCGCTGTTGTTGTGTTCAGGGCCGGCCGCACCCGGGGAACAAAGACCCGGTCACCGCTGTGGAGCGCCAGGAGGAGGCGAGGGCGCCCCGTCACCTCCACTGCAGGGATCGTACAGGAGAGCACACCATTGGAACCGGGTTCGCCTCCAGATTCCGATGACGCCACTTAAAATCAGGATCGCTGGCATGATGGGGCGGAATCCGGGAGAAAGGCGAGAGGGTCGGCGGAGCCGAGGAATTAGGCGGCCATCATGGTTGCGGGCTAGGCTCCTCAAAACTTTACTATTTTGACTCCAGTATGTGCAACACTAAGGAGAGTGTTGGATTGTGGGGGTTAACATTTACTATTCCCACTCCACTCTGTGCAACATAAGAAACAAATTAATTCTCTTCAACACAATGAAATAATTGCAGATACAGAGTAAACAAATACAAATATAAATATATAAAAAAACAAATATATGTTGTTATAAATTACATAAAATCAGTACATATGACAATGTTAAATACATATCATAAATAACTACAAATAATAATAATGTACCCCTATAAACCCCACAACCACAACCAACACCTAAAACGAAAAAAATATTTACTTAATTAATATAATTAATTTTCAATTAAAAAGTAATATTGATTAACAACTAATTATTAATTGATGAAATGTAAATTACTTCCCAACCTGTCCCCCTAGATACCCCATAACCGGTGCCTAAAATCTAAGTTAAAAAAATGAATTGCACAATTAACATAATTAATTACTAATTAAATAAATAATATTAATTAAAAACGTATTTCTAATGTACGATAAATAAATACGTCACAACCTATACCCCTATAAACCCACAACCCGCTACGGTACTAAAATTCACAAAAAGTAATTAAACTGAATTTCATAACTACTAAAAATGTATACAACTATATTAAAAAACAGAAGGAAAACATTCACATCATATACATTTGAAATATATACTAAAATACATAACAATAATAAAAAAATTATATTATAAGCAACACATTTTTTGTAAAAGATATTAATGACCGATATTTTAAAATTCTATATTACTTACTTAAAAATCGATATTCTTGACAATGATGTTCTTGCGGACAATATTTCCATATCACGATATTTTGGTATGACAATATTTTAACTTTGATATTTTGCCCAAATACCCATCAAAACAGGAGGCCAGAAAGCAAAAAGACAGGGGAAACACGCCAAAAGTTGCCAGGTCTAACAGCAGTACAGCATTGACAGTCCACAGTGACTGCCAACAGGAAACTCCAGCAATGACCTTCCATGATGCCCCACAGGATCTTTGTGCTACAGCAATTATTCGTCTGCGATGCCTGGCCTGCTCTTTGCACTACAGCGAGAACCATCCACGACGCTGTGATATCCTGACTTCCCAGGCTATTAATCAAAGGCCAACGGAGCAATCAATGTTATGCCCACACAAAGGGCCCCATTAGGATGGCGGGCGGAAAACCACCCGACAGCCATGGAGGCGGGAAACAGCTGCCCGCCGGGACCGCGGTCAAACCGGCAGCCAAATTAGAAACAACCGCCAAAAAAGACCGACCGCGGCGGTAGCGGGCCAACAAAAACCGCTCTACATGGGCGGTGACAACCAAAAATCGACCGCAGTCATCGGAAACGCAGCGGAAAACCTACAACCTGCCGCAAGCGGAGACACCGCACTGGAAATTAGATTATCCCCGATGGTCCCGCGGTACGATCTGCAGTGAATGGGAGAGCCAGTGGAAGAGCTGCAGCATGGACATCGCAGCGGACGATCCTCCAAAAACATGGAGGACGATGCAAAAACACCGCAGCGATGCCAAACATTGCACAAATCAAAGTAGCCATGCCCCCCAAATACACAAAACACATACCAATTAAATAAATAAATGCCAAACAAAAACATACAATTTCCCGGACTACTCCCACAATACACCTGACAGCAAAACCCCATTTGGACACACAGACAACCATACATAGTTGAGTATAAAACCAGCCCCTTCAATGACCACAATCCTTTGCAACACTCCAGAAGAGAAGGGCATACACGAGACCTGACATGAGAGGCAAGACAACACAGCACACCCACACCACCACCACCATCACACCAGCACAAACAATCCCCCAGCACATAACACACCTCACACAAAAACACCACACCCACCACCAACACCCCTGCACCCACAAACCCTTCAAACACCACACACCATGGCATCACAGAAAATGCCCAAATTCACAGAGAGTGAGTTGACAGTCATGCTCAATGAGATAGTCAGAGTGGAACCACAACTGTTTGGTAGCCTGGTCCAACAGACACCATTAGCCACAAGGACTCAAATGTGGGAAAGGATAGTACAAAGGGTCAATGCAGTAGGGACCACCCCACGATCCAAGAAGAAGATCATGAAGCGGTGGCATGATCTCAAGAGGGTTGTCAAAGAGAGGAGGAGCAAGAACTGGGAGCTGGCTAACCAGACAGTCAGTGGCCCTCCCATCCCACAGAAAACATTCACACCATGGGAGGAGAAGGTGCTTGCCATACTGCATCCTGAGAGTCTCACAGGAGTATCCGGGGGAGTGGAGGCTGGTAAGTACAAACAAATGTCAAACTACACATTGATATGTACTTTCCTGCACAACCAAATGCCCATTGCATTGTTCACCCTCACCCAACAGGTAGGTAGCCATCTTGCCTGGCAGGCCTGTTTGGGGGAAGGAGGCCTGTACTCCTACTCCCACCATGCCCCCTGTCCCATACCTGAGCAGCATGGAGCACTCCCCCACCCAGGAGCCCCAGGAAGCCATTGCAGTACACCAAACAAACCTACAGGTATGTAGCCATCTTCACAGTAGGGTCTTTGTGGGAGGGAGGCCTGCACTCCTACTCCCACCATGCCCCCTGTCCCACACCTGAGCAGAATGGAGCACTCCCTCCCACCCAGGAGCCCCTAGAAGCCATTGCATTGTTCACCCTCACCTAACAGGTAGGTAGCCATCTTGCTAGTGAGGGTCTTTGTGATAGGGAGGCTTGTACTACTACTCCCACCATGCCCCCTGTTCCACACCTGAGCAGCATGGAGCACACCCTACCACCCAGGAGCCCCTGGAAGCCATTGCATTGTCCACCTTCACCTAACAGGTAGGTAGCCATCTTGCTAGTGAGGGTCTTGGTGGGAGGGAGGCCTGAAGTACTACTCCCACCATGCCCCCTGTCACACACCCCAGCAGGATACAGCACTCCCCCACCCAGGATCCCCTGGAAGCCATTGCCGTACACCAAATAAACTTACAAGTATGTAGCCATCTTGCTAGTGAGGGTCTTTGTGGGAGGGAGGCCTGCAGTACTACTCCCACCATGCCCCCTGTCACACACCCCAGCAGAATACAGCACTCCCCCACCCAGGAGCCCCTGGAAGCCATTGCATTGTTCAGCAAACCAACTAACAGGTAGGTAGCCATCTACACTGGGTTGGCTGTTGGGGGGAGTGAGGCCTGCATCACTACACACAGCACAAATTGCATTCAATGCATCAATACCTGACATTTACCAGTAATTGATGTACCACAGCATCATGTAATGAGGCACAGTATTGCATCTAATGAAAATAGTGAAGATCAATCAATTGTGTAGTGTACAGACAGTGGATGAGACGCAGCAAACAGAAAACTTGCACAGTGCACAACACTGACCATTCCCCATCTAATCCACAGGTGACGAAGAACTCACTGCTGAGGACAACAAGACAAACCAGCAGAGCCAGTCTCCACCCCCCGTACATGGACTCTCAGATGTAGACGCCCAGGATTCTCTGGATGATGAGCTCCAGGCCGGTCCATCTTGTGTGCCAGGGAGCGACAGGTCCCAGGCCCCCATCCTACCCACCACATCTGCTGCAACAACAACTGCACAGCAGACCCCTGCAGTTACGGCCTGTGCCTCCACTGCCTCCACCACTGCCACCACCACCACCATTGCCACCTGCAGCACCCTACCTGTCCCAGGGGATGACCAGCCCACACCAACAACTGTGAATGGCAGGGAGAGTGTGCGTGGACCCACAGTGGTGAGGCAACAGGTTTGTGGCAGCAGGGCAAGGGTTAGAGCCAGGGTCACCCACAGACCTCCCTGGACCACTTCACCAGATTCATCGGTGCCTACGAACAGGTCCAGGGACAAAGTGGCCGGTCTGACGAACTATTACGTGAGCTCATCCTGCTGATGAGGTTCATCCACATCCGCCTTGGACAAATGGTGGACCTCATGGGCCAGCAAGTGGCGTTACTGAGGGACAGGCCTGCGTCCTATACAACACCTCCACCCACCTCTGTTGTGCTGCAGGATGACAGTGTAACATCCTCACCTGCGGCCACAGAGAGGGGTGATTCCCCAGACGCCGCTGTCTCAGCAGCAGGGGCCCCCCTGCCCAAGTGAGCATGGGAGCGTCCAAAGAAGAGCCTGGGAGTCTCTGGTGGCAAAGCACTAGCCAAACACCAGTCACGGAGCCAGCCCTGATGGCAACCCTCTTCCCCACTGCATTGACTGTTGGGACTGTCTTTCCCCACACTTCCTTGTCAATGTTGGATCTCATTTACCATGACTGCCAACTCACTGTGCCGTCACCACCTTCACATAAATCTGCCCGCGCCCCTCATATGTCAACTTTGTAAAGAAAATACCTTACACACATTAATTGGTGTTGATTTGTCTTTAATGCAATATTTCCACTGTTCAAAATGTCCCTAATGTATGCCAAAAGATGTACAAGACGTAGGCCTGGAAAATTTCGAGGCACCTAGGGAGACACAACAGAACAATAGTCACTGGCGTGAGTGTGGCATCACAGACATTTCACTACACCAACCATCTACACACGTCAACAGGCAGACAACACAATGTGCAACAAGTGTCAACAAACAGAGATGCGTATACGTTCACAGGTGTATTGTCACTGCCACAATTCAACACACAGATGACTCCACATGTGCCTGTCTGTACCATCCGCACATACCCATTCACAACAACAGCAATCACACCAGACAATGTACTAGTTGTAGCTCATCACACACCTTCAAGTAAAGTAGCGGGTGATGAGCTGTTGATGCATGTCAACTCCTTCCTCCTCTCCACTGTCCTTATCACTGGACTCAGGTCCTTGAGCAGGCGGTGGCCTTGGGTCCTCACCATCATCCAGGAGCGGGAGAATACACTTGTGAATGGCCATGTTGTGGAGCACACAGCATGCCACAACGAACTTGCAGACCTTCCCAGGCGAGTATGACAGTGCACCTCCAGTCCTGTCAAGGCAGCGGAATCTTGACTTGAGCAGACCAAAAGTCTGTTCAATGACACAACAGGTCCAGACATGGGCCTCATTGTACCTGATGTCAGCAGGGGTCCTGGGATTCCGTAGAGGTCTTAGCAGCCAAGGCCAGCTGGGATATGCAGAGTCACCTAGGAATGACAAACACACATTGCAATGTTGCACAGGCAGAGGGTAGCAGGTCACACACACACAGCACGCCATATCACTAGGCATACTCACCCACAATCCAAGCATGCTCTGGAAGAGTTGCCATCATCCGGGGCACAATGCTGTTCCTCAGGATGTACGACGCATGGGCTTAGCCGGGGAATCTTGCACACACATGCGATATGGTCATGTCTGCAAGGCACACCACCTGCACATTGATCGAGTGATAATGTTTACAGTTCCTAAAAATGTGCTCACTCGCCTGTGGTGGCCCCAGACCAACATGGGTGCAATCGATGTCACCCACAACATGGGGGATGTGACCAAGGGGATAGAAGTCACCCTTCACACCGTCCAATTCTGCGCCCCTGGGGAAATGTATGTATCTATCCTTATATATCATCATCGCTGCAAGAACATCCCTCAGCACCAGGCTGAACATGGGTTGCAACATCCCGGCAGCACTGGCCACAGTCTCCTGGAAGGAACTAGTTGCAAAAAAATTGAGGGCTGCCATCACTTTGTACATTGGTGTGAATGCTGTTGGGTAGTGGCGACGAGACTGCAGGTGGGTCTCCAACAGATCACAAAGGGTCTTCATTGTCGGTCTGTCGAGGCGGAATTTGCGAATGATCACAACATCCTCCATGTCCTCCAGCAGTGTCAGGTGACGTATAAGATTAGGCCTCCTCCTAGTTGAGATGTGAATGGACACATGTCAAGGACAACCTTCATGTGATCGCCACAGCACATCCCGTTAAGGATGTCACGGAAACGACCCCAGGGGGCTATAAACCAGTGGGAGTGAGCCTCACAGAGACTGTTGCCTGGGACCCTCTCCTGCTGCTGCCTTAAGTGACTGCTGCCTGGGATCCTCTCCTGCTGCTGCCTCAAGAGACTGCTGCCTGGGACCCTCTTCTGCTGCTGCCTCAAGAGACTGCTGCCTGGGACCACTCCTGCTGCTGCCTCAAGAGGCCGCTGCCTGGGAACCTGTCCTGCTGCTGCCTCAAGAGACTGCTGGCTGGGAACCTCTCCTGCTGCTGCCTCAAGTGACAGCTGCCACAACCCCTCACCACTGAAGGACTGGGTTATTTAAGACCCAGCGGTGCCAGGGGACAACACCTGAAACCTTCGTGGGTAACCTGTTCCGGCGTACAAATGACAGAGACACTGGACACTTCCTTCGGCGTCAAAGATTCAAGTTTATTTACTGCAGGGAACACAGAAGTCACGTGAAGTACACAGCATGTAGGTTCGCGGGATCTGATTCGAATTGCTACTGTGGGTCGCTCCTTTTTATACACATTTCTCTCATAGGTTAACATGGTACACAAAGGTTTACAACTTGGTTCCCATCATTATCCCCAAGAGGGGTCGCTTTGATGCATTCAGGGTCCGGAACATAAGTACGGAAACATTTGGTGGTTCCCAACTGTAAAAACCCATCTTCCCACCATTAGTACATTCCAATCAATAATAAACAGATCGAAGAAGGAACAGAAACAGGTGCAGAGGAAGACAGAAACAGTGGGGAGATTGGAAAGGGTGTAAAAGGGGTGGTATCGGGAAACACGAGCTGCAGGCATCAAAGAGACGCGCCTAATGAGATGCACGGCTAAGACAATAGAGCGGCACGGCAAGATGGGTCTCGAGCGGGACCATCTGCCTTACAGTATCATCCCCCTCATCATAAAGACACTTTCAAAGGAAACGTGTCTTCCGCAAGAGTCTTGGGAATCCCAGGGTCGCGAAGCGGACAGCGTCCGTTCGCTGGCTACTTGAGGGCAAGAGACAAAATGGATGCCGTATCTAAGATGGAACCCGTGGGCTCGGATGAGGAGACCCACGAAACAAACGAACGGTTTAGGTTAGCACAGCGAAACTGCGCACACCCACTAAACTCGTCATTTGCGGTTCATAGATACCAGACTCGACCATATTCGTGCGAGTCAAAAACACCACTTACGATCGTCACAGAACCTCAGACGCTCCTTTTGCCCTCATGTAGGCAAGCACTAGTCGGAATCATATTCGATATTCATCAGACCATCTAGATGTTGCTTCAACATAATTCTATCCAACTGAGCTGCTTTGGTAACAGGCGGCTGTCTTATACACGTCGTAGCACACAGGCCACATAAGGCAGGACCACACTGCACACAAAGGCAACACGTGAACAGAAACGCCACAACAACTCCGATGATCATCAGAATTTTCCAACCCCAAGTCGACATCAGGCCCCAAAACCACCCAAGTAGCGTCCAATCCCCTACGTCCACGTGTATGGACTCAGAGATCTTATGCAACTTTGAGATGGCTTGATAGACAGTCGGAGCGTTCTCTGGAATGAAAATACAGCAGCTCGAATGCAACACCTTACATACTCCACCTCGATCTGCTAAAACAACGTCTAAAACCATACGGTTTTGTAACGTCATGAGCCTATCCGCCTGAAGTTCTGTGGTGATATTACCAAGGGCACTGGCAGTGATATTAGCTGTTGATTCCACCACTCGAGTCAATTGTCTCAGGTTCCTACTATTAACCATAGGTCCCCAAAACGGAAGGAAACCCTTGAAAAAGTCTCCTGCCTCTTGACCGGCAGTGTCCTCTTCGCTAATCACGCCTCTCACAACTCTAGTCTTGTGATAATCTGCATCAACAGTGAACGTCGGAGGCAACAAATTTGCGATATAACATGAGCCCACAAAGTCAGAGGGCAACCATGTATACGCACGATCATGGCAGATGAAGTATGTACCCTCGGCAGCCAGAAACACAGGGGAAGAGAGCATCGGTAGGATATAAGTCTCGGAGCAAGCACTCTCTCCAAGACTAGCTCTCGATCTTCGGCCACGACCTAGTAGACAGAAATTACCAAGGTGAGGTACGATCCATATTGGAGATGAGCTTCTAAGCTGTCTTTCATTCACCAGCGCACTATACTCAACCTTACTCAGGACCCTATAGGCTCGCACCTCCTCCTCTGGGATGAGCGACGGCTCATAGATATCCCTATCTAAATCCGCGATCGCTATAGCCAAAGGCTTGTGGTACGAACCAGGGCCAAAGTGGGAAGGATGTGGCTCTCGATTGGGGTAGGAATCTAGTGCACTTCGAAACATTGCTTGGAATGCTCGAGCTGAACCCTGGGAACTATAAGGAAGAACCAGATATGGAATTCCCTTATCTGTAGTATGTGGCATTAACCCACACACCCAACAATTAGTAGTGTTCACCACTAACTGGTGCTGATGAAGGAGCTGAATAAAGGAATTATTTCTGAATTCTGCACGTCTAGCCTGTTCGTGTTCGGGTAAGATATGGAAGGAATGAGGGGATACAGTGGAGGTAGGTTTAGGTTCAGAAGTAGGAGTAGGTATGGCAGAAGGTAGGAAGTACGGTATCATGTAATACACCCCACCCGCCAATAACGAGGAAACAATCAGAAACAGAAAGAACACCTGAAACATAAAACATTTGGTCCGAGTAATTTGTTGAAGTTTGAATCTTTGCGCCTGAGCTTCTTCCAAATCCATCAGCTTTGAAAACGCCATCCCCTAAGACCGTCCGCAACGTTTCTTGACGCACTTCGTTCTGTGTAGCAGTAGTCAATCCCTAGGAGTTCCTAGGAACCGACGGTCTTTGACCTAGCATCAAGACCTACTAACCAGAAGGAAGTACACGCGCGGCCCTACGGTACACCTGGATGTAAGGTATTTTATATACAAGTATGTACAAAAGTCTCTCAGCTGTGGAAGCAAAAACACATGTGGAAAAAAACTCAATATTTACAAAAATTACAGTTGCACGTGTGTTTAGACTGATCGTGGCAAAGGGGGAACGTAGATGTCAAAAAAGGATAGAAACGAAAATTTATTAGTCTTTAGGATTGGATCGCAGGAAGTATCGTTTCTTTCCAGGACTTGTCTGTTCGTCGAACAAGGGATCCAATGAGGGGACAGAGTTCTGTTGATCAGTCAAATGTTCAGATCTTGAGTTTTGCGATGACAAATGTTCAACAATGTCTTTCTGCTGCACTGAGGATTCTCCAACAGGTTCGGCGTCGCTAAAAGGTACAAAGGTCTGCAATCTTTCAGTTTCAGATGAAGCAATGCCCTTCCTCACCCACGAGTCCGCCGGCAAAGGTATGGGAACCTTCTTCGTATGGGTGGCATGCACCCAGTGCTTTCGGCCCTCCAGACGAACAGCAGTTCTCGTGGCAAGGAGGACCTGGAAGGGTCCAGTAAAACGTGGTTCGAGGTTTCTTTTTCTTCTGAAATTCCTCGTGACCACCCAGTCTCTGGGCTGGAGCTGGTGGCCTGGACCTTCCGTCTGCGTCGGCAATGCTTCAAAGACCTGTTGATGAATTAACCTCAGTTTAGCAGTCAGATCATGTAGATAGTCAATCAACATTGGGTACTCAAGATCGGAAAACACACTTGGTCTAGGGACCCCCCAAACATTCGCAGGACGACCGAACACTATTTCATAGGGACTAAGCCCTACTCGGGAGTGTACAGTCGCCCTTGTTGACAACAAAGCTAGAGGCAAAGCGTCAGGCCACGAAAGACCCGTCGTAGCCTGAATCTTCGCTAGATTGAGTTTAAGGGTGCCATTATACCCTTCAACCAAACCTGCTGACTGGGGGTGATTGGCGCTATGGAATTTTTGAGTAATTCCTAGGCCCTTACACACACTCTTCATTACACTCCCTACAAACTCACTTCCGTTATCTGACCATACAATTCGCGGCATTCCATACCGAGGAAAGTATTCCTTCAGTAGGATTTTCGCAGTGGACATAGCAGTGTTGTCTTTAAGAGGGTAGGCTTCAATCCATCGGGAGAACGCGCAAACCACAACTAAAACGTATTTCAAGTTATTGCATCGCTCCATATGGATAAAGTCTAGCTGGATCACTTCAAATGGACATGAAGGGGGTGCAAAATGACCAGCAGGTGTAGGGGTTCCCTTACCAGGATTGTACATCATACATATCATGCAATTCTTCACCAATCTCTCAGCACACTTCGTGATACCATCATTCTTCCACACAGGGGACAACAACTTACAAATACCTTTCGCACTAATATGTGCTAACCCATGCGCCATTGTCACAACAGCTAGCACATACGCGTCTGGCAACATCCACCTCTTGTGCTCCGACAAATCAATCCAACAACCATTCGCATCCAACTTTCCCGTACTTTCTTTCCATTTCGCCTTTTCAGTCTCGGTGGCCTCATTCTGTATCGCTTTCACACTCTCGATGGTATCCTCACACATACTCGTTTCTGTAGGCCACCTAACCGAACTCGTCACATACATTCTATTACTAAGGTTCCGGGCAGTCTCCTTAGTCTTATCCGCAAACGCATTACCACGACCAACGTCATCCGTCACCTTACGATGCGCACTACATTTAACAATCGCTACCTGCTTAGGCAATGTAAGTGCATCCAAAAGATCATTCACAAGCTGTCCATGCTGAATCTTCGTGCCATGCGATGTCATAAAACCTCTCTCCCGCCACAATCGTCCAAAGCTATGGGCAACGCCAAAAGCGTATTGACTATCAGTAAACACATTCACCCGTTTCCCTTTCGACAACACACACGCTCTAGTCAAAGCGATCAGCTCTGCAGCCTGAGCAGAGTTCTGGTTCAATCTCGCAGCTTCCACAACAGTATTCAAAGTAACCACAGCATACGCAGTCGTGACATCACCATTTGGCAATTTAAAACATGAACCATCCACATACAAAGTCCCATCGGGATCATCCAAAGGAGTGTTTTTAAGGTCCACACGACCTTTTGTTTCCTCCTCAGTCCTTAAGTAACAGTCATGAGCTGGTACTTCATCTGACTCCGTGCTAATAGGTAACAAAGTCGCCGGGTTCAGGACATTACAACGTTTTATCTGAATATGACTTGCCAAGAGCGTCAACTCGTACCCAGACAACCTTGCACTCGTCAAGTGCTGAGTTTTCGTACGATTTAAGAGAGTGTCAACTGCATGTGGAACCATCACCGTAAGCATATTATCCATGACCAATCCTGCTGATTGTCGGATGGACACCGCAGCTGCCGCTGTTGCTCTCAGACAACTCGGCAATGCTCTAGCTACCGGGCCCAAGGTCGAGGAAAAATATGCACATGGACGTTGCTTACCACCAAAAGGTTGCATCAAAACACTCAACGCACAACCTTCTCTCTCGTGCACGTATAATGTGAACGGCTTACTGTAGTCAGGGGTACCTAACACAGGAGCCGAACACAACGCGTCACGCAGTTCAGAAAAACTTTTCTGACATTCTTCCGTCCATGGTAAAGGAGTTGGAACATCCTTGCACGTAAGAGCCACCAATGGTTTCGCTAACAGTGAAAAATTCGGGATCCACTGTCTGCAGTATGACGTGATGCCCAAAAAGGCACGCACATCTCTCTGAGTTGTTGGCACAGTCATCCGGACGATCGCTGCAATTCTCTCTGGGGTCAAACTTCTTCCCTCCTTTGACAATAAGTGACCTAGATAGGTTACTTCTTGACAACAATATTGAAGTTTAGAAGGAGACACCTTGTGATGTAAGTCACAGAGATGTTGCAACAACGATACCGTGGCAATTTTGCAAATGTCCTGAGTATCTGCAGCCACCAATAAGTCGTCAACATATTGGATCAAGGCTGCACCAGCCGGCAACACGAACGCATCTAGTTGGCCCTTCAAGGCTTGACTGTATATCGATGGACTTTCACAGTAGCCCTGAGGAGCACGCTTAAACCGGAAGCTGCGTCCACCAAGAGAGAAACCGAAAAGATCTCTACTCTCTTCAGCAATCGGTATGCTGAAGAACGCATTCTTCAGATCGATTATGAAAACCAAGATGCCGAGGCTGGAATCAGAGTCAGTAGCGCCGTGATGTCGGGCACAACAGGGAACTGAGGAATCACAATTTTATTTACCTCCCGTAAATCGATAACAAAACGATAAACAGGTGGTTTCGAAGGATCAGTACGTTTCAGAATGGGCAACACAGGACTGTTGCACACGTTTCCCCGAGTCTCCTCAATAACATCTTTCTCAATCAAATCATAGATGATCGCCAACAATGCTCGTTCACCGTCAAGAGAGATACGATACTGGGGAATACGTGGCAACCGCACATTAGATTTCAAATGGACAACATAAGGGGAGATGTCAAGCAGGCCCACGTCATTGGGACCTGTTGCCCACAAAGATGCAGGAAGAGAACTCAATTCCGTTGGAAGCTTATCGAGAGACAAGTACATTGGAGAGATAACTCTCTCACCCAAAGTAAGCTTCACTCCCGCAGGAGAACAATACAAAGTCGCATATAAACGTTTTAGCAAATCCAGGCCCAAGAGATTTTCACCACACCCAGTGGTTAAAATCAACGGAGCTTCGAGCTCACGTGGCCCAAT
Organism: Lissotriton vulgaris; assembly: GCF_964263255.1. Classification (NCBI taxonomy): domain Eukaryota; kingdom Metazoa; phylum Chordata; class Amphibia; order Caudata; family Salamandridae; genus Lissotriton; species Lissotriton vulgaris. The sequence goes on along the minus strand of NW_028246546.1, from coordinate 471,644 downwards.
TGTAAGAGGCAAAGGGCGTGAAACCGGATTGCTAACAGGGGCGCCAGAGAATCCAACGGAAACATTTGTTAAGCCAGACAAAGGTGCGCCAGGGAGTTTCGAATGCATGATAGAACTTTTCGCTGCACCAGTGTCCAACAGAAAAGGCTCAACGACGCCCGAGGTGGCAACTGCGACGTAAGGCCCTCTCTGATCAACCGGAACTGATACCACTCCCTCTCCTTGTCTATGGCTGTCCTAGTAATTACCGTCGTCAGTTCCCTGATCGACGTAGTAATCATCTACATTGTACTGAGCAGATCGCCCTTGCGACGATCCACGCTGATCAAAACAATTATTGGAGTCAGAAGTGTTAGTGGAACGATCGTTCTGAGCACCCCGACCCCTACCATGTGATGTCTGTTGAGAACCACCACGACCTCCTCTAGACGAATTACCACTATTACGCTCATTGAGGACTGGACAATCAAATTTCAAATGACCCTCCTGTCTACAATAGGCACACTGATTGTACCCTAACGATGATCTTTGTGAGGAGGAATCATTCCGCGATTGTGACCTATTTGACTGAGACTGCGATCGATTACGTTGTTGCGAATCATTCTGATTCGAACGCGGGGGATACGCGTGTTGCAACAACACTTTCGTTTTGAGTTCTTTCGTCTTCTTATCAGCGCGATCGTTCTCCTCTTTCTCCCTATTCTCATAATATTGAGCCGTAGCCAATATTTGAGCAGAAGTAGAAACAGCCCACGCACTTTCAGAATTTTTCAATTTGTTGCTCAAGTCAGGCAATAAATTTGAAACAAATTTGTCCACAAACAACCTCTGACCACCTTCGGTACCCATATCTTGACCACTGTGGTCAATGAAAGCCTCCTCAAATCTTGTGAAGAAATCAGAGATGCTCTCATCCTTCTTTTGCTTGCAAGCGGACAGTTTGTCCCAATTTACCTTCATGGCTGGCATAAGCGTTTTCATTAGAGTTATAATTCTCTGAGGGAGATTAGCAATTAACTGTTCAGGTTTCGCACCACCAACTTGTAAACCATCAGCTGCTACAAGTGCAGCCCAATCACCACCTAATTTGTTCGCATGATTCTCCTGACGAATCTTTGTCCATACCGGTTGCGGCACGACATTGCCAAACAGCATATCGATATTGGCAAGATTCATTATCGTAGCATCTACGAGCTGCGATAATTCTTTATAATACCCTGCAGGATTTTTGCGAGGGTCAGGCAAAGATTGCTTTACCTGTAAAACTTCTGATCATTTCCATGGAAGATGGATCCACACTCTCTGAAAATGTGGCAGGATTGGCGGAGCAGCGGTAGCGTCACCTGGCATATATACTGGAGGAACCTCACGCATGGGGTACTGACCAGGTACTCCTAACGGTCCTTCAATGTCCTCCACAAACAATGCTCGAGGCATTATAGAAGGACGAAGAGACAGTAATTGCTCGACTGCACGTCGAACATTGGTACCTATTATCATTCCGCTCGAAAACTGACGCTGTAGATTAGTCAGGGCAATCATTACGTCATCGGATGCGTCAGCCGATATGAGGTCACGCAAAACCTTGCACATTTCCTCGAAAACATATCTTTGTGTCGGTATATTGAATTGCTCAAACGTTTTCAATACCGCACGTGGAGGATTCCTAACGGGGCATTTCATCCAACCCATAGCCATATTACACAATGAGTCACGCTCCCTACCACCAGGAAGCTGACTTCGTCTTTGAGGACCGTCCGAACCAGCGGACTCAAGAATAGGTCCAAGAGAATTAAAGAAGTTAGCAGCTACAGAGGGAGTACGACGTCGAACAGACGGAGACAAAGAATAGCCCAGAGGGGAAACAAGAGAAGTACCAGAAACAGAAGGGACGGCAGGAGAAACCAGAACAGTAGAGACAGCGGGAGCAGGAGTATGAGGAAGTACAAGTGGAGGAGCAGTAGGGACAGAAACAGGCAGAGGAGCGGGAACAGCTGGAAGCGCAGGGACAGGAGCTGGTTGAGGAGCAGGAGCAGGGGGAACCACAGGAACTGCGGTACCCTGTACATACGGAGGTGGTGACTTCATGAGATAAGACATTAAGGGGTCCTCGATACCTTCCTCCTTTTTGTCCGTATCCGCCGGTAAAGCAGGATAGCACTTATCTATAGACATACGTTGCAATCTATCGAAGACTTCCTTTTCCTTTTCCTCCTTATCTCGCTGAAACTGCTCTGCTTTCTTTACTATGGTAGCAACTCCATCTCTCTGACTACGTTTTAACAGCCTGATTTCTCTCTGTTTGGCTTCTTTACGCCACAACCGAAATTCATCAAACATGGCCGGCCTCGATTTTTTCTTAAACAATTTAGTCTCGAGGTTATCTAAGATCGGGGTCTCGAAACTACCATGAGGTGGCCAACTAAGGACACCATCTTTTTTAGTATAGCGGATCCAATATTTATTAAAAGTAATCGGACCTAGTCCGTGCTTGCTGTAGAGCTCATACGTTGGAGTTCCAACCGGAGGTATCGGACATGAGTCCTCCAATCGGGAATCCGTACCACAACAACGAAAACAACTGAACAAAGTACTACGGCTAGGCATCTTGCACACTAGCTGAGTTTCACAAACTTCAAGGGTTACGGGATTTACCAAGTCCCAGCAATGAACAAAACCCTCGGTTTTTGGCGTCTGCAGGCGTCAAATATTACAACAAAGAACCAAGTACTAAGAACCACAAATGCAATGGAACCATGCAACAACTAAGCAACCACAACTAAGGACTTTGGGAGCGACCCACAAATACTTAACTCAAAGATCGATGGCGTCACCAGGAAGGCCCGTCAATCGTCTCGCTGTACCAAGGTCTACGCCAGGCGCCAAAACAGGTCTACAGTCAGGGTAGCGGTCCGTCGCAGCCGTCAGGAGGCGGGAATCTTCGCGGGAAAAGTCGTCGGGCCACTTGTTTCGACAACAGGATCGATGAAGCGGGGTGCACCTTCCCTCGGAGATTTCACACGAAGTTCCTCACGATCGTCGGGCTTGGACCGGTACCACTGATGCAGCCCCACGTTGGGCGCCAACTGAAGGACTGGGTTATTTAAGACCCAGCGGTGCCAGGGGACAACACCTGAAACCTTCGTGAGTAACCTGTTCCGGCGTACAAATGACAGAGACACGGGACACTTCCTTCGGCGTCAAAGATTCGAGGTTTATTTACTGCAGGGAACACAGAAGTCACGTGAAGTACACAGCATGTAGGTTCGCGGGATCTGATTCGAATTGCTACTGTGGGTCGCTCCTTTTTATACACATTTCTCTCATAGGTTAACATGGTACACAAAGGTTTACAACTTGGTTCCCATCATTATCCCCAAGAGGGGTCGCTTTGATGCATTCAGGGTCCGGAACATAAGTACGGAAACATTTGGTGGTTCCCAACTGTAAAAACCCATCTTCCCACCATTAGTACATTCCAATCAATAATAAACAGATCGAAGAAGGAACAGAAACAGGTGCAGAGGAAGACAGAAACAGTGGGGAGATTGGAAAGGGTGTAAAAGGGGTTGTATCGGGAAACACGAGCTGCAGGCATCAAAGAGACGCGCCTAATGAGATGCACGGCTAAGACAATAGAGCGGCACGGCAAGATGGGTCTCGAGCGGGACCATCTGCCTTACAGTATCATCCCCCTCATCATAAAGACACTTTCAAAGGAAACGTGTCTTCCGCAAGAGTCTTGGGAATCCCAGGGTCGCGGAGCGGACAGCGTCCGTTCGCTGGCTACTTGAGGGCAAGAGACAAAATGGATGCCGTATCTAAGATGGAACCCGTAGGCTCGGATGAGGAGACCCGTGAAACAAACAAACGGTTTAGGTTAGCACAGCGAAACTGCGCACACCCACTAAACTCGTCATTTGCGGTTCATAGATACCAGACTCGACCATATTCGTGCGAGTCAAAAACACCACTTACGATCGTCACGGAACCTCACCACTCACTTCCACCACAGGTGGAACATGTCAACAGGGATGGCAAGGACAGAAAAGATCTGTGCCAGTGCATTCACAAGTGAGGAGCTGGAGGTCCTTGTGGACGAGGAGCTGGCACAGTACCCAAGGCTGTATGGTGGCCCTAATGAAGTGGTAAGTCATCATAGAGGGAGGGCAGGGAGGGGGTGCAGACAGGTAGTTGTGCTGCTGCAGTAAATGCCTGAGGGTGTGGGGTTGTGTCATACACTGACAAACAGGTTGTCTCCAGGGCGAGGGAGTGTGTGTGTCCCAATGTCACGGTTTAACCTGCCTGCAGTTGTATGTCTGAGTGGAGTGTGTTACATTGTAAGCCATACAGGGCCACGGGATGTTGGACATGCAGGTGCCAGGACAGTACTTGCTTGGTTGATTGTCTCTGTGTGCCCTTGTTGTCCAACTCAGTGTGAACCTAGAGACTATGCCCAGTGCACGCCCACCAGACGAGATCACATCACTGCACTTACTGGGTCGTTCCTCTTGTTCATTCACACTAAATGAAGATATGCACCATATTTGGCCTGTATAATTGCACACAACCACACTTGTGTAGATGGCTATTTTGTTGGTGAGTCCATGTTCCCAGAGGACACACATATCACAAACACATATGTTCACAGGACATGCTCATTGAATGCTGCCCAGCCATGCACACAGTGATTCTACACATAGACACAGGTAGATATGTGATGTATGTAGTGGCCAGACATGCATAGGACAGGAGATGTGTTCAAGCCACTGAGGGGGTTCAGTGCAGGCATCCTGCATGTGTGTGAGATTATCAGGGACCCTGTACACACTCATGAATGCATGCAATCACATCTGTTTGGCCCATGCACGGTGCCCTTGTGAGGTGACCCCCAGTTTGGGATGGATGGAGATTACAATTGGTCATGAGTCTGTGTCTTGCTACTGTACTGATAGATATTGGTACATGACACTGTGCCACTGATCATTTCCCCTTCTTTTCTCCAAAACTGCAGCTCAAGGTACACCAGCGTAAGGCCGTATGGAGGGCCATTGCAGCAAAGGTGCGAGCCCTGGGGGTATCCAACCGACGATGAACCCACTGCCACAATAGGTTGGACGACATAAGCAGGCTGGCAAAGAAAGAGGCAGAGATTACATTGGGGCTGCTACGACGCACTGGGCGTTTAGCACGGCGCAACATGACACCACTGATGGGCCGCATATTGGCAGTGACTCATCCTGAGCTGGATGCACGTCTGAAGGAGCATCGTCAGCAAGGCAGGGGTGAGTATTTGGGGAGGGTGACTTTGGGTGGGAGCGGATTAATGTGTACAGGGCCTGTGGCAGCGGTGGGCCATGTGATGTTCGTGTGGTGGTGCTGTGCTGTGTCATGTGAGTGGCTGCTGGTATGGGAGCCAGTGTCATGCATTGTTCCAAAGTGGCCTTACTAAGTTGATCCTCCCCGCTGTGCTTTCCCTAAGCCAGGTGTGTTAGGATCTACGTGGTCATTCAGCATTGGGATAGTGTGGTGAATCTTTTAGGGGGTGAACAGTAGTGTCCACTGTGAGAAGTTGGCCTGGTATTTGATGCTCACTAGTTCTAGTGATCACCTTGCACCATGCCAAGCAACCCTTATGATGATCAGTTGTAAGTCAACCTTATAGACCAGTTATCCTAGTGGTAACGTGGACAAAGCAGTCTTAGGCTAAACTCTGAAAGGCATGTGAAGCAAGCTGTTTTACCATATACAACCCCCTTGAATACCAAATGAAAGGACATCACATAGATATATATTGAAAATATGTTAGACCCGTCTGCTTCTGAGAGTCCCCTCACCACTATGATTTCTTTTGTTCCCCTGTACCTCCCAAAATTTGTCGCTTTTCTTTGTCTACCAGGACCTTTTGTGTGCTGTTTCATGGGGCTAGATGTTCCTTGACGCCCAGTTGTTCACAAGGTTTTTGGCACCTATTTACAAGACACCTGGCGAAACCTGTGACATTATAGAGTGGGATTGGCAACCTGTATGAATGGCCTCAAAATGGTGGCCGTCCCTTTTCCTCATGTGAGTGACTCCCCTTGGAGCCTCCATTAACCTTGACCTTTCAAGGTTTTGGCGCCCTTTTACTTGGCAGGCATTCCTGACAGGAATTACTTTATTTTCCTCAGGTACACAAAATGGCTGCTCTAGAACCCCAGTATGGTGGCTGTTAGGGTCCCAAAGGCATCTCAGAAGTGCCATGTCATTGGCTTATCCCAAAGAAGGTTCTAGAACCTACTGGCACGAGCCAGCACCTCAGGGCACTGGCTATATAAGGTCCAGTCCCTGGCGGCCATTTTGGAGATGACCAGAAGACTAGATAGGATAATGATGTTCCAGATCTAGGTGAAGAAGGAGATTCCAGACTTGACACCAGATTGACACCTGCCCTGTTGACCCCTGAGGCGGCTGGTAGTGCGGGCAGTAGAGCAAGCAAGGGTCACTGGCGTGGATCCTGACTGGCGTTCCAGTCAGCTGTGTGTGCGGTGACCTCGTGCCTACAGCGCCTGCCCAGCGAGTACCTCGTTACCCCCAAGAGACTGTGGCCGTGTTCGTGTGCCTCCCCGCCGCCCCCCCCCCCCCCCTGGTGGTGAATCACGACAGACTCGGGTCGCGAGGCGAAAGCAAGTTCGCCGCGACCGCGAGCGTCTTCTGTGCCCCTTTGTGACAGGCGCCTCCAGCGAGGAGCTCGGACGTCTCCGAGCCCCTCCGGCGTAGAGCGCTTCCTGCGCAGACTGAGGTGAGGTGGTGCGCCGGGGCGGGGAAAGGCCGGCCTTCGTTGGACGGGACTACTGTCTCTGCCCTCCCCAGTGAATCGGCAGCTGTAGCTATGGGCGGGAACCATCCCTGTATGAGGAAGTCGGAGGGAGGTCCGTGGAGCCCCTGAGAACCCGTCGCTGGCGTGAGAAGTGCTGAGCCCTGACTGAATCGCTTTCCGATTGCAGCCGTTGTGAGGTGGGCCCGTTTCTTCAGGTGGGAAGCGGCGATATAAAGGAACTGTGAACCGGCATTTAACTGACTAAGCGCGAAGATTGTGTGACCTCTTCGGCAGCCCCGTTCGTCAGTCTAAAGACTTTGAACTGGTGCCGCCTGAGTGCTAGCAGTGGTAAAGCCCATAGGCGCGCTTAGACCCCACCGGCAAATAGAGATCTCAACCCGGTGGCAGCCGAGTGTAAATGAAGTGTTCACTGTCTTTCCTTGCCTTTTAGATACATGCGCATAACCCCTGTGTGATTCTTAAAAGAGTCCCAACACTCTTTTTTGCGCCCAGAGAAACCAGTATGCATTATCAGTGAAACCATCATAAACTGTAAGAGTTATCTTTCCAACTGAAAACGTATTGCAAGTGTAATGTTCCTGAAATAATTAATTGGTGGCAGCGATACCAGAATGAACATGTGGTTGTTTATTTAACTGAACCAGTATTTACTCTGCTAAACAGAAAGTGATATTTATTCTATTTATTGAAGATATTTATTCCTGATATTTATTCTATTTATTGATGATATGTAATCCTGAGCTTATTTATTGTATTTATTCCAAAATCGAAACCCAGCAAATTGTGGCCAAAAGAAATGTGTATGTGCTTTCCTAATTGATCCCTATTCACAACAGAGAATTTTTACATAAAGGATTCGTATTTTTCTACAACAGTGGTGTGGTGTCCTTCTTTTTGGTGGTTGCACAAGGAGCTATTATTGGGTCAAAGCCGACTTAACACGATAGCCTTCACTTGCCTTGACACTTGAGCCAAGCTACGCCCCTTTGTGCTGGGCTTGCCCATCGCAGGTCCAACAAAATATATATATATTTATTAACTACAAATACCCCCCTGAACTCTTTATGAGCACAGAAGCACAAGTGTTAAAACAAAACACAGTTAAAATACACAAAAGTTGCACAATATGGATGAGCCCTAGGGGCCACCTAAACCATATACTAAGAAAGTGGTATAAGAGATACCAATCGAAAAGGAAACAGGCCTAGGGCCTTGGGAATCGCTGGAGCTGATCGGGACTAGCAGTGACTAAGTCGGGAAAGGCCCGCGGGACTCGGGTGCAGTGTTTAAAGTGCACGCACTCACCAATGCAATGTCTATGGTGCGTAAAAGTTATAAAGTTAGTTAGGAACCTTCCGAGTGACCTAGAAAGCTGAAACTTAAGACACAGACACTAGAGGTGTGTACCAGTGTGGGAACACCAGCGTTGCTGAGTTACCTCACCCACAGGACGCTGGTGCATAGGGTCGAAGTAGTGTCAGGTTTCGTCACGCTGGTCGATAGTGCTTGGAGCTGAAGAGGCTGCAGGCGGCTTGATGCGAAGAGTTCCGGTGGATCTGAAGTTGTGAAGACCTGACAGCAGAGGGGACAATGTTCAAAGTCACTAGCCAGTGACTACCATGGAACCAGGTTGGAACCAGGCGATGTTGGGTGCAAAGAGGCGATGAGGTGAAGCTTCTCTCTGCAGCCACGTGGACACGAAGAGGTCGAGGACGTCCAGGAGTAAATCACGAGCTGTCCCACGCAGGTTTCTCGCTGTTGGCGGTGTCGGCAACTTGATTGGAGCAAACAGTCCTTGGCTAATGCAAGCCCACAGGAATCGAAAAAGGCTTATCACTCGGACCAGCAAGGTCAGAGCGGGTGCTCCCTTTTACAGGAGCGAGGGCAAGTCTGGAGCAACCAGACCCGCAGTGTAGTTTGAAGGTTTCATCGCCTAGATGGCCGCTGACCACGTGGCAAGTGGCCAGGATGGCGCGTCAAGTGGCACAGTGCAAAAGGGCCCCACGCAGATCGTAGAGATGCTGGGGGGCTGATCTTCGGTGCAAGGGCTGCTCAGTGGTGGGGCTTCTCAGTCCCCAAAGCGCAATGTCAAAGGTGCCTCAGATGCTGCGCAGTCAGCTTCTCGGGGGTCTTTCAAGAGGTCCAGTCCCACATCTCTCGGTGCCTCCACGGGTCCCTTTTCAGGGACTGTGGATCGGGCAGTGAGAAGTCTGGGTGTCTGGGTCATGTCAGGCTCTGGGCTCGGGCTCCGGCGGGAGGCGGCAGCAAAGCAGACGTCGAGTTGCTGGATGGTGCCTGTGTTCACAGGGTGGCCACTCCTAGGACACAAGGGAGATACTCTTCAGTCTTCTGTGCAGCAGAATGTCGAAGTCCAGTCGTCTTCTTAGTTTAAAGTTGATTTCAGAATGAGCTGAGGTGCTATGGCACTGCTCCCACTCTTATTCCCAATCTGAGGGGTATATCACCTGCTAGGTCCCTCCTCTGGGTGGGACCAGGAAGGGGGGTGGTTACACCCCCTTTCCTTTGTCCAGCTCCTCGCCAGTCCTGGGCCTGTAAAGTCCCAGGACCGGTTTGGACTGGCTTATGCACGGGGACACCTTGTGTGCCCCGGGCATGTCTGATTCTATTCAACCCTGTCCTACCCGACACACAAAATCCTGTCTGGGGTGGTGCTCGCACCTTCCAAGGCAGGATACCCTTTGTCCAAGCCTCCCTCGCTGGAAGGACTCCCAGCAGCAGGAGGTCAGACTTGTGTCTGTGGTGGCAGCATCCATTTTGTGATGCTGAGGCTCTGGTTAACTTTAACCTGGGTTAAGGCTACGTACATGTCGTGTCCCTCTAGAAGGGTGGAATGCTATCCCCGTCAACAGAACTGTCGAGGGGATAGTATTCCAAATCGTATGACACCTTACTCGACATGTTTTGATAAAGCCAAACCAAAGTTAGCATATAACGGCGAGGATTATAATGAACTTAAGAGTATATGGTATGGCAATATCCCGGAACAGCTGAGGGAGTGGTTCCCGACAGCTGCATACAGGCTCAGCTCATGCTAGAGCACCATCTCACATATTTCCAAGCACTCTGCCTCCAGGATTGATGAGGCCTTCCATAGGAGTGGCTGATAGGAACATATGTGTCCAGTTTAGGATAGGTATAGGGATACTACACCTAAGCAAGAGGTGATTACACCAACTTGCCCCAGCTGAGTGATCAGCCAGTTGTGTCAAATATGGAGGCCAGGCCAGGGGTGGCACAATACATGCTGCAGCCCCTGGTAGGCCTTGGAAACACCTCTGCCCTGGGTACCTAGGGTACACTGTTACAGGGGCCAATAAGGTGAACCAGTTCCAATTCGTAATGCACCTAGAGTGCATTGGCAGTAATTTAGAGAGAGAACAGCAGGCTGTGGGTCTGATTAGCAGGCCCACAGTCACATTAAGTCATAAACCAGTGAAGCAAAAAGCAAAAATTTGAGGGGACCATAGGATAGCAGACCCTACTTTCCTACATCCACTATCTGAGTTTGACTTCATGTTTGCCTACTTTGCATGCACCATGATCGGTGATGCCCTCACATCTGAAAACAAGGTGCCCCAGAGTACCACATGGTGCTTGGTATGGCCTACTTGCCATTGTGGACTATCATGTCCTAATGGGGGGGTGTGCTGTCCCCTCCTGTTCCCTCAGGGTCTGTCAGTGGTCATAAGTGTTGTCCCCACATCATGTCCCTAGGTGTGGGGACGACAAGTTGTGTGTCTATTACACTTCATGCACGGGCAGGGTGTTGTGCTGTGTGGCCTCAACATGGCTCTGTAATAGCAAAGTTTCAGGTTTTCAGGCACTGTTGTGGTCTATGAAGTGTGTTGCCACTTGTGGGACACCCCCGCGCCGCACGGCCACCAGCTGCTGCATGTGCCCCTTGCCTGCCTTGCTGCCTCGCCGCCGGCCTCGCTGCCGCCTGGTCGCTCCCCACTGGTTTTCGCCATTGTTTTGCCCTCCATTTGTGCTTGTATTTTTCTGTGCCGTGTGATCGTTTCTCTCACTGTTTTTGCCATTGTTTTGCCCTCCATTTGTGCTTGTGTTTATTTGTGCCGTGACATCGTTTCTCTCACTGTTTGTGCCATTGTTTTGCCCTCCATTTGTGCTTGTGTTTATTTGTGCCGTGACATCGTTTCTCTCACTGTTTTTGCCATTTGTTTTGCCCTCCATTTGTGCCTGTTTCATTTGGTGTAGTCCCTGTGCCGTGTCTCAGTTTCCTTCCTGTTTGCCCGCCTACCTCGCCGCCCTCCGCTCTCCCTCCCCGCTTCCCGCTTCCCGCCACCGCCATTTGCCCCGCCCCTTTTTTCTTCTGTTCCCTCCCCGCTCCCGCCTCCCAGCTGCCCCGCCCACCCGCGCACTTGGCCTTAAATGGCGACCGTGCGACGCAGGTGAGTGTGACCCACTTGTGGGACACCCCCGCGCCGCACGGCCACCAGCTGCTGCGTGTGCCCCTTGCCTGCCTTGCTGCCTCGCCGCCGGCCTCGCTGCCGCCTGGTCGCTCCCCACTGGTTTTCGCCATTGTTTTGCCCTCCATTTGTGCTTGTATTTTTCTGTGCCATGTGTTCGTTTCTCTCACTGTTTTTGCCATTGTTTTGCCCTCCATTTGTGCTTGTGTTTATTTGTGCCGTGACATCGTTTCTCTCACTGTTTTTGCCATTGTTTTGCCCTCCATTTGTGCTTGTGTTTATTTGTGCCGTGACATCGTTTCTCTCACTGTTTTTGCCATTTATTTTGCCCTCCATTTGTGCCTGTTTCATTTGGTGTAGTCCCTGTGCCGTGTCTCAGTTTCCTTCCTGTTTGCCCGCCTACCTCGCCGCCCTCCGCTCTCCCTCCCCGCTTCCCGCTTCCCGCCACCGCCATTTGCCCCGCCCCTTTTTTCTTCTGTTGCCTCCCCGCTCCCGCCTCCCAGCTGCTCCGCCCACCCGCGCACTTCGCCTTAAATGGCGACCGTGCGAACGCGCAACGGTCACGCGCAGCGGGCGCGCCGATTGTGCGCCGAAGGCGCGCCAAAGGTAAGCCCGTCTGCGCCCGTCCGCGACCGGACCGCGCCCAGCGCCAGGACCCCTGGCCCACGAAGACCCCGACCTACCCGCCTGACGTACTCCGCCGCCACCCTCATCGCACTCAACACCGGCCGACTTCCAGACTGCCACCAAGCCACACCACGACGCACCCACGGACCTTTCAGCTGCCACGCCTGCAAATTCTCCTGCATCCGGACCTGCCTCGCTCCAGCACCCGCCAAGTCAAACACCAGCAGCACCCACCTCAAGTGCATCCTGCTCAACACCCGCTCCGTCCACAGACACGCCATCGAACTCTGGAACCTCCTAGACGCCACAGCCCCTGACGTTGCCTTCCTCACGGAGACCTGGATGAACGCCTCTTCAGCTCCCGACATCGCCATCGCCATCCCAGAGGGCTACAAGATCGTCCGGAGGGACCGCAATGCCAACCAGATGGGAGGAGGCATCGCCATCATCCACAGGAACACCATCCGTCTCACGACCAGCACCGACAACACCCTGACCAGCGCCGAACACCTGCACTTCCAGATCCACACCAACCCGAACACCACCCTCAGAGGCACCCTGATCTACCGACCCCCGGGACCACGCACCCCATTCAGCGAGGACATCGCCGACTTCGTCAGCCCGCATGCCCTCCCCTCCGCTGACTACATCCTCCTGGGAGACCTCAACTTCCATCTGGAGAACAACAACGACCGCAACACCAGCACCCTGCTCGACAACCTCGCCAATCTTGGACTCAAGCAGCTGGTGTCCACCCCCACCCACCTCGCCGGACACACACTCGACGCAGTCTTCTCCTCCAGCACAGACATCAACTTCAGCCACGCCACAGAGCTTCAATGGACGGACCACAGCTGCGTCCACTTCACCTTCAAGAGAACGACGACCCACCACCACCAGCAACAGGCCGCCCGCAGAAGCTGGAACAAGATCTCAGCAGACCAGCTCGCCACCTCCCTGAGCCAGCACCCTCCTGCCAGCTCAGCGAACCCCAGCCAGGCCGCCGACAACCTCACGAAGTGGATCAGCAACTGCGCGGACGAGCTCGCCCCGCTGAGGACCCCGCCCAGCAGACCCGGCAGCAAGAAAGCCCCGTGGTTCACCGACGAACTCAAGAGCTCCAAGAAGAACTGCCGAGCCCTCGAGAAAGTCTGGAGAAGGGAACCTACACCGGACAACAGGACCACCCTCAAGCAGGCCACTCGGAAGCACCACCAGCTGATCCGCGCCGCCAAGAAAACTGCATTCAAGGACCGGCTGGACAACAACGCACACAACAGCAAGGAACTCTTCAACATCGTGAAAGAACTATCCAACCCCAGCGCAGGAACAACGACATCACCCCATCGCAAGACCTCTGCAACTCCCTCGCTTCATACTTCCACAACAAGATCGCGGACATACACAACAGCTTCAACAACCAACCAACGCACACCATGACCGAACAACCACCCCCCACCACCACCCTCCACGCCTGGACCCCGATCAGCACCGAAGACACCATCCGCACGATGAACTCCATCCACTCCGGATCACCAACCGACCCCTGCCCTCACCACGTCTTCAACAAGGCCGACGCTGTCATCGCACCCCACCTGCGAGACATCATCAACACATCCTTCAACACCGCCACCTTCCCTGAGAGCTGGAAGTACGCCGAACTCAGCGCTCTACTCAAAAAACCAACAGTGGACCCCACCGAACTCAAGAACTACCGCCCCATCTCGCTCCTCCCGTTTCCAGCCAAAGTCATCGAGAAGACCGTCAACAAGCAGATGGCCGCCTTCCTCGAGACGAATGGATCCCTCGACCCTTCACAGTCCGGCTTCCGAGCCAATCACAGCACCGAGACCGCCCTCTCGCCGCCACCGATGACATCCGAGCCCTGATGGACAACGGAGAAACAGCGGCCCTCATCCTCCTAGACCTCTCCGCGGCATTCGACACTGGCTGCCACCGCACCCTAGTACAGCGCCTCAGCAACGTCGGAATCCAGGACAAGGCGCTGGAATGGATCATCTCCTTCCTCGACGGAAGAACTCAGAGAGTCCGCCTACCACCGTACAAGTCAGAGGCCTCTGAAGTCATCTGCGGCGTCCCTCAAGGATCCTCTCTGAGCCCCACCCTCTTCAACGTCTACATGAGCCCCCTCGCGGCCATCGCACGCCAACACAACCTCAGCATAATCTCCTACGCCGACGACACCCAGCTGATCCTCTCCCTGACCAACGACCCCGCCACCGCCAGAGCCAACCTACACGAAGGGATGAAAGAGGTAGCCGAGTGGATGACGACCAGCCGCCTGAAACTGAACTCTGACAAGACGGAGGTCCTCATCCTGGGCTCTTCACCCTCCGCCTGGGACGACTCCTGGTGGCCTCCCGCCCTGGGCACCGCACCCAAACCGACAGACCATGCACGCAACCTGGGCTTCATCCTGGACTCCTCCCTCTCCATGACCAGGCAAGTCAACAACGTCTCCTCGGCGTGCTTCAACATCCTACGCATGCTACGGAAGATCTTCTGGTGGATCCCCACCGAGACCAGGAAGACCTTCACCCAGGCCCTCGTCACCAGCCGACTGGACTACGGCAACGCCCTCTACGCCGGTACCACCGCCAAGCTCCAGAAGAGACTCCAGCAGATCCAGAACGCCTCAGCCAGACTCATCCTCGACATCCCACGAACCAGCCACATCTCCGGACATCTGAGAGACCTTCACTGGCTCCCCGTCAACAAAAGAATCACCTTCCGCCTCCTCACCAATGCACACAAAGCCCTACACGACCAAGGCCCGAGCTACCTCAACAGCCGCATCAACTTCTACGCTCCCAAACGCCACCTCCGATCAGCCAACCACGCCCTCGCCGCCGTCCCCCGCATCCGAAGAGCGACTACAGGAGGAAGGTCCTTCTCCTACCTGGCCGCCAAGACCTGGAACTCCCTCCCGGCCGACCTGCGCCTGACCCAAGACCACCTCTCCTTCAGGAAGAAGCTGAAGACCTGGCTGTTCGAGCAGTAGCGGCACCCCCCCTCCCCCAGCGCCTTGAGACCCTACGGGTATGTAGCGCGCTCTATAAGTGTCATTGATTGATTGATTGATTGATTGCTGCAATGTGATTGCAGGGTGTGGTGGTCACCATGTTTATTTGGGCATCTCCTGTACTGAATTGATTGGATTGCTTTGTCCTGCTGATGACACTAACACAACCCTGCATCTCTCTCATGCAGAATCGCCAGTGGACATGGAGGAACAGGAGCCAGAAACCAGTTGTGGCGAGAGTAGCACTACAGCTGCACCGGAGGCCAGTGACACAGAACTTACCAGCGCATAAGAGGGGGACCGGAGTATGAAGGAGGAATCCATGCCTGAGACACAGAGTAATACATCATCTGATGCCAGTGGTGATGCACCCAGGTTGGCAGGCACAGGGAATGGGGACTCTGCATCATCGTCTACCACACAGCGGCCAGTGGCCACCCTCCCATCCACTTCCTCTGGTGCTGCCCGTGTCTGTGTCAGTAAGAGGGGACGTGTTACATTCACACCTGGCACCGCTGAGCCTGCACTTGTCCTCCCTGCTGCCCTCAGTGCTAAATCTGTAGAGCTCCTGCGCCAGCTTTGTGTGGGCCAGACAGCCCTGTTCAATGCCTTCAGTGACCATGATAAAAATTAGGCCAGGTGGTTGCCTACATGGAGGGCATACACTCTGACGTGGGTGGGCTACAGCGTACAGTCCAGGCTTTGTCATCCGTAGTGACAGCTGCCCTTCAGCAAGCACATACTCCCATTCATACTCAGGTGCCTTTGTCCACCCCCAGTCAGTGGCCACATCGGATGATAGCGACCACGATTCCTATGCGTCACAGTCACGATATAGCACAAGGAGCACCAGCAGACAACCCAAGCATGCCCGTCCACAGAAACCATCCCCATAGAAGAGCAGAGCCACCCCAGAATGCAAAGACAAGAGCCCGTTAGGGAAGAGCAAGGCAGAAAAAGAAAGGAGGCAGACATCAGGCTCCCATGCCTCAGAGGCATCACCAGCGAAGGACTCTACTGTCCCTAAAACTTCACGATAGGCCTGCAGTGTCTATGCCCACTGAGGAGGTGTTGTATGGCAAGGGTACATCTAGGAAGGGCACAGAGCAACATTCCCCTGCCACATCAACTCTGAATCCGAGCCCAGAGAAGCAAGTGGAGGAGGGCACTGTAGGGGCTACCCCCTGGCAAACAGGCAAAGGAGGGCCCTGTAGGGGCTACCCCTGGCAAACAGGCAAAGGAGGGCACTGTAGGGGGCCACCCCTGTCAAAGTGGCAACGGAGGGCACTGTAGGGGCTCCCCCTGGCAAACAGGCGAAGGAGGGCACTGTAGGGGCCACCCCTGTCAAAGAGGCAAAGGAGGACACTGTAGGGGGGACACCAGGCAAACAGGGGAAGGTGGTCTAGAGGCGTAGCCAGACAAAGCATTCTGCAGGATCCAGCATGTCACCAGAGGGAGTGCCAGTGTCTGCACCTGATGCGGGACAGTTGGTATGTGTGCCTGCTGTGTCATCACCAGTTCCCATTAACCCCAAAACAGGGAAGCCATTTCAAATTCCCAAAAAGTGGAAGAACACCCCTCAAACCTCTACCACACACACTGTGTCACAGGTCTACATGACTCCACCTCCACGTGCCACTACACCACCTGGACCAAACAGCCCTCCAGCTTGCCAAGCCACTCATAGCCCTACTTCACATGGGCCTCTGTCTCCCCAGTCAAGTGGGTCTGCTGTCCCCCACACATAGCCAACTCCCAGTCCACCTAACAGCCAAATGTGAGTGGCAGTCCCCCTCATACACCTGTCTCTCATACAGGTGTGCTAGTCCTGACCATTGTTTGCCACCTGGGTGTGTTGCTGGCCATGGAAGGGTACAGTCATACACACACTGTGCAGCTTCTCATGTTCTGAATCTGCACTTCTCCCTAGCCACTGGCCTTGTCGTTCACTGCTGCTCTCCCCTTGCCTGTGCAGCTTCTCATGTCCTGACTCTGCACTTCTTCCTGGCCACTGGCCTTGTCGTTCACTGCAGTTCTGCCCTTGCTTGTGCAGCTTCTCAGGTCCTGACTCAGCATTTTGCCATGCCCACTGGCCTTACTATTCTGCCCTTGCCTGTGCAGCTTCTCATGTCCTGACTCTGCACTTCTCCCTGGCCACAGGCCTTGTCGTTCACTGCTGCTCTCCCCTTGCCTGTGCAGCTTCTCGTGTCCTGACTGCCCTTCTCCCTGGCCACTGGCCTTGTTCACTGCTGTTCTTCCCTTGCCTGTGCAGTTTCTCAGGTCCTGACTCTGCATTTTGCCATGCCCACTGGCCTTACTGTTCTGCCCTTGCCTGTGCAGCTTCTCATGTCCTGACTGCACTTCTCCTTGGCCACTGGCCTTGTCGTTCACTGCTGCTCTCCCCTGGCCTGTGCAGCTTCTCATTTACTTGATGTGCACCCTGAACTGGACACTGGCCCTGTTGTTCTGCTGTGTTGGACTCCCCCTTGTGCAGGCTGTCATGTACGTGATGTGTACCCTGAACTGGACACTGGCCCTGTTGCTCTGCTGTGTTGGGCTCTCCCCTGTGCAATGGACACTGGCCCTGTTGCTCTGCTGTGTTGTGCTCTCCCCTGTGCAATGGACACTGGCCCTGTTGCCCTGCTGTGTTGGACTCTCCCCTGTGCAGCCTCTCATGTACTTGATGTGCACCCTGAACTGGACACTGGCCCTGTTGCTTTGCTTGCTGTGTTGGGCTCTCCCCTGTGCCATGGACACTGGCCCTGTTGCTCTGCTGTGTTGGACTCTCCCCTGTGCAGGCTCTCATGTACTTGATGTGCACCCTGAACTGGACACTAGCCCTGTTGCTTTGCTGTGTTGGGCTCTCTCCTGTGCCATGGACACTGGCCCTGTTGCTCTGCTGTGTTGGGCTCTCCCCTGTGCAGCCTCTCATGTACTTAAGGTGCACCCTGAACTGGATGCTGGCCCTGTTGCTCTGCTGTGTTGAGCTCTCCCCTGTGCAATGGACACTGGCCCTGTTGCTCTGCTGTGTTGAGCTCTCCCCTGTGCCATGGACACTGGCCCTGTTGCTCTGCTGTGTTGGACTCTCCCCTGTGCAGGCTCTCATGTACTTGCTGTGCACCCTGAACTGGACACTGGCCCTGTTGCTCTGCTGTGTTGGGCTCTCCCCTGTGCCATGAACACTGGCCCTGTTGTTCTGCCGTGTTGGACACTCCCCTGTGCAGCCTCTCATGTACTTGATGTGTACCCTGAACTGGGCACTGGCCCTGTTGCTCTGCTGTGTTGAGCTCTCCCCTGTGCAATGGACACTGGCCCTGTTGCTCTGCTGTGTTGAGCTCTCCCCTGTGCCATGGACACTGGCCCTGTTGCTCTGCTGTGTTGGACTCTCCCCTGTGCAGGCTCTCATGTACTTGCTGTGCACCCTGAACTGGACACTGGCCCTGTTGCTCTGCTGTGTTGGGCTCTCCCCTGTGCCATGAACACTGGCCCTGTTGTTCTGCCGTGTTGGACACTCCCCTGTGCAGCCTCTCATGTACTTGATGTGTACCCTGAACTGGGCACTGGCCCTGTTGCTCTGCTGTGTTGGGCTCTCCCCTGTGCCATGGACACTGGCCTTTCTGTTTGTAGTTAGCCTGTGCAGATTTTCCTGCATATGATCAGCATTTTGTGCCTTGCTCTTGTCTACTGTTGTTCTACTGTCACATCTGTGCAATATGTGAATAAAGACAGTTACTCCTGTGGTGTTTTTTGTCAGTGTCCTTGCTGATTAAAGTTATTTTGGTGTGTGCATTTGGTTGCCTGTGCACCATGCTCTATGTGTCACTTCAACATTGCCAAGCTCTTTCCCCGCATCACATTTTTAGACGGGGTGACAATGTCTTCAGTACATTCAGACACTGATACTGGTGTTATCTGTGATGGCTCGTTTGCCTGTCATGCAGTTCTCTTTTTAGTGGTTTGCCATGTCAGGTTGGGGGACACTGCCAGCACAGAGTGTGATGGTTTGCACGGGTTTGCATGCATGCTGGGCAATGTCATGATGTATGTGTGTTATTCCTTTATGTATGCCCGGCTGTGTATGTGTATGGTCATCTTGTGTTGGCCCTTAGTCCTGGTCCCATGGCCTACATGAGATGTGTGCTCTTGGGTAGTCAATAGGTATGCAGTGTGAAGGGTGTGACTTTGTAGTGGGTGTAGATGTGCCCCTGGATTGTGATAGACACACAAGTGTCACACAGAAGTCGTGTGCCTGTTGTTTGGATTGTCCTGCCCTGTGGATATGGTTGTATGCACATGCGTGAGTTGTCTGTTGTGCACTGTGCAGTGTGTGCCCATGCTGTTCTGTCTGACTCCTCCTTGTTGTTTTGCTCACTCATGTGTGCAAAAAGTGTGACTTGCACGTCAGTGTTGTGTTTGTTTGATCATCAATGTGTCTTGAGTGTGTTTGTGTAGACTGTGTAGCCCTGCTGCTCCACACTGCCATTGTGTTTGTGTTGCTCATGCATTGCAGGCACATGGTGCCTTTTATCCTCCTGTGTGGCGTAAGTGTGTGGTGTAATGCCATCCCCTATGTGTGCCACTTATGCCTAAGCATTGTGGATCTGCACTCACTCATTTTGTGTATGGTACACCTCTTGAATGTCTACTACTGACATGCAGATCTGTTCACTTTGATGTCAGCTGTCCCCTTGGTTTACATGTGTGTGTGCCTCCACATCACTTCATTTGTGAGACTGTGCTTTGTGGTGCAGTTCTTGGGCCAAGAGTGATGTTCCACTCTGGACATTGCCCCAATGGTTTATGTGTGATGTTCTTGTACTATTAGTCAGTGAGGATTGCTCATGTGCACTTCAGCTGTGTGTGCTGCCCAGTTCTCTGTTCAGGATGGTTGTGCTCTTGTTTCCCTTAGTGGTGCATCTGTTGTTGTTGTGTTGGATGTATGTGTGTTGGCTGTGGTATAGCTTCCCTTCCTGGGTGTGCTGTTGTGTTTGTGCTGTGCTGATTGGTGTTATGTGTGTTGAGGTTGTGAAAGTCATGACTGTGTGTGACTGTTGTGCTTGTTGTGCACACACTGCTTGTTGTGCAATCAGTGCTGTGGGTATGTGGCCTTGGCACTGCCTGATGTGTACCCCTTGATGTCCTGTGGTATTTGTTCATTTTTGATTTCATGTGCCTCTGTGGTTGGTTTGATGTGGCAGTGTAGTTCTGTGCTGGTGCACTTTTTGTGTGATTTGTGGTATGTTGTGTGTGTTTTGTACCTGAGTGATGAGGTTGTGCACTCCTGTTCTGTGGGTGCTCCCATTGCCTTTCCCCAGTTTGTCTGACAGGGTATGTGTGTTTCTGATGGGGTTCTGAGTGTGTTCCTATGGTGTTTGTGTGTTGTTTTTGTGCAGGCATCTGTTCAGGCATCCCTGTGTGTGTAAAATGTAGATCAACCCTGAGCACCATATATTATTCACTTGAGAGTCAAAAAGACAACATATGTAAACAACATTCAATTATCCTGAATAGGTACATTAGATTCCACAAAGTACTTCTCTTGAAGTTATATCGTATTCCAAAAGAAATCTCAAATGTAAATCAAAATCCTAATTCTACTATAACACAGTTCATCCAATCCGGCCAATCTGTCCATATGCCAGTAATTAAATTCAGAAGGCTTTTATCTTCACATCCATTTATTTTCAGTCAATTTTCTAAAGATAAAACAGATCTTCCTTATTTTGAAAGAGAGAAAGTGCAACCAACACGTGTTTCGTCATGCACTTGTATGTGCTGAATGACTTCCTCAGGGCTGTATATATGTAGTCTATATTCAAATAGTCAATAATACTGACACTCTACTGCACGTACCTCAATATGAGTCATGTCTTAATTTCTACTGTATCCAAACACATTCCACATTCTCGAGTCCTTTTATCTAAATATATTGTTTGTTCACACCTCTAATTCAGTTATTAGGTTGTATCAAGGACACGCAAACTCTAGTCTTCATCACGTTTAGGGCCAAAGTAAATCCCCTAAGAGTACCTTAAATACTATTTATTAGTTATATCGAGAAATCCCGGTCTCTAATCTTCGTGATAGTTTAGGGCCACAGTAAGTCCTCTAAAGATTCCTCAGTAATTGCAATCCCCGAAGACCATGTGTAGGTGATCTATTCCTGCATATCCCAATTCCTCGATCCGGTAATTGCGTACTACCTATGTTCTGTTTGTGGCTACACCCAGGGTGTGTGTTTGTGTGTGTGTGTATGTGCTGGCAAGTATTGGCAGCCTTCAGTGTGTGTGGCACTGGTGTTGTGTGTTCCTTGTCAGCCACTCCTGCAGTGGCTGTCTCCCTGGTTCTTTGTTGTGTTGGGCAGGTGGTGGATTGTGCTTGCTTGTTGGTGTGCTTGTTGCTTGTTGCTGTGTATGGGGGTGCTCAGGATGGGCACCTGGCCTGTGTCTTGATGGAGTGTGTTGATGTGTGGTTGGGGCGGTGTGGTCTTTGTGCCCTGCCCATGCATTGGAGTGGTCCTGCCTTCTGCATTAGGCGCATGTGTTGAACGCTGCGGTGACGTGACCGAGACCGGGAGGTTGCTACAAGTTCACGGTCGATGTGTGTCCCGGCTGCAGTGGGGTGACTTGGTGGCAGGTGGGTCATGTGTGGGTGACCTTGTGGATGTGTTGTGACCCCCAGTAGGGTGTCTGTAGTGAAATTGGACCCTGTGTCAGCCTGTGTGTTGTGTGTTGTTTTTGTGTAGTTGCGTACCTGCGGCGTCATCCGCGGTGGCCCATTTGATGTTAGTGCTGTAGCAGGTACAGCACCGAAAACACATGTAGAGCTGGGTCGTGACCGGGTGGTTTGGACCAGGTCTCTGCTATCGCGCTCTATGTCGAGTTTCCGCCGTCTCTGGTTGGACGGTGTCTCTGCTGCGGTGCGTCTGCCTGTTTGGGCCATCCTAATTTGTGGAAGGGGGCGGAAGTCATTCCGCACAGCGGTGAGTCTCCATTGGCTCCCTCCGCCACAGTGGTGGGCGCACTTTGATGGCGGTGCGCGTCGCTCCGCGGCGGACGGGATTTCACCTATGTTTTCCTATACTAATATGGCGGACGTGTTTCCCGATGCTCGCGGGCAGAAAAAGGTGTTTTTCCGCCCCACCAGCACAGCGTTGGTGCCACCGCCCGCCATCCTAATGGACCCCAAAGTCTTTTATTTGCTTAGATAAGTAGAATTAATCCTTTTCTCTCTTTTCTTCACAGGTCCAAATCATGAGTCTTCCCAGCTGATCCTTCAGGAAAATAGCAAAGCAAAAAGGCAGGTAAGTTACCCACTCTCTAGATTTTGGACAATCAGCTTGACCATTTTGTATACTGTGGTAGCTCCCTTACTCTGTGCTAAGAAGAGTAGTGCTCTCTGGGTGAATAAGGGAAAAGAAAATGGTTTGCCAAAGAGCTTCCAGTTGTAAAGTTCTCAGAGCATGACCTGGAGAGCAGGATAGGATCCTATATACCCAGTGCACCCCCGCTCAGATGGCCTGTGACATAGTGGCTGGTGTCGACCACGGCGCATGCAGCTGTTGGAGCCCGTGATCTGCCCCTGAAATCCAAAAGACAGCAGTGTAGCAGCTGGTGAGCCGTGGTGAGTACCCCCACTCCCTGCCTGGCTCCATGGTGAGTTGAGGCAGGTCCAGAAGAGACTGAAGTGGGTCATCATCATACGGTAAAGGCTTTGTCTTGCTCTCCGGCACATTCATCAGAGCCTTACCAATCTCTCAGAGACGTACTCTCGAGATTCAGTGGCCTCCACTGACTCTGTGGTTATCCCTGATGACCCGCCACAGACAGATGACACTCTGATTTGAAAATACTGTCACTTAATGGCGAGTATCACCCCCAGTGGCAGAATGTTCTACTACCCTGGAAGAGGGAGCTGACGGAGCTGTGGACCCTCTTTACAAGACTTCCCTGTATCCAGCAGTTTCAATATTTCTGGCGCACGTATCTCAAACTGTGGCTGGGGAGGGAGGTAGAACCCCACCTGCCACACACCGGACACTCTAAGCATGATTCACGTATCCGTCCCTTAAACTTTTACGATGTAGAAATGGGTCTAGCACGTTTCCTCACCTTTTATTTATTTCTTCTCTTTGGTTGTTCCTAACTACCTTCAACGAGAGAGATTTAATTGCACGCAGCACCCTACATGACTTCCCCCCATACATGGGTGACCACGGTAGTGTCTGTAAAAAAGTGTAAGAGTACCCTTGCATGGGTATTTTGGTTTGCTTTTTGGGCAATCTCATAGTTGGGGACTAGCCTGGGTTGGGAGTTACAGTGTTTATTTTCAATATCTACCACACAGATCACACAATGATGGCGGACCTCCTACACTTAGGTGCTTCACCAACAACATGCAACATGCAAGCGGGATACGCACAAAGCCCCACTCTCCCTTCTCCCCTACTGATCTACCTACCCCTTTCCGGTCCCCCCATGGCTAAAATCAGAATAGTGACATGGAATGTGTGGGGAATGGGGATAAGGAGGAAGTGCAGCAGTACATATGACGAAGGTGTTGCGCTGATAGCCCTCATCCAAGAAACCCACATAGCTAAAGGCGAAGATGATCGCTTACAAAAGCGCTGACCGGCCAAAGCTTCAGGACTACCTACTCAAGGCTTTGCAAGTGGAGTGCTCATGTGTGTCCATCCTGGGGTTCCATTTCGTACCACCGCTGTGGAAACAGACCCTAAGGGTTGCTATGTACTGGTACAGGGTCAACTTGATGGTAAGTCACTTTTGATGGGGAGTATGTATGCACCAAATACAACTCAAGAAACTTTCCTAGCACAATTGTCCGCAATCCTCACCCATTGTTCTCATGTCCCCTGGAATCTGGGGGGTTATTTCAATTGTGTCCTTGACCCACAGTTGGACCGCTCATATCCACCGCTGCCCATCTCTCCAGTAGTGTCAGCAGCCACCTGCCTTACACAATGGTTAATGCACTGGTCTTTACTAGATAGTTGCTGTGTGTTGCACTCTGGGGCTAGGGAATTTTTCTCATTATTCGGTCCTGCATGAAATGCATGTTCAGTTAGACCGTAAACTCTGTCACTCCACTCTCCACGCCCAAGTAACAGGTGCTGAGTATCCCAGCAAAAACATTCTCCAACCATAATCCACTAAAGATACATGTGGAACAGGGAGCATTGAGATCTCCTCTTCCCACCTGGCGACTCCAGACAGCTGGCCGAAAGATCAGGCCTTCTGGGAGGAGATGAGAGAGGCCATAACACACTACTTTGAGGAGAATTGGGGTTCGGCCACCTCCTGACAAGTTGAATGGGAGGCACTTAAGGTTGTGGTTAGGGGCCAATGCATTAGACCAGTGGTAGGAGCTAGGGCAGAACTACATTGGGCTTTACTGCAGACTGAGGAGTCGCTAGGGCCACTTGAAATGGTGGCTAGTCTGTATCCCACAGAGCAACACCCCCTGACCGAGGCACTGAAACACCATTCTCGCCTGATCAAGCAACTACGTTGTCCGGAATTCTGGGCCTATCAGGCTAAGTTACACACTGAGGGAGACAAATCGGGCTGACTGCTGGCGTGGCACTTGCGAGGCACAACGCCTGTGGTTCCCATCCCTATGTTCAAGGAATCTCTGACTTACACACTCAAGCTGAAATACACTCTACTTTCATAACGTACTACAAAGCGTTGTGCGAACCCCCCACACACTGACCAGCAGGCACACATTGATAAGTTCTTGCAAGGCCTGGTGTTACCCGCGCTGGATCATCTGTAAAAGGGAGGCCCTAAACATCCCCCTCATGCTACAGAAGATCCAGGAAACTATCACGGGAGCTGCCACAGAGAAGACCCCAGGCCTTGACGGACTTCCTGTGGAATTTACAAGATCTATGTGAAGCTTCTGGCCCCCAAATTGCTGAAACTAAACCATGCTGCACTTCTGAAAGGTAGCCTTCCACAGTCTCTCCAGGAATCTCTATTGGTGTCCCTACCTTAAGCCTGACGAGACCCACTTGAGGTTACTTCTGATCGTCCACTATCTATGTTGGGAGCAGACCATAGAATCCTCAGTAAGATCATAATGTCCCGATTGTTGGAGCACATGCCATGTTTGGTAAACCCAGACCAGAACGATTTTATTCCTGGTCGCTCTACTACTCTAAATGTTAGATGTTTGCATAGAGTGATGGAGCTGGCCCCAGCCCTCTGGCCATATGCAGAATTCCTGCTATTAGACTTAGAAAAGGTATTCAATACGGGGGACTGGGGCTACTTCTTCTCCATTCTGGGCATGCTGGGTAATACTGGTCGACTCCAGTGACTTAGCCAGCTCCTTTATAAAGCACCCACAGGTCATCGGAAACTTGGCCAGCTCACCTCACCCCCATTCAGTGTGAGTAACGTCAGTGGTACATCCTCGCGCCACTTTTGTTGTCTCGCAATGGAACTATTGGCCCAATGGCTTAATCAACAAGGCGGAGAGTAGGGAGTCCACTTGAATGAGGAGGAACATATAGTCTCACTATATGCCAATGATTTACTCATCTATATTCGTGACATCTGGAGGGGATCAACAAGATTATGGAGACTCTTAAGAAATGTCACAAAGCCTCAGGATGAAGGGTGAATTGGACCAAGTCGTGTGCCTTCCCACACCTCATGGATTGCCCCCCACAAAAGTAAGTGGTGGACACCCACCTGCTAGCATGGGAGCCTCATACCTTTCACAGGATCATATTGGTGGGAACCTCACTAGAGCCATATCCTCCCTATGTCCTCAGATGGCATTCTGGAGCACCTTTCCCCTCAGAGTCCTAGGGCAAATTTCACTATCTAAAATGGTAGTGCTTCCCCGCCTTCTGTACTTCTTCTATAACCTCCCACCACACATTCCACGGTCCTCCTTTCGTGCCCCACATATCATGCTGGGAACCGTTTATATGGAATAGGTTAAGGAGACGAGTGGCGCTGAAGAAGTTGCAGTTGCCTGTGGACCGAAGGGGATTGGGGGCGACCAACTTTGAGCATTATTATTTGGCAACACAACTGCAATGGCCTGTGAGATGGCTGGAGGAGCGACTGACGGAGGAGCTGGGCCTGCCATCGGCAGCTTGACTGCAAGCAGTAGTAGGTAGCATGCTGCTTGCATGAGCTAGACTCCCCAGAGAGTCCAATAACTTATTTTGAATGGCCTATGCGAGCTACCGCAGATGGCACAGACTCATTCCATTGATCCCCCGTACTCTCCAGAGGTTAGCCTGCACAATATAGCACCCTTCAGTGCATCAATTGGACGGGAGGGCATGGTGGCCTGGGCAGCGCCTGGAGTGGGTAGACTGTGCAACTTATTTCGTGAGGGTGCACTCATTTCCCCTTTGACAAGTTGCGAGAGGAATATGAGTTACCTGCGGGACACTTCCTTGCATATGGCAGGCTGATGGCCAAGCTGGTGAGGCTTTGGAACATCAGGAACTCAGAATCGGGCCAGCACTGGTCATGCACAACTTATATATTATCGGCAACATTCTAAACCTCATCACGTGGTTTGCACGAGCGCTACCGTACACCACATATGACCCACTGCAGGCAACGTGTCGATGCTAGGAAAGAGATGTTGGCCGAGATTTTATGTCCAAAGAATTGGACAAAGTCCTGCACTACCCTGCAGTAGCACTACCCGGGGAAGTGTCCCAAAATGCTAAGTTCTAATACATACAAAACAACATCCTCTACTGAACAGACCTCACCCCCGAAAGCTTACATGGAAAGTTTGGGTCTTCACCACATTGCCGACGGTGCCATGCACCGAATGCCAACTTGGCAAACATTATTTGGAACTGCCCTGCAGCCTTGGCCCTATGGCAAGGAGTTGCAGAGGCACTGTTTAAAGTGGTGGGCCGTGAGGGACTCCTCACTATGGAAAGGGGTCTCTGCTTGGAAAATTTGCACAGAAGAAAACACAAATGGCAACAAATAAATTCCTAGACCTGGCCCTCCTCATAGCCCGGCGGTCCATAACAATGCACTGGAAGGAGCACACTCTCCAGAACATACAACACTGGTGCACGGCTCCATAAAATGGGGCAAGGCTGAGGCAGTGGCACTAAGACAGGAGGAGGTCCAGGGATTGCGGTGGGTCCCTATAGCAGCCCTGTGGGAGGGGTTATTGCAAGAGTTCCAGACGTACAAAAACTCCCTTATAACCTAACTAGGCAGCATTCTAATCGTATGCAATGACTCTTCTGAATACGGCTTTGGTGACTTAACTGGTTAGCTCCTCTCACACAGCTATGAGCCTTGGTGACCCTTTATTTATGGGGTGCTGGGGGGTGTCTTTGTTCCATATTCAAACGCGTGTCTGCTTCATCATGGCGGGTGGAAGGAGGAAGTGACCTAACCACTAGTTGTCTTTTTTTCTTTTTTTATATATAGAAATGTAGTGAGGAAGCACGACTTATACAATAATAACTGATTTGCCATTCCCTGCGGTCATAATGTGAATTACCTCCCACCCTTCCCCCCTGCCTCCCCCACTGTGATCGGATGGTCGATTGTGTTTCTGTTTCTATTTTATTGTTATGCAGTGATGAACCGAGTAACTAACTGAAAACTATGGTTAAAATAAAAAAAGTAAATAAATTATGGAAAACTATTTATCTCAGGTCGGGCCACCAATAAGCCGATCCGTTGCAGAAAAAACGAGGCAGGTAGTTGTCATGTTCAGTTCCCCCTTTTCTAGTGGCTTGCAATATTGGGGGAACTTTTGAGGTGGTGCTAAGTAACAGCTTTTCTGTCCTAATGGGTGGAAATTACAGCATACAACATTATCCTTAGTGAATGACTTCACAAGCCACAACCTGCAGTTTAATGCTAGAAATGTGTTGCTTCCATTGCCTCCTCCTGTTCTCTTCCAGCCTATGTGAAAGATGCAAAAATACTCAGAATCCAGATACAGGAAACACACAGAGGATTCCCAACATCTAATTATAAAAATGTCAAAAACGTTATTTACAAACTACAAATGTAGTTTAATGATATCATCAGTGCATGCAACTTATTAGCGTCTGGCTGGACTTTTGGACATTCTGACTGTGTCAGAAAGACTGGTTTGATTGGTGGGTGTGTAGGTTGTTTTTCAACTGGTTTACGGTTTGGTGGTTCATTTGTACTGTTCATATTACCGCAAATATTGTCTGCAACAAGCACAAATGAGTGCTGTTTCCCATACCTTGCGAAACATCTATAGAGCATGTCTCCACAAGATCAAAACTCCCTGATTTCCAAATGGGGCCTACATTTTTAGCTATTTGATTCACTAATGGGGTCCACTTTTACATTGGTGCCGGGGCCTATTTTCTGTCTCGACCTTGCTTATTAATATTTATTTATTTATTTGAGTTTTATATAGCGTGAACTCGACCGAAAGTATCAGAGCGCTTTACAGTTCAAAAAGGAATTTTATTGAAGAATATAGGTGTGTCATTGTACAGTAAATGCAACTGAACTGCAAACATTGAATGAGAAACATTGCAATATAAGCATAATCCAGCAAAAAAGACATAAATAATAGCATAAACAATAAAATCCATAATGGGCGAGCAAGAAGAAGATAAGAAAAATAAATAGATGAGTAAATAAATAAATAAATAAATTGCAAAAGGTGAGAAGGATGTTAGAGGAACTATGGAGGTTTGAGTACTTCTTGTTGAGAAGGCTACAACGAGGAGTGTTGCTTGGCACATGTGTCGAAGAATGTCGTAACTGGTAACCATAACTGAAGCCTTTTGAAAGTAACAGGTGATGATGAATTGAAGCAAGTCTAATCTGTGATTATGGCAAACATACCACCAGGCTTTGTATGAGATTTTAGTAAAGTCTTTCCAGTTCCTTGTTATTTGTTGGAAGGCGACAGCAATTAAGAGATCAATTATTTTGAAATTAGTTGCCTTATTATCTCTAACTGAAGAGAGGCTACCTAAAAAGATGTGTGTCATAGAGAACCGGAAGTGCCTACCAAAAATGAAATTAATTTGAAGCCAAACCTGTTGCCAAAACTTATACACTAATGGGCAAAAGAACAACAAATGGATTTGGAGAGGTACAAGTCCAACATGTATCCGGAGTGTTAGGGAATCATTTATGTAAATGTTGCGGAAATAACAAAAATCTGTTATACACATAAAACAAAGTTTGCGTTAAACTAGCTGATCTGGAGGATTTCCGCAATTTAGTCCATATGTTTTCCGTAAAACAAGAGACCATTCCGTATTAAAATCTTTTTTCCCTGCCTCTTCCATGCCTGTTTTCTGTCTCAATTTGTTGGTAGATTGCAAGAAAGTGTATAATTTCGATGCTTTGGGCTGAGTATGTATTAGATCAGAGAGGTTTGTATCGAAATGAGTGGTGGAGTTGGAAATGTTGTTGTTCGATAACCTAGTGTATACATCAAGGACAGCCTTACGAAGAAGTTCACATTTGGAGAAAAAGCAGACAGGAAGGGTGTATAGTTGCTTGAGTGAGGAGAACGAGAGAAAGTCTTTACTTGAGAACAGTTGATTAATCCAAATAAGACCTTGTTGTCTCCAAGTCTTCCAAAAAAAAGGTTTATTGCGTATTAATAACGTTTTATTATGCCATATTGCCATATGGGTGAATTCATAAAGGATTCGGTAGTATCAGGAACTAAGGGAAATATAGGACTTAGTAAGTTAGAGGTAAACTTGCTTAGTGGAGTAGAGAGCGTTTGGGGTCTGCGGGAGAAAGAGATATATTCTTGAAATGAGAAAGGAGAAAGGAATGAGAGTTTCACTGAAGTCCAAAGAGGACAATCCACTACAGAGTCAAGCAACCAATATGAGGCCTGTCGCAAAAGAAAAGCTTTGTGGTAAGCAGTAAAAGTCGGGAAATTTACCCCACTTTCAGCTTTAGGACGGGATAACTTTAAAATAGACATGCGTGATTTTTTCTTATTCCATAAAAAAGAGGATAATATTGAGTTAATGGATTTAATTAATTTAGTAGAAATGGGGACTGGGATGTTGAATAAGGTATATAAAACTATGGGGGAAAGCATCATCTTAGTGGTGTCTAAGCAACCCCACAGAGATAAATAAAGAGGATGCCATTTATTGGTAAGCTCTGTAAGTTTTTGGATGCAATTGTTCAGGCAGAGTGTGACTGTTTCTTTTATTGTCGGTGTAAAGTTCAGACCTAAATATTTAATAGAGGACGGTTTCCATGTAAAGTTAGTAGAAAGAAAATCAGTTTTAAAGGTATACTTAGTTAAAGGCAGAATTTCACATTCATCACTATTTAATTTGTAACCTGACATTAATGAAAAAGAACGAACCTCTGTTAAAAAGGCTGGAAACGGCTCAGTGGGATTTGAAATAAAAAGCAAAATGTCATCAGCAAACGCTGCAAGTTTAACATTTGTTGTAGGGGTCTGAAAACCATGTATGTGTACATTTTGACGAATTCTTGAGAGAAAGGGTTCGAGGGTCAAATTAAAGAGAAAAGGAGATAAAGGACAACACTGACACACCCCTCTGCCAAGGTCGAAAGAGGAAGACGTTAACCCATTAGCACAAACAGTGGCACGTGGATTGGAGTATAACAGGGAGATCAAGGAAATAAAATGAGAGCCAAATCCGAACCATTTAAGGGTATAAAATAAATAACGCCATTCTACTCTATCAAATGCTTTTTCAGCATCAGGTGCTATTGCTGCTAGAGAATGGCGCAAGTGTGTAGCCTTGGACAGAATATTGAAGAAAAGTCTGGTGTTATCTTGTATGACACGGCCTTTCACAAAACCAGACTGTACCATACCTAACAACTTAGGGAGATACTAAGCGTAGGGCTAGTGATTTGGAAAAAATATTATAGTCAATGTTAACAAGTGAAATGAGTCTAAAATTCTTACAATACTTCGGGTCCTTACCCTCCTTAGGAATCAAACAAATGTGTGCATCTGAAAAGATACCATTAGATTGTCCTAAGGAATGAAAAGATTTGATTAAAAGGTATAGTTTAGGCATTAATATATTGGAAAAATTAAGAAAGATTTCCACAGTGAAGCCATCCGGCCCCAGGGCCTTGTCTTTTTTCAAATGTTGGAGTGCAATTAAAAGTTCCTTTTGCGTGATCAGAATTTCCAATGGCGAGAGATCAGTGAAAGATTTTTGGGGTTTTTGTATGAGTGAAAAGAACTGCGAGAGTGAATGATCTTTGGGATTTGTTTCGGAGGAATATAATGTTCTATAAAATAAAGCAAACTCATCTAAAATCTCAGAATCCTTAAACTTCAAGACAGAATTGAGGTTTTGTAATTCTCGAGTCTGACTCCATTTTGTTCTGTGCCACCATTTTGTGTTGCCCTCACGTAGGCCTGTGAAGGTAGCCTGGCGAACAAAGTGGCCTGGCCTTCTTAGTTCATGTATACATTAACTAGGTTTCTTTTTGACTCTCAAATGAACTGTAAGAAACTGACCTCTTCACCTGAAACTGACCTCGCAAAGCCAATTTCCCTGATCGATCTTTGTCTGAGATTGCCAATCAATGTTCAGGACATCGTTAACTTTTAGTTTCCTTGCACAAGCCTTATCTTGTTCAGCATCTGTTACTGTTTCTTTTTTATGTTTCTTCATTACATGGGTTATGCTTTCAATTATAGGTTTGTCCGGCTTGTGGAGATTGAATTTGGGACATTCCTAATAATTTACTTTTTTGTTGGGATACTGTAAATTTCGTTTTTGTTATGTGATACTTTGTTTGAAAATGTACCTTATTGGCTAGAATTTTGTGCAGTGGGTGTACATTTATAATGTGAATATTGGGTATAAAAGGAGATGTCTCGCCTTAGTAAAATGAGCAGTCTCCTGAGAATTTACACTGTGATGTATTTCTAGAATCACTGTTACTAGCTGCAGCTAATAAACTTGGTTTCTGATGCCATCCAGAAGTATTCTGTGTCTCTGTATACCAAGATAGGTGAACTCGAAGATCTTAGGCGTGCCCCTGACGCCGCTGGGTTAAACCCCGGTTCTTCAACTGGCGCCCAACGTCGGGCGGCTTCAGCGGTACTGGTCCAAGCCCGAAGATTGTGAGGAGCCCCTTGAGGAAATTCTGGAGGACGGCCGGCATTTCATCGACCCCTGCATGTCGACGTGGACCGAAGGGTTTTTTCTGCGAGGCTTCCCCTTTCCGATGTCTGTGAAGTACTGCTGCCCTGTCTGTTGCCCTGTCTTGGACCCTCTTGTGATGATTTGTAAGGCGAGACGTTAGACGTTCTTCTGGTGGCGTGACAGACATTTTGGTTAAGTATAAGTGGGTCGCTCCCACGACTTTGTTTTGTTTCTTGGTTTTGATTCGGCCATTGCAATAGTTGAAGCCGAGGGGTTCGTATATTTGCGAGTGTATCATTTTTGATAACCCCTTGAAGAACCGCATCTCCACAACCTGGGAGAACGCGACACGAGCGGTCTGCTGCAGTTCCTATGCAGGTAGAATGATGTGTGGCGCAAGATGAAGACACATATATGAAGAATTCCAAATGAGCTTCGCCACACTAACAAGATGATGATTTGAAAAACGATTAGGAGCACTACCAGGCCCCAGACGTGACGCAAGAATCGCCGTCCGCAATTTTATATGCTCTCTCTTCTGTCCTGATGAAGACCCCAACATGAGGGATAATTAACCCTTTTACACTTTCGGGGTTGAAACGTAGACTACGCCTCAAATGCTACACACCATAAAAAAAAAGAAAGATTGATTCTTACCTATGTGTGATGTACTATGGGAACGCTGATATTACCTTAATTGTAAAGGCGTTATGATTTGAATGTGATGTAACATTGTCACACCACCTTTACCTTGTCCCTCACAAACCTTTCACTCCCTTTTCTCTTTGCACTGAGAGCACCTATAATGCAATGCTTTTATAATTATACTGATGAAATATATTTGACTTTGAAGTAAATGTATGCAGTTCAGAGGTACAATGAATTAATTTGTATGTGGAATAAATACAATTTATTTCTTACTACTGCATACCCTATTCTGATTACGTTAAGCGTTTTTGAAGATGAACTATAAAATGTGGTGCCTTTAAAATACACATTAATACAAAAGAATTGTATAAATACTTCTATTGAACTCGGACCACCCCTTTTTCTGTACCTCCCTTGAAGTTTGAAGCAAGACTAGTGAGCTAAAAGATGCCTGGTTTTAGCAAATTTAGGAAATGGTTTTGTTGTAGTTGTACTAGGGATTCCCGATTGGAGGACTCGTGTCCGATACCTCCGGTTGGAACTCCAACTTATGAGCTCTATTCAAAGCATGGTGTGGGTCCCATTACCTTTAATGAAGTATGGGTCCGTTATACAAGAAAATATGGTGTTTTACGATGGCCCCAACATGGTAGTTTTGAATCAGATGTTTTAGATAACCTAGAAGTTGCGCTATTTAAGAAGAAAGCCCGGCCGGCGATGTTTGACTCTTTCCGCCTTTGGCGTAAGGAAGCCAAACAGCGAGAAATTAAGCAAGCTAAGAGAGATAGGAAGGAAAGGAATATATTGGTAATGCAAGCTGCTAGGCAGTTTAAGGAAGATGAAGAAGATCGTGCGATTGTAGTGTCAGATAGACAACATTGCATGGCCATTGACAAATGTTACCCTGCTTTGCCACCTCCCCTTTCAAATGTGACTGAAGACCCTGAAAAGGATCCTTTGATTTCACATTTACTGAGATTACACCCCCTTATGTGCAGGGTGCTACTGCACCTCTGTTACCTCCAGTTGTTGCACACCTTGTTGTCGTTCAACCCCCTGTTGTTGTTCAGCCACCCGTTGCTTCACAGGTGGTTCTTCCTCTGCCGACGCAGCCCCCTCCAGGGCCGCCAGCCTTGCCACCAGCCTTGCCTCAAACTCCTTTGCCTTACACTCTTATCTTCGACTTCTCTTATTTCTGTCCCTACGTCTCTGTCACCTCAAAACACTTTGTCTCCTGTCCTCATGTCAAGTTCTTCTCCTTCTGCTCGGCAACGAATGACTGAGACTGTCACTAGTCTTTTGTCACCTTTCTTTGGGTCACTGAATATGACCCCTGTTTCTGAACGTAAGCAGAGACGTAGTCAGCTCCCTGGTCCCGAAGAGCGGGCAGTGTTAGATCTCCTTGCTCGTAGATGGGTTTCGAATACCTCCAAGTACAGTCCACAAGTGGTTATGGATATCTTCCTACAGTGGGAGGCACTAAAACAAAGATATGTTTTTGATGTCATGTGTACCTTCCTTCGTCAGGAGTGGGAAGATAATGAGTTGGGTTCAATTCCACTGGAATTGCTTAATGTTCAGTCTGAATTTGCTAAAGGGACGATAGTGGGTTCCGATCTTGAGGAAGCAGTAGAGACACTACTCACTTTTAGGTCTAGACTTCCATCTCAGTCATTGTTCGAACCTGACCCTTCTGTTAGGAGAAAAGTGAAGCAGTATCCTATGAGAGAGGTTCCCCCTGTATGGAGAGAGGCAGTTTTGGCTGATGCCGCTCATGGTATTGCGGCTGCACCGGCTCATTTTCAGCGAGTGTGGGTGCATGTCCCTTGGAAGAGAGCTGAGGTCCTGGCTCTTAAGCAGACCTTGCCTGACCCCCGTAAAAATCCTGATGGTTATTACAAGGAGTTGTCTCAGACGGTAGGGTGTTAAAATATCGATTACAAAAATATAGCTGACATAAATATAGTTGTAAAAATATTGTTTACTAAAAAAAAAACACCCTATACTTAAACAGGTAAGTACATAAATATCTACTCAAAAATATTGTTGTAATTAATATAGATGTAAAAAATATCGACTTTTTAAATTAATTAAAATTACATTAAATAATAAATAAATATAAGTACTATTAACAAAATACATTACATTACTTTTATTTTTTAAATATTTAAAACAAATTAACTACACTTTTTCATTATAAACTTAATAATTGTGTACATATACATATATTTAACACATTACTTTATATAACAACAATAATACATACATATAATTAAAATATACAATATATTATTAGTTAAAACATTTAATAGCGTAGGTGTAAAAATTACTATTCCCACTCCAGAGGGTGCAACAGTAGGGAAAGCGTTGGATAGCGTAGAGGTAAAAATTACTATTCCCACTCCAGAGGGTGCAACAGTAGGGAAAGCGTTGGATAGCGTAGGGGTAAAAATTACTATTCCCACTCCAGGGGGTGCAACAGTAGGGAAAGCGTTGGATAGCGTAGGAGTAAAAATTACTATTCCCACTCCAGAGGGTGCAACAGTAGGGAAAGCGTTGGATAGCGTAGGGGTAAAAATTACTATTCCCACTCCAGAGGGTGCAACAGTAGGGAAAGCGTTGGATAGCGTAGGAATAAAAATTACTATTCCCACTCCAGGGGGTGCAACAGTAGGGAAAGCGTTGGATAGCGTAGGAGTAAAAATTACTATTCCCACTCCAGAGAGTGCAACAGTAGGGAAAGCGTTGGATAGCGTAGGGGTAAAAATTACTATTCCCACTCCAGAGAGTGCAACAGTAGGGAAAGCGTTGGATAGCGTAGGGGTAAAAATTACTATTCCCACTCCAGAGGGTGCAACAGTAGGGAAAGCGTTGGATAGCGTAGGGGTAAAAATTACTATTCCCACTCCAGGGGGTGCAACAGTAGGGAAAGCGTTGGATGGTGTAGGAGTAAAAATTACTATTCCCACTCCAGAGGGTGCAACAGTAGGGAAAGCGTTGGATAGTGTAGGGGTAAAAATTACTATTCCCACTCCAGAGGGTGCAACAGTAGGGAAAGCCTTTGATAGCGTAGGGGTAAAAATTACTAAATGTATTTAGTCATTTATAAAATAACAAATATTTATTTTTATTTATTTAATCATTAATTAAATAATTAATCAATTAAAATGTAATTAATTTACTACATTTTCACTAAAATATTGTCTTTTAGTACTGTAGCGGGTTGTGGGTTTATAGGGGAATAGGGTGGGAAGTAATTTAATTATGTTAAATTAATTATTAATTAGTAGGAATTATTAATTAATTAATTGAGAATTAATTTTTAATTAAATTTAATTAATTGATTAATTGATAAATATGTTCTGTAGCAGGTTATGGGTTTATAGGGGAATAGGGTGGGAAGTAATTTAATAATAATTAATTAATTAATATATGTTTGTAAATATTTTAATTAATAATTAATTGGTAATTAATTTATATTAATTAGTTAATTAATTAATATAATTTTGTACATATTTTTTATTATTAATTCGTTGGTAATTAATTGATATTAATTAGTTAATTACATTAATTAGAGTTATTTTTTTATATATGATTTTTTGTTATTCTTAATTAATTAATTGGGAAAAAATAATATTAATTATTAAATTTAATTAATTACAGCTAATGTGCTAATATATTTACTTTATTGTTATTGTTAAATAATAATTAATTGGTAATTAAATAATATTAATTAATTTTGGGTAAAGGAGTATTTTTAGGGTTCAGGGTCAGTTTTCAGTTTTTGGGTAAAGGGGTATTTTTAGGGTTCAGGGTCAGTTTTCAGTTTTTGGGTAAAGGGGTATTTTTAGGGTTCAGGGTCAGTTTTCAGTTCTTGGGTAAAGGGGTATTTTTAGGGTTCAGGGTCAGTTTTCAGTTTTTGGGTAAAGGGGTATTTTTAGGGTTCAGGGTCAGTTTTCAGTTTTTGGGTAAAGGGGTATTTTTAGGGTTCAGGGTCAGTTTTCAGTTCTTGGGTAAAGGGGTATTTTTTGGGTTCAGGGTCAGTTTTCAGTTCTTGGGTAAAGGGGTATTTTTTGGGTTCAGGGTCAGTTTTCAGTTTTTGGGTAAAGGGGTATTTTTAGGGTTCAGGGTCAGTTTTGGGTTTTTGGGGTACAGGGATATTTTTAGGGTTCAGGGTCAGTTTGGGGTTTTTGGGGTACAGGGATATTTTTAGGGTTCAGGGTCAGTTTTGGGTTTTTGGGGTACAGGCGTACAGGGTAAAAATAAAATAAATTTACATTAAATCAATTAAATGAAATAAAAATAAAAAAAATTACATTAAATTATTAAGTGTTTTATTTATTTTAAATGTATATGTATTAGTTTTAATTTTGTTTTAATATTTTTATTTAATATTTGTAAAATTATATGTATTTTAAAATTATTTTTACATTATTATTAATACATTTAAAAAAACGATATTTTTAATTTCGATATTTTTGTACTACGATATTAATTTTTCGATATTTTTGTACTTACCTTTATGAAGATATGACTCCGATATTTTTGATTTCGATATTTTTGTGCCGATATTTTTGTATTTCGATATTCTATCTGTCGATATTATGTCAGACATTCCTTCCCCGCCTTCTGTACTTCTTCTATAACCTCCAAGCGCACATTCCACGGGCCTCCTTTCGGTCCCTACATATCATGCCTGGAACCTTTTATATGGAACAGGTTAAGGAGAAGAGTGGCGCTGAAGAAGTTGCAGTTGCTTGTGGACAGAGGGGGATTGGGGCGACCAACTTTGAGCATAATTATTTGGCAACACAACTGCAATGGCCTGTGAGATGGCTGGAGGACCGACTGACGGAGGAGCTGGGCCTGCCATCGGCAGCTTGACTGCAAGCAGTAGTAGGTAGCATGCTGCTTCCATAAGCTAGCCTCCCCAGAGAGTCCAATAACTTATTTTGAATGGCCTATGCGAGCTATGCAGATGGCACAGACTCATTCCATTGATCCCCTGTACTCTCCAGAGGTTAGCCTGCACAATATAGCACCCTTCAGTGCATCAATTGGACGGGAGGGCATGGTGGCCTGGGCAGCGCCTGGAGTGGGTAGACTGGGCGACTTATTTCGTGAGGGTGTACTCATTTTCCCCTTTGACAAGTTGCGAGAGGAATATGAGTTACCTGCGGGACACTTCCTTGCATATGGCAGGCTGATGGCCAAGCTGGTAAGGCTTTGGAACATCAGGAACTCAGAATCGGACCAGCACTGGTCATGCACAACTTATATGTTATCGGCAACCTTCTAAACCTCATCACGTGGTTTGCACGAGCGCTACCGTACACCACATATGACCCACTGCAGGCAACATGTCGATGCTAGGAAAGAGATGTTGGCCGAGATTTTATGTCCAAAGAATTGGACAAAGTCCTGCACTACCCTGCACTAGCACTACCCGGGGAAGTGTCCCAAAATGCTAAGTTCTAATACATACAAAACAACATCCTCTACTGAACATACCTCATCCCCGAAAGCTTACATGGAAAGTTTGGGTCTTCACCACATTGCCCACGGTGCCATGCACCGAATGCCAACTTGCCAAACATTATTTGGAACTGCCCTGCAGCCTTGGCCCTATGGCAAGGAGTTGCAGAGGCACTGTTTGAAGTGGTGGGCCGTGAGGGACTCCTCACTATGGAAAGGGGTCTCTGCTTGGCAAATTTGCACAGAAGAAAACACAAATGGCAACAAATAAATTCCTAGACCTGGCCCTCCTCATAGCCCGGCGGCCCATAACAATGCACTGGAAGGAGCACACTCTGCAGAACATACAACACTGGTGCACGGCCACCATAAAATGGGGCAAGGCTGAGGCAGTGGCACTAAGACAGGAGGAGGTCCAGGGATTGCGGTGGGTCCCTATAGCAGCCCTGTGGGAGGGGTTATTGCAAGAGTTCCAGACGTACAAAAACTCCCTTATAACCTAACTAGGCAGCATTCTAATCGTATGCAATGACTCTTCTGAATACGGCTTTGGTGACTTAACTGGTTAGCTCCTCTCACACAGCTATGAGCCTTGGTGACCCTTTATTTATGGGGTGCTGGGGGGTGTCTTTGTTCCATATTCAAACGCGTGTCTGCTTCATCATGCTGGGTGGAAGGAGGAAGTGACCTAACCACTAGTTGCCTTTTTTTCTTTTTTCTATATAGAAATGTAGTGAGGAAGCACGACTTATACAATAATAACTGATTTGCCATCCCATGCGGTCGTAATGTGAATTACTTCCCACCCTTCCCCCCTGCCTCCCCCCACTGTGATCGGATGGTCGATTGTGTTTCTGTTTCTATTTCTATTTTATTGTTATGCAGTGATGAACCGAGTACCTAACTGAAAACTATGGTTAAAATAAAAAAAGTAAATAAATTATGAAAAACTACTTATCTCAGGTCGGGCCAGCAATAAGCCGATCCGTTGCAGAAAAAACGAGGCAGGTAGTTGTCGTGTTCAGTTCTCCCTTTTCTAGTGGCTTGCAATATTGGGGGAACTTTTGAGGTGGTGCTAAGTAACAGCTTTTCTGTCCCACTGGAGATCTGACGATAATGTAAGGACTGGAACTGAAAACGGACGAGGAAATAATGGGTGGAAATCACAGCATACAACATTATCCTTAGTGAATGACTTCACAAGCCACAACCTGCAGTTTAATGCTAGAAATGTGTTGCTTCCATTGCCTCCTCCTGTTCTCTTCCAGCCTATGTGAAAGATGCAAAAATACTCAGAATCCAGATACAGGAAACACACAGAGGATTTCCAACATCTAATTATAAAAATGTCAAAAACGTTATTTACAAACTACAAATGAAGTTTAATGATATCATCAGTGCATGCAACTTATTAGCGTCTGGCTGGACTTTTGGGCATTCTGACTGTGTCAGAAAGACTGGTTTGATTGGTGGGTGTGTAGGTTGTTTTTCAACTGGTTTACGGTTTGGTGGGTCCATTTGTACTGTTCATATTACCGCAAATATTGTCTGCAACAAGCACAAATGAGTGCTGTTTCCCATACCTTGCGAAACATCTATAGAGCATGTCTCCACAAGATCAAAACTCCCTGATTTCCAAATGTGGCCTACTTTTTTAGCTAATCGATTCACTGATGGGGTCCACTTTTACGTTGGTGCGGGCCTATTTTCTGAACTGCAAACATTGAATGAGAAACATTGCAATATTATCATAATCCTGCAAAAAAAGACATAAATAATAGCAGAAACAATAAAATCCATAATGGGCGAGCAAGAAGAAGATAAGAAAAATAAATAGATGAGTAAATAAATAAATAAATTGCAAAAAAGAGAAGGATGTTAGAGGAACTATGGAGGTTTGAGTACTTCTTGTTGAGAAGGCTTTAACGAGGAGTGTTGCTTGGCACATGTGGAAGAATCTCGTAACTGGTAACCATAACTGAAGCCTTCTGAAAGCAATAGGTGATGATGAATTGAAGCAGTATCCAATCTGTGATTGTGGCACGCATCATACCACCAGGCCTTGTATGAGATTTTAGTAAAGTTTTCAGTTCCTTGTTATTTGTTGGAAGGCGACAGCAATTAAGAGATCAATTACTTTGAAATTAGTTGCATAATTATCCCAAACTGAAGAGAGGCTACCTAAAAAGATGTTTGTCATAGAGAGCGGGAGGTGCGTACCAGAAATTAAATTAATTTGAAGCCAAACCTGTTGCCAAAAGTTATACACTAATGGGCAAAAGAACAACAAATGTTGTAAGTCTGCATTTGGAGAGGTACAAGTCCAACATGTATCCAGAGTGTTAGGGAATCGTTTATGTAAAACTTGCGGAGCGAACAAAAGTCTGTTATACACATAAAACAAAGTTTGCGTTAAACTAGCTGATCTTGAGGATTTCCGCAATTTAGTCCAAAAGTTTTCCCATAAAACAAGAGACCAACCCGTATTAAAATCTTTTTCCCATGCCTCTTCAGTGCCTGTTTTCTGTCTCAATATGTTGGTAGATTGCAAGAAAGTGTATAATTTAGATGCTTTGGGGTGACTATGTATTAGATCAGTGAGGTTTGTATCGAAATGAGCGGTGGAGTTGGCAAAGTTGTTGTTCGATAACGTAGTGTATATATCAAGGACAGCCTTACAAAGAAGTTGAAATTTGGAGAAAAAGGAGGCAGGAAGGGCGTATAGTTGCTTGAGTGAGGAGAACGATAGAGAGTCTGTATTTGAGAACAAGTGATGAATCCAAATAAGTCCTCGTTCTCTCCAAGTCTTCCAATAAAAAGGTTTATGGCGTATTAATAACGTTTTCATTATGCCACATGGGTGAATTCATAGGTGAACTTGATTAGTGGAGTAGAGAGTGTTTGGGGTCTGCGGGAGAAAGAGAGATATTCTTGAAATGAGAAAGGAGAAAGGAATGAGAGTTCCACTGAAGTCAAAAGAGGACAATCCACTACAGAGTCAAGCAACCAATATGAGGCTGGTTGCAAATAAAAAGCTTTTTGGTAAGCAGTCAAATTAGGGAAATTTACCCCACCTTCAGGTTTAGGACGGCATAACTTTAAAATGGACATGCGTGATTTTTTCTTATTAAAAAAAAGAGGATAATATTGAGTTAATGGATTTTAAAAATGTAATAGAAATGGGGACTGCAATGTTGGATACGGTATAGAAACTTATGAGGGAAAGCATCATCTTAATGGTGTCTAAGCAACCCCACCAAGATAAATAAAGAGGATGGCATTTATTGGTAAGCTCTGTAAGTTTTTGGATTTTTATTGTTCAGGCAGAGTGTGACTGTTTCTTTTATTGTCGGTGTAAAGTTCAGGCCTAAATATTTAATAGATGATGGTTTCCATGTAAAATTAGTAGAAAGAAAATCAGTTTTAATGGTATATTTAGTTAAAGGCAGAATTTCACATTTATCACTATTCAATTTGTAACCTGACATTAATGAAAAAGAACGAACCTCGGTTAAAAAGGCTGGAATCGACTCAGTTGGATTTGAAATATAAAGCAAAATGTCATCAGCATACGCTGCAAGTTTAACATTTGTTGTAGGGGTCTAAAAACCATGTATGTGTACATTTTGACGAATTCTTGAGAGAAAGGGTTCGAGGGCCAAATTAAAGCGAAAAGGAGATAAAGAACAACTCTGACTCACCCCTCTGCCAAGGTCGAAAAAGGAAGACGTTAACCCATTAGCACAAACAGCGGCACGTGGATTGATCAAGGAAATGAAATTAGGGCCAAATCCGAACCATTTAAGGGTATAAAATAAATAATGCCATTCTACTCTATCAAATGCTTTTTCTGCATCAAGTGCTATAGCTGCTAGAGAATGGCGCAAGTGTGTAGCCTTGGACAGAATATTGAAGAAAAGTCTGGTGTTAT
The DNA here is from genome assembly GCF_964263255.1 of Lissotriton vulgaris. Lineage (NCBI taxonomy): Eukaryota > Metazoa > Chordata > Amphibia > Caudata > Salamandridae > Lissotriton > Lissotriton vulgaris. The sequence goes on along the minus strand of NW_028246546.1, from coordinate 429,506 downwards.
CTTGTATGACACAGCCTTTTTACAAAACCAGACTGTTCCCTACCTAACAACTTAGGGAGATAAGAATCTAAGCGTAGGGCTAGTGATTTGGAAAACATCTTCTAGTCAATGTTAACAAGTGAAATGGGTCTACAATTCTTACAATACTTCGGGTCCTTACCCTACTTAGGAATCAAACAAATGTGTGCATCTGAAAAGATACCATTAGATTGTCCTAAGGATTGAAAAGATTCCATTAAAAGGTATAGTTTAGGCATTAAAATATTGGAAAAATGAAGACAGAATTCCACAGTGAAGCCATCTAGCCCCGGGGCCTTGTCTTTTTTCAAATGTTGGAGTGTAATTAAAAGTTCCTTTTGCGTGATCGGAATTTCCAATAGCGAGAGATAAGTGAAAGATTGTTGGGGTTTTGTTTCGGAGGAATACAATGTTTTATAAAATAAAGTAAACTCATCTAAAATCTCTGAATCCTTAAACTTCGAGACAGAATCATCATCAGAAAATAGCATCAATATTCACTTTGTTCTGTTTTGTTTTTAAATAATTCGCTAGGAGCTTCCCTGCTTTATTCCTACCACCATAAAATTTCGCACTAGATTTTAATAAATATAATGAGGCATTATCTGTTGATTCCTTATTAAACTGTAAATCAGAGCGCTTTACATGAGCACCAGTTGCGTTACAGACACACTCATTTTTTGTTGGGAACAGGGAGATTAAGTGATTTGCCCAAAATCACAAGATGTTGAGTGTCCCCGCCGAGACTCGAACCCAGTTCCCCAGCTTCAAGGTCGACCTCTCTAGAATACATTTCCCCAGGAAAAAGTATTCGAGGTGGTTGTCAGTCGCTCTCTCTTGCTATCTTTGTAAGAATGTGGGAACAGACAAACAATGCAGAATGACTGTACCTCTGTGGTCCTCCTCTATTGCGATTGTCATATAAAAATGTGTTTTAATAGCTTTATACATTACAGCAGTGGGCTTTATATTGATTTAATCGTCATTATGACTAAGCAGCACTGCATTGCTATAGAAAGTATCTGTGAGACAGAAGTTTCTATAGCAGTGTTTCCTAATATTTATTACTTTAGGGCATTCAATCAATCAATCAATCATAGCATTTGGAAAGCGCACTACATACCTGTGAGGGTCTCAAGGCGAAGGAGGGTTAGGGGGGGGGGGATGCTACTGTTTGAAAAGCCAGGTCTTGAGAAGTCTCTTGACATTTGGAAGCCAGGGAGTCCAACCAGTTTCTACAATTTGAAATTACAACAATAAATCACAAGAAATATACAAACAAGTACACACATGAACTCAGTACATCTGCTTTCCCCTGCAACTGCATGTTTAAATATGAAAGTGACTACACATCCACAAATCAATAGGTAATTATGTGAAATCAGAGCTCTCAGCAGACGTGGAGGAACAGAAGTAGTAACTGAATTGATATTGGCATCAGACAGACACAGAACAGGGCAGCAATCAAGCTTGGTAAGGACAAAGATGAAAATCATGCAAGGTCTTTGTGTCAAAACTTGGCAAAGACAGTGACTGCAGACCAGATGCTCCTTATGGAAGAGTACATGCTGCCTACTGGAAAATTGTAATCTGCTTGTGAAAGTATTTCAGTTATGCTGAAGAATGCAGGCATTCCCTATACCTCCTTTCCAATATAGAAAATGTAGATGCCTGGAGTCTGGAAGTGCCTGACCCTAAAAAGCAGTGGATGGGAGAACATGCAGCCTGGAATGGCCTTTGGTGCAGTCTACCAATTTATTAGTAATTCAAAAGTGTTTAGTCGGAGGCAGATTGCCAGCTTATGTTCAGGCATGTTTGAATGTGAGCAGTGGCTGTGTGCATTCACATATGCTCTGTCCTGAACTAGTCAAGAGCTTCTGACTGAAAGTGTTTTAAAATGCTTACAGTAACTTTTTCCAAAACATACCTTTACTGATTTTACACACATCAAATATATTGGAGAGGCAATATCGTTGACTTGATGACACAATTATCCTCATATGAGGTACCAGGTTTATGAAGTTATTTAGCTCAAAATGCTTATGATTATTAAGAAAAATAATGGTTAGAGGTAATATAAGTCCGCGGACCACCTGAGTAGGTGCAGCAGACCCTCAGGAGTCCACAGACCGCAGGCTAAAACACACTGTTCTATAGCACAATTTCATAAAAGAAGCGGGATACATATGTATCAATCATTTACGCTATGAGTATATTCATTTAAAAAGGATTACAGTGTAATAACTGATTACAGATAAAATGGTACAAAATCAGAAGAGTGATGCACAGTGCTTGTGCAGAAATGCCGGTCCATATTAGTACAGAAGGAAGTCGCCTAGAGCACCAAGTAGAGTGACGTTCTAATTTCGAGGAAAACATTTAGAATCAAAATAAGTGGTTAGTGTGAGGAACCTAGGTCCCTAGGTCCCAGCACAATCAGACGTTACTGGGCCCCAACTTCAAATCAGGGCATTTATCTCTTGTGTCCTGAGGCCGCTGCAGTCAATCAAAATGGGCACCAAGTACCCTTTCTAGCATTTGACTTTCATGAGGCAAAACTGTCTAAGGATGACTCAGGCTAGTGCAGAGGGCTAAAAACTCAAAACTCAGTAATGTACAGTAAGACTCAATAAAACAATATCAATTCAGTGATTTTACGTTAAAAAAGAATACTTTACTAAATACTTTGCTCCAAATTACAAATACATTCAAAATGTATGTGAAACTAACAGTTTGAAACTCATCGTAAGGGGACCCATAAGAATATTAAGAGTTCAAAACTCCTACTGAACAGAGGGGCAACTAACCTCTAAAACCTTGTCTGTTTCCGTAATCAATTAAAATTACATACATTATCGGCTACTCTCTATATTCCTCTGTAGTTTACATACTGAAATTTTGGTACATTGTCCACTTTTAGAATTTGCTGAGAATTTCACTTTGTGCTTCATCAGGCCATATCAAAAATATTTTATTATGGGTGCAATGTCCAAAGGTAGATGCTACTTATAGTGAGACTGCCAGCATTATCAGTGACAAGTATCCTTTTCAAATGTCTGCAGGAAATAGGCTGCAGAAGAAGTGTAGTGGATTGGATCTCATTTTTCTCAGTGATTGCTCGAAACAGTTTGATGCAATTAGATTTGCCCTTGAGACATCTTGTAGGGGTTGCCTTAGGTGTCAGGCTTAAATCCCCATTAATATATTCACCGTCATGGTCCATACCCAAATCCAGTTACACATTGATCTAGCCCATCCTGTGGCAGCTCAGCAGTGGTCCACTGGATGTGTAGAAACTTCATAAGTTCAACAGAAAAAAAACAAGCTACTCATTTATGGTGACATCGATCTTTGGATTCCACACTCTACCTTCAGCATTGCTGTGTCATAATCTGTGGGCCTGACTCACCTTCTTATGCTAAGTGAGCTCAGAGACACCCCCTTGAACTTCTGAGATGTTCAAATCATGTGCTGCAGAGGCTGACATTCATGCGTGCTAGGTCTGGGCACTGCTTGGTGAGAGGCTTCACGGCTGTGATGTTTGCACTATGCTAAGAATGCAATTGGAATCAAGAACACTACATTTCTCTGAGAGCTACAGGGTTATCTTAAAAGCTGCATTGGTGGTGGCCATCCTGTATCCATTGAGTATAGGTTTCTCATGTTTCAGCGTGTTCATTGCTAGAAAATATTTAACTAAGTTGTGGCAGCTGGAACTTTGTTTACAGGAGTTTGGTGTTCCTTGAGGTCTCATCAAAAGTTATCAAGTATGTCGGGCCTGGCCCTATCTGCCGGGTCAACCGCAAAATGTTTTGGCTTCACCTGTCTGTTTTCAAAAATGTGTGTTTGTGGGATTTAGTACTATGTGAACTTTACCACAGCAAACCAGTGCTGAAGTGCTTGTGCTCCCTCCTTAAAACAAGATACATTATGCCTACACCTGATTGGTGCATTTAATGTACTCATAAATAGCTAGTAATGTACCCCTTGCCTGTAAATTAAATGCTACTAGTGGGACTGCTATTCAAACAACAGTGATCCCTTAAGGAGAAATATATACAGTGAATGAATATAGATATATTGATATTAATTAGGACATAAAGGGGACAACAATTTACCAGAGCACAGTTCGAGGTGGCAAAGGTAGGAATTATTCAGTTTGAGGCTTATACTGTTGGGCATCTAACAGCCTAGGTAAAAATTGAAAAACCATAAGAGAAGAATGAAACAATTGAAGAAAATTGAGGCGTTGTTAAAATTCACAAGCTGATGGATTAAATCAAGGCATTCCAATCTTCGAGCAAGTTCAAGCCTGTATTGAGGCTGTCAGTCTTTAAAATCCATTTCAGCTCCTCTTTATTAAGAAGTCTTGAGATATCGCCACCTCTTGGGGGCAATTTGATAGCGGTAATCACAGTCTATTGGATATCATTCTCAGAATGTCCATTTTGCATAAAGTGTTCAACCAGAGGAGCGTTGGTCGTTTTGCACCTTATCCTGCTTCGGTGTTGGGAGATGCGCAGGCGGATCTTCTGCGTTGTTTGGCCTATGTATATCATGTTGCATGGGCAAAAGATGGCATACACTACATTGCACGTATTACAATTATTGTACAAATGAATGTATTGCATGGTTCATCTTAGCATGTTCTGGTAAAAAACTCACTAGCATAATGCGAATCATTGCTCCTAGCTCCTTCATCCTAGTACAAGTCTCTTTCACTTAACTTCACAATGTTTCTAAGTCACCCTCGGAACCTTGTATCCATTACACCTATGCACTGAAATGTGCATGGAAATGAATTTTAGCACTTAGCATGTGATGGTTAAATGTAAATTCCCCTTGCCCATTGTGTTTTTTCCCCTTTCCCCGTTAGGCACCTGAGGCCACAATTGTTAGGCATATTAATTATGTCCTGATGATGATCCTTGTATCAAGATAATGGATCGAAACGCCATCGACATCTCATAACACCTTATACAAAGTTCAAAATCGTATATGTATTACTAATGTAAAGGTGTTGATCATGTTCTGATGTACCATGACATAGTGCAATTACTGGTACCTCAAACCTCTTCCTTTTTGCCTACACGCCCTTGTGTTCCTGTTTTGTCATTGAATGTTTGTTGCACATGTGTTAAGTTGGGTGCAGGCTTGTGCCCCACTTTGTGAATTGTTGTGTAACATTCCTCCTATTCAACTATAAGTAAATACTAGACCTCTGTCCGGCTAGACAAGTCCTAACCAATATAGCTACGGCTGTGTCTATATTCATTCACTGTATATATTTCTCCTTAAGGGACCACTGTTGTTTGAATAGCATTTCTCCCAAGGTCCCTTCCGACTTAATTGGGTCCTCTTGTTGTTCTTAATAATACTAGTGGGACTGCAGCACATATTGTGCCACTCCACTTAAGTAGCCCTTTAAATGTTTCAGGACTACCATTGCAGCCTGTGTGCAATGTTAAACTACTAAAGTTGCCTGATAAAATAAACCTTTTCCCTGGCCTGAACCTCACTTTTTATACATATAAGTAACCCTTAATGTGGGCCATAAACAGCCCATAGGGCAGAGTGAACTGTATTTAAAAAGTTGTACATGTAATCTCAAATTAGTTTTTCACTACTGTGAGGCCTACCTCTCCCATTGGGTTACAGTTTTGCATCAATAAGTGATAATTTTTTGATTGGGACGGGTAGAAAAGTTATGTTTGGTCTCAAAAGGATTGTAATTTAAAATCCTCTTCAATCGTAATGTCGTATTTTAAGTAGGGATGGGCGTAGTTCGCGAAGTAGCGCGACGCGAAGCTACGCGAAGTGCACTTCGCACTACACAAACTTCACGTAGCACTACACAAGCTGCATAGTAGCATGTTCGCACTGTGCAAGATGCGTTTTCAATTATTGTACAGTGCGGACATGCACCCGGCACTGTGCAATCATTGAAAACGTCATCTTGCACAGTCCGAGCTTTAGTTTTCTGCTGCTCAAGTAGATTTTTACTCGAGCTGCAGCTTTCCCAACGCGAACTGGTAGTTTCTCATCCCAAGGGGTCGTGAGCATGCGCAACCACTCGCAAACCTGACCTCCCCGCGTTGAGAATCTCGCCGGTATGTCATTTTGCTTGCTCGCGGAGGCGAACAAGACGTTGAGGACCGCGAACAAGTAAAAAATGACCGCTGCACTACGCTATGCTGCACTACGCATGTTCGCACTGTGCTACGTGCAGCTCGCGTAGTGCGAAGTTGCATAAACTTCGCAAACTACACAAGCGTATCGTAGTGCTTCGCCCAGGGTTAATTTTAAGTCACAATTCTGAAAATGCCACTTTTAGGAATTTACGTATAAGGGGGTTGGGCCTTTTAAATCAGCTTGGATGGGCCTCTTTAAAATGTGTTCCTTCGCGCCGGAAATGGCAGTTCTTTATATGGCAAATATTTCCCATCTCTACTACGCGCGTGATGACGTCATCCGACGTGATCGTGCGGAAGTGCTGGACCGGGTTTATCATCAGCAGCGCCACAATACGCCATGATCTTCACGGCGTCTTTGTATGGCGGGCACGAGTTGTGCTGGAGCGATCCTACGGAACAGTAAGTGGGGCTAGTAGACGAGGGTTGACAATCGTTTTTAAAGCGCAAATATGGGCTTAACTCTCCGACTTGAGTCATGTTTGATCTGGGTGAGGACCCTGGATTTCATAGAGTGCACATTGTGTCCTGCATTATGGATATGTAGCGCAAATATAGTGAGGACACAGATGTATGGGGATCATTGTGTGAAAGTTTAAACCCCTCATAACGGGAGACAAGAGGGACCTCTTGGGCTATAAATGAGATGTTTACATTGCGAACCAATTTTACTTACCTGCATATGTTTTACCTTCGAACACAGGTTGTGTTCTTTGGAGCTTCACTCGCTGACGCCATTTCGAGCCTTAATAATTAATAGACTCTGTAAGACAAATTTTCCCGCCTTTTCATTCTATGGGCTACTTTATTTACAGTGTATGAGAGGACACGTACCGTTGGGAATTTTGCTACCCTAGCAATAGGAGTTGGGAGATTCCTCCTTTTTATGTGAAGTGTTGTGTCACCTCTGGAGCGTGTTTGTTATCGATATTAATAATCTTTTGTTTTTAACCAATTTGAGACTTGGAGTATAAAATATTTTGGGGCTACCAATAGCTAAATAAACTCTACTCAAATATACTACAATGAATACTGTTCTGAATATAATTATTTTTTATTGTAGTAATAACGTTCCACGGTTGTGGAAGTACCCTCCACGTGGTTTCTTCTACCCATCACTGCATTGAGGTAAGAGGCATAAAAGGACTGGGACAGTTAGACTGTCCTGACGAAGACCGGTGTGACTCACTTAATCGAGGGCACGGATTAACGGTCGAAACATGTTGACCACTGCAGTATAAGGAGTAGTGTTTGTGGATCTTGACTTTCTGCCTAAACACATATACATCCTTCACTCTAAATTTTAATCCTGACCTTGGGACCCTGGAATAAAGTACTGTTGGGTACCCATGAGCCAGTTTTAATGAGCACTTTCCAATCTGCACATTTAGTCTACCACTGACCCAGTCCGGACGGACAACACCAATTTATGTGATCACTGTGTGTCACTTATATGTTGTTTGTATTTGTTGATTTTGAGTAGTGTGTGTTTTTTGTTTTTTTCCCCCCTGTGCTCCGCCCCCTGCGTGGCTACGCGGGGGCGTTTTGTAAGCAGACCAGATGATGAAGCATGTCACGCACATTGTGTGTGAGTGAGGGCAGTTTTTTCAATTAATTTTGACTTTTTAGTCCTGTCTCCGTATCACTTTATCTGTTGTTCCCACACCCCTTTGGTGTGTGTATGCAATTATTCGCCCTTGCCCAAAAAATGTATATCAGTAATACTAATCAAGAAATAAGAAAAAGAAAAGTCCAGCACAAGTCGCGCATAAGAACAAAAACAGTCAAAGCTCCATTAGTAAATCACGTTCTCACAAATGGACACACTGAAAAAGACTATCAATGGATGGTAATATGGGTAATTCAACCTAATCCAAGAGGAAAATATCTAGAAGCAACTCTGATGCAGAGAGAAGCACATCTGCTGCTGCACTTTAACACAGTTAGGAAAGGCCTGAATGAAATGGCAAAACTATAATTCAACACAATGAAAACACACCAAGTGCCCAAAAATGTGCTTAAGCACACCATCAACAAGACAATGAAAGAAGCCTGCCCCACTAACCTGAACACTCCCAATACATTTTATACTTGGAAACCTGAACGCAAGCAACAAGATGAAATCGAAGTGGCATACCATACCAAAAAAACACAACCAGAAATATACACAGTGCATCCAAATATAGCACTTATAAACTGAGGATGGATAATAAACATTCAAACTTGAAAACAATGACTGGTTCCGAACAAAATAAGAATAAAAATAGATGAAACCAATGAAAAGGAACAAAGGCGCGCTAATACACTACGATGACCAGCATGCATTGGGGCCAAAAGTAGGTTTTCAATTATGTATGTCTGACGAACACATATGGCATTTTCTAACAGAATTAAAGAATTATCCAGGGAGCTGAAACCCCCGAAGTATTCACGATTCGTTAAAAAGCTAAAAAGCAATAGGGTGCTAATAGAAGCTGGTCGAGCCAGTAGTTAATCGAGCGATTAAACTCAGAGTTCAAACAAGCGCAGAAAAGGAACAACGATTTATGTCAAGTTGATGCATTACAATTTACGATCGTGTAAGAAAGATCAAGAATAAAAAAACAATGCTTCTGAGTCAGATTGTTGTAGAAATTGTCAGAATATGTTTAAACGAGTATGAATCACACAATAAGTAGCGGGTCTCCAGTTAGAGAAAAACAAGCGTGTGATAAACACAAATAGATACAATGTCATTGATCAGTAAACACAGCAGGAAGCAAGCGTGCACTAAAAGCAAAGGAGTTGTCAAAACGTTTTGACAGATGCAAATAATGAGCGATCCTGCATTTAAAGCTAATGGACACAGTGCAAATAGTTGGCATCACAGCAGAGCATCTTAAATGTGACTATTTTGTGGAGTTAAGCACAAAAAGACAACGCCAGACAGATGTCAATAAGTAACAATTGGACATGGCAGTTTCCAATCGGTAAATAGCCTCTAATATTTTCAAGGAAATGAAGATGAAGAGTTATAATCTGAATAACACACAGTTCACAGAAAAGGAGAATCGACTGGAATTTACCGGAGAATTTACATAACGGCCAATAATTGGCTCAACAGGGAGAGAAAGGTAATACATTTTTTTCTAATTCACATGACCAGATACCTCAGCCCAACAACATAATTAAAGGAATAAAAGACAGGACTTCAACACCTACTCTATCCATTACTTTACAGAACTAACCAGTCAGGTCCTGATGAGAACCCAAAAAGAAATGCGAGGTTCACAACGTGTCGATGACCGATTATGGGAAGGTTAGATAACCCAACTAGGTGAACTTGAAAAAGAAGTTAAGAAGAAGATTAATAATAGAAACATCACTACAATTGAAATTATCTGATTGGTTTAGATGTCATTTGAGATATGTGACATTTTATTCAAGTTTGATGCATGTTTTATGATGAGGAATGCATTTGATTATTTTTTTGTAAATTTTGTTCTGCAGGAGATGTTTTGAAAATTTTATGTTTACTCAAAGAGGGCTGTAAATAATGTGCCTTATACAGAAATGTGGTCTGAATGATATGTTACGGTGTTTATGAAATGTACATAAATAATATAAAGCCTCAGAAATCATAAAAAGATTGAGGTAATTCAATTACTTGATGTTACAAAAAAAGTGTTCACTGAATAATTCCAGTCTGGGAACAGTGTAAGATTTTAAAGTTTTACAAGGTTGGCATTAACTTTTCCTAACTATTTGTGTCCTGGGTCACATGACTGTGAATAGAATGGCAGTTGTCCTCTGTGTATTTCTCCCAAATAGAGAGACAAAGGGGGATTAGTTTGGAAGGGATGGAGGGGCAGCCTCAGCACACTCACAAATAACTTGGCACCAATCTATTGTCGGCTTAGACCTTTTGGAGCCAGGCTAATGGAAGAAGGAAAATTCCAGAACCAGATGTGGGGGCGGGGGGAGTCTAGAAGTCTCTCCCACTTCAAAGGGTGGTATGAGGTAAAAATATTGGACCTTAAGAGTAACTCTTCAGTTCACTTATGAACTTGTGGAGGACCCCCCAAGGGCTGCCTTGTATGTCAGAGAACTTCCCTGGGGGTTGTGCCCTGATTTGTACCTGGTGAACTGACCTGCTGCTACCAGAAGACTGGCATGCTGCTTGAAGCCTGCTTTGTACCCTCAGAGAGCTGGCTGCCTTGCTACTTGATCCCAGGGTTACCAGAGTGACTCTAGGGGCTACTTGGCTGACCTCCTCTTCAGAGATACAGGAACACAAAAAGCTACAACAACTTGAACCCTGCTTGAAGTGAGTTCTACCCTCCAAGTGGTGCCCACCCAGTGTCCAAACTGCCAAAAGCCCAAACTTGTGACTTTAAAAATTGCCAAGAAAAAGTGGCCTGAGAACTGACTCGCCGATCCACCCATCTGCCTGGCTTTGCAGTAGTTCTCACTATGTTATTTTTTCTCAGCAGCAACTCAAGTTCAGTTGGACCTCTTCTGAAGGGTATTCAGCTTCGTGGAGCCCTTGTGAGCTATAGCCTACAGCTTCATCTCGCTAGAGATTTTTGACTACCAAAACAGTGACAAAGTCTGAATGTTGAAAACCTCACCCCTACACCTACAGCGGCTCCTGATAATGATGTCTCCCCCCTCAGATACCGTTGGCTGCCTTGGCCCACTGATCTTTACCTTCTCAAACATTTCTTCTAAGTCCAAAGATACGCCAAGACCAATCTCATGTATTCGGCCCACGCTGCATCATGGTTAGCCATAATTTTTGACTTTGCCCTGGTCTTGTGCGACCAGATGTCCGCGGTTGGTGCTTTGATCTTTTAGGTGCTAGTTTTCAGTACAAATTTTAAAAAATCATCATAATTCTGGTTATACTGATTGAATTGAATTTGTTTTGGGGTACTTTTATCTATTTAAATGTTTTCTTTTTTTCTAAAATGGTGTGGGATTTTTCTTGAATTGTGTTTTCACTTTGTTACTGTGTGAGTGTTGCAAAAACACTTGACACATTGCCTTGAAGATAAGCCTGACTGTTTTTGTGCCAAGCTACTAGATGGTTAAGCACAGGTTAATTTAGTGACTTTTTGTGGTTCACCCTGCCAGGGATTGTAGTTGGTGCTTGAGAAGGGTCTTCACCCTCCTCATTCAAAACCCCAATTTTCCACAAAGTACTTCGATTTCAGAGAGGTATTTGGATAAACATTAGAAACTAAAGATGTGTACTTGACATTCACTCAATACTGAGGTTACCTTGCCAGTGATTATGAAGAATATACCAGGAGTCATCATTCTAGGATTACAAACTCTTTTGCACCTATTCATAAGAGAATCCTCTATTTGAACAGGCTTTCTTTATGTCTTGAATCACGAATGGTATTATGGTATTGCCAGCAGTGGGAAAGTGAATGAATAATATCGGGATTGAAAGCCTAATAATAAGAAATTGGTATGGTACGGGTGATGAACTCAATGTATTAAAAAGCATCCAAATCACAGATTCATAACTTGCTGAAGGAAGTTATAAATATAAAAGTGTACATTATAATTCAGGGTAAGATATGCATTTATTACAAAGGCTTATTATCTCTTTCAGCTCTAGGAAATTACAGCGTTCTCAGCCACCATAGAGAGTGAGTTCTGCAGAGATTGTTACATGTTGTATCCAATGACATAGTGGAAATAGTGAACTGTAATATCACTGACCCAAAACTAAAGGACTGTTTTCATATTGTAGATACCCATGCCTCTGCAGCGCTGAGTCAGGAATTAAGAGTTGGCAAGGCCAAGATAAGTAGTGTTTCTAGTGTCTCGGTTTCTCACTCTCTTTTGTCCCTGTGCCTTTTCCCCTCAATCTACTGCTGACCAGCATAGATATACTTTGATTTGTCGTAAATGGGTGCAGGGAAATGTGGACACTACCATCGCTTTGTTGGATTCGGATTTCCAGGTTAATGCAGACTTGACATGTAAATGTAAATGTAAATGTATTGGCATTTATATAGCGCACTACTTACCCGTAGGGTCCCAAGGCGCTTCGACCGCTGCGAAACCCTTCCTGGCTTCCCTGAGAGATGGTCCCTTAATGGGTATCTCCAGGGTGAGACCAGGCATCCCCGGCGGTCTGGTGGGGCCATTAGTGAAGATGAGGCAAGCTAGTGCCCAGAGTTGCCGAGTGTGATCGCTGATCAGAGTGGGCACCGAGGCGAGAGAATTATCGAGTCCGCTGACCCTGGTCCAGAAACCTGCCGCGCCGGGAATCGAACCCTGGTCCCGGGCCGTCGTCTGCTCTCGGGTCTGCCGCCTCTAACCAGTGAGCCACACTACTTCACTCTAGGTCATGCTAACTGCACATGACCTCAGATACTATTGGATGAAGATTTGTCTCTTGCTCCCTGAAGGCCGAGGGTCATTGCTGAATTACCAATTAACAACCTTCTGTCAAGTCCACCTTTTATCACTAAAGCCTCACTTTTCATCACATTTATAGCACATACTCTAAATGGGTTTAGTGCATGAACTGCAGACAGCACAGCTCGGAAACACAGAAGGGTAACTGCTACTGGAAGATGGCACTAATCAAGAGTAACGTGAATGTTACAATGTCCTTGGAGTTCCTGAGCATTCAATACTGCTGGCTGCATTCTGCAGAAGTGATTGAAACACTTCTACAAGCTCCGGACACTCAGGTTCGCTCATGCAGAGGCCAGATGTATGATAAGACTGGTCACAACAAGTAGGCACAAATTGATCACAACGTTTAGCGACCAGTCTTTAATTTTGCAATGTGGCCTTTGTACTAACTGATTGCATCACAAAATTGCCAGTCACAAGGAGACAGACAACGACCTGCCCAATGAATAATAATTAAGCAGGTTGCTATTTGGGCCCTCACTGATTGTCTACAAACCGAGGAATGGTGGCCTTCGAGGAACTGAAGACCACCAAACCTGCATTTGCTTTCCACAAAGGGCACTTTTGTGTTTTTTAAAGCAGCACATGTCCCTTAAAGGGAGCAAGCAGTGGCACCATGAGCCTCTAACCACTCACCCCAAGGCTACTGACAGTACTCCCTAAGAGTAAAGAGTTCCATAGAGGTTTTGGCAACTGATCAATGGTTTGTAAATGTAATTGCAGGCAGTGATCAATAGCAAAGTAATCAAAATAGGGAGGAGGAATAAGTGTCCACTTGCTTCCCCTGGGTAAGTATGAAGGTTATCAGGGGCAGAGTCAGCACAAGAGGCGGAAGCTTTCTCCCACGCGGCTCTGTGGCTGTAACACAGCCTGTACCCCTGACGGAGCCTCTTCTTATTCCAAATATAGATTAAAAGAGTTGGAATGGCCACTGAAAAATTTACCAGTTAGCCATCTAAGTAACTTCACAAAATGTGTAAGTAATTACTATATGTTTGTATGTCTGTTTAGTCCTGACGAAAGCCCTGCAGACTCCGTTGAGCCATAGGGGGCTGAAACATGTCGACACAACTCTTGAAATCATACTTTTAGACCCAGTCACACGGTCTAATATAAGTACCATACCTTTTTAGTCATTAGATCCACACCATTAATAAAAACTTGGGTGTAGACCTAATTTTTAATTTTTATTTTTCATTTTTCTTCTTTTTTTGGGGTTCCTACAATCGTAACTCTTACCTCAATCTATCTCTGGACACTGCAAATCGAAACCAGAGGAGCCTCTGGATGAGGCAGGCACCCAGCACGTCTTATGGTATTCAATGATAACTGCCACAACTACAATGTAGGGGCGGATGAAAGATATATACCGCTATTCCAACCAAAACATTGTGTTTTTGAGAATACCATAAATCTATCCAAAAGTTGAGATTTGTTACAAGTGTCCAGTGATCAATAGCATACCGAAATCACAATTAGGAAGGCACGCCCTTTCACACCCCTTTCTATATGCATTTCAGAATGGGTCAATAAAAACACATTTTGTGGGTTGGAAAAGCAAAATAGGTTTAGTGCATTGTAAAAAATCAAATCTTACATTCGCAGACCGTGTGATTTGGGGGTTGGGAATGGAAAATGGCCTCTTACATCTGGAAATTTTGTGTTTTAATCAATGGTTTGAGTTACCGTGTCGCAGGCCATTATGAGGCAATAGCAAACAGTGCTGCATATTTGGATTCATCCATGACAGTGAAGGGGTCTGCCCTAATTTTTGCAACAGTGGTTTATGTTCCATTCATTGGTCTAAACCTGAATGTCAGATGTGGAGGAGCTCCATGAGGAAGCAAAGGAGAGCTCTGCATCCGCCAGAGGAACACTTTTACCTAAGCGGCATGGCTTGGCTTAAAGAAAGCCCCTCTTATGTTCCAAAGATTGGTTAACCCGATGCTGTATGTGATTGAGGAATATTGTGTAGCATATCTTAATGATATAGCCAGATCCCGTGCCAACAGGGAAAATGCTCAAGAAAAGACTTCAGGTATGTCTGCATCAGACTGTATCATTAACAATGCAATCATAAAATACCAAGGGAAATTATATCCCTTTTAAAACGAACTGTTCCAGACAAAGGAAATTATGAAGAGACGACACTGCTCAGACATAAAAGCAGTATATCCAATGAAACAAGGACAGAAGCTATTTTGTTGGACTGATGTTCTTCTTTTTGACTATGTGCACTGATCCTCTGCTAACCAGGCTTCAGTGTATGTGCTTTGACCCTTAAAACATGTTGAATTTGGCTATACTCCTAACCTGCATAGTTAACTTATTTACAAGTACCTAGTATATGGTACCAAGTGTACCCAGGGCCTGTAATTTAAATATCACTAGTGGCCCGCAGCCAGTGCTTAATTTGAGAAGGTGCTTTCAGGTGCTCAGGACCGGCACTTCTTTCACAGGGCCGGGTCTACAATTTCTGACCCTGCCGGTGGTGGTCCCAATATTAATTGTTTAACTTCAAAATAAAAAGAGTAATATACATTGAATGGTGACTGGCTGGTAAATGTTCATAGACAGGCCTTCATACGCCTGTCCAGCCAGGCATGATTGTGTATCACCATGTTAGTGATGATGTCATCACACCGATCACAAATCCAAGAAGTCATTGACAAACTATGGTATGCATGCTATTCCCCGAGTCTGCTGCACCCTGCCACTGCCTGAGCCAAAGCCTCCCATTGGATAATTGCAGCTGGGGGCTGGCTCAAGACGTAGTTGAGGCAAGGAAGCTGCGAGAGCGCATTTGGAACTTGGGAGTGAGGGATCTTGAGGAAGAATAAACAAAAGTAAGTGTGGACTTTTCACTTGCTGGGTAACCAGAGTAGCATATCCTGCAGCCCTGCATTGCTGCTATTCACAACGTGCTCGATGCGGCTGTGGACCAAAACAACTTAAGTGCGCCATGGCGTCACCTGTAGATATGTGCGCTGCACCCCAGCATGGTAATTGCTGAGCGTCCGTGAGTCCAGTAGGCACCACAGCCATACTTACCGGCATTGGCAGCATTCAACTGGGGACAATGCCTGTGCTGTAGCAGGCAGGGTCACAGCAAGCTGAGCATTGGATGCTGATGCCGTCACCATGCCTGGACCTACTAATTACAGGCAGCACTAGCAGTGACATCACCTGCTGTGCTCGAGCAGCCGTCTATTCCGCAATAAACCCAGTCATAACGCAGTGATTAATATATGCAAAAAAAGCATTTTCATTTGGTGTACATTTTGTTTTTGCACTCTGTGTAGGTATGAAAATAAAACTAGCCATCTTCCACTTCTTTAGGAATGACAAAAGGAAAACGCAGAGTTCAAAATAGCAGAGAGAGCAGGAATAAAGAAGAGAAAGAAACAGGAGAGGAGAGAGATAAGACAGAGCTAAGTAGAAGAAAAGCAGAGCAAATCAGATACAAAGAGTAAGCAGCCATGATGTGAAGAAGAGAGCATTAAGAAGAGAGAAGATAAAATGAAAGGATGTAGAGGACAGGACAGAGAAAAAAAAAGCAGACAAATGATAAAACAGAGACACAGCTAATCACTGCTAGAAGAGTGATAGTAAAGAGCCAAGATCGAGGGGAGAGAGAGCACACCATGGATAAAAGTAAAGAGGAAAAAGGGCAGGGCTAGAATGAATAGAGGGCAAATCAGAAATATAGGGAATAAGGTAACACACCAGGTGTGACAAAGATAATAGAAAACAATTAGAGAGGTGAGAGGATAGACTCTTAAAGCAAAGACTTAGGGGACAGACAACAGATCAAGGTTAGAAGATGGAGACTGAGGCAGTGAGAGTGTTGAAAGTGGGGCTCACTGGAGGGAGAAGTGAGCTGTGGCCTCCTTGGCACAATTTTCAGCACCTGCACTTAATTTTTTACAAATTAAGCACTGCCCGCAGCACATTTTGTGCCACCACTGAAGCGACTGTGCAAAATATGACTGTTAGCCTGTAGACTTAAATTACAAATTCAACCACCCAAAATAACATCTTTTGACAGGCTTACACCTATATGTAGTTCACCCCTTATTTAGACTTAAGTGCCTATTAGGTTGGGTGCATGGTATTTACGAATAGAACATGCAAATCATGTCTTTAAGGTGAAAAGGTCTAAATAGCTATTTTCACTGGGTATGGGTTAACTGTTCATTAGGAAAGAATTGGAAGTTAATATTAAAATTAAATAATGTTATCTTGGAGTAGAAACCAGAAAACAAGTTATTTCTTTGACTTTATGGTTTAAATCTTTTTATTAAGCAATGCAATAAGCCAAAGTGCATCAGAACGGGCCACGCACAGCCAGCTAGCGATACTAATAAATGCAGTGATATTACAAGATACAACAAATAAGAACAAATACTATCCCACCCACCACCCAAAGAGAAGGAAGAGGAAAGGAAGAAGAAACCATAGAGAGAACCACCCCCGCCCCCCCCGGTCAATTGCCGTCTATGTGACGCTTTGCAGAGCTGGGTGTCATTCGTGGAACCAAGCCAACCTATAGAGAAGGGTCCGATACTTCATGGACTTTAATAAATATTTATTACAAATCCAATTCATTGGTAAAGTCAGATCTGTCACATATTTCTTACAAAATGTACTTTTAAAAAGTTACCTTTAACCTCCCTGAAGCCTCCAAAAGCCCATTTGAAGGACCGGGTTTTAGAACCTAGCGGCGTCAGGGAGAACGCCCAATGCCTTCGAGTTCCCCTGTCTTGGCAAACAGAGACACGGGATACTTCTTGATGACGTCAAAGACCAAAGTGTATTGGCTGTAACCAGGAACAGAGATCTACGAAGCACACACGGGTGGTTCGCTAGAGACTGAACAAAGTCAATGAGCGGAGCATGGTCTTTTCGGCCAAAAAATCAAGCCTCAGGGAACATTCCAAATTAGCATTGGGTGCATACAAACTGACCAATGACAGTGTAACAATTCAAAAGTAGCGTATGACGACAATCCCACTTTCCGTTGTCCAGCCCACCAGAAATGACCAAGCAAATTCCAGATTTCCTGTTCGATCAGGCCGGACAAACCGATCATAAAACCCTCAACCCAAATCAGTGATTATGTCGTAAAGGAAGGAACAGAAACAGATTGGAAGTGAGATAGAAAGGTAGGAGCAGTGTACCATAAACTCGGGCCTGCCCTACTCTTTGATCTTTATCAGACCAGCTGCTTAACAAGGAACTGGCTCAGCGAGGTCGGCCTCGGGCAAGGAGTCAGTTTGGCCAGGTCATTCAGAAGTCAGCTAAGGCATACGTGTCTCAAGGACTCGTTCGGCCACAGTCTTCGGCCTATGTGAGGGCAACCATACAAAATGGCTGCCGTACACAAAATGGAACCCGAGGGTTCGAACGAAATCCTTAAATACATAGTGTTCTCATTGATCGATTTAATCGAAAACACTCAAACACACTACACTCGTCATTTGCGGTCTGCTGACACCAAAATCGTCTATTTCCGACGACCTTTATTGAACGGGTTTGGAATCATCGAACCTCACTCACGAACCACGGAACTACAGACCCTCCTTTTGCCCTTACATAGGCAACAGACCCAAACCCATGTCAATCTGAATCCGGATCTATATTCATCAGATTATCAATATGTTGCTGTAGCATCATCCTATTACTTAGTACCTCCCTCTGGACAGGTCTCCTTGCACACGAAGTAGTACAGAGGCCACAAATAGCAGGAGCACAATGTACAAAGAGACAGAACAGGAAAAGGATAGCTAAGACCATCCCAATGACCATCAAAATCTTCCAACCCCAAGTGGATATCAATCCCCATAACCATCCCATCAACGACCAATCTCCTTTGTCCAAATGGACAGAATTGGAGATCTTATGTAGCTTGGAAATGGCCTGGAAAACTGACGGAGGTTTTCTGGAATGAAAACGCAGCAGCTCGATTGAATCAGTTTACAAACTCCACCTCGGTCTGCTAGTATGACATCTAGGGCAACTCGATTTTGGAGTGTCATAAGTCTATCCGACTGGAGCTCAGCAGTCAAATTACCAAGGGCACCGGCAGTTTCGACTATGGTGGACTCAACCACTCTGGAGTTCTGGACTTTTTGGTTCCGTTCAGAGGTGTCAGGGAACAACACCCAAAGACCCCGGAGTTCCACCTGCCTTGGTGCACAAATGAACAGAAACACGGGCTTCTCGATGGTGGCGTCAAAGACCAAAGGTTTATTACTGCAGGGACACATAAGTCACAGAAACTACACATGGGCAGTAACTAGGAGCCTGTTCAAATTGTACAAAGAGGGTTGCTCCTTATATACTGATTTTTGGCCTTCAGGCGAATTCTTCACATGTTGGTACATTCCCAAAACCTTTGTGTCACAAACAATAAATATTTGGCGTACACAGGAACCGTTGATAAAATCTGATACAAAACATCTACGAAGAGGGGTTCCCACTAGTTCATCACAATCCCTTGTCAATATTGCATTCAAGAGCCGGACCGCCTCATCGTAAATTTCGTTACCTCCCCCTAATAAAGATTCAGAAAGAAAGAAACGGAGCCAGGTGTGGAAGATAGAAAAGCGAGATAAGAGATGTTTGTGGGTCGTAAATGGGCAAGGCTACCGGCTTCGGCCACCTAATCGTGATCAGGACAATGGACACGAGAACCAGTTCAGTTGGGCTGGCCTCGGGCAGAGGAGGCACCCTTTGTTGAGTCATGTAGCTACAGCGTGATCTGGTTTAAGGTGCACGTGTCATGAGAGAGGTGAATCTCCGGTAAGGCTACGTGTCCTTAATCGAAATGAAGTGATCAGAGGTTATTGCGTATGTGAGGGCAAGAAACACAAAATGGCTGCCATGATCTAAGATGGATGCCGTGGGTAGATCAGAAATGTGTTTGTAAAAGGAGTGCTCTTGCTCGTACCATAGCGAAAACACCAGGATATGCTAAATGGATCATTTGCGGTTCGCTGATACCAATATTATGCATTTCCGATAATATTGAAAACACGGGTTCAAATCGTCACGGAACCTCAGACCCTCCTTTTGCCCTTACATAGGCAATTACTCAGTCTATGTCAGAGTCTAGTTCTATGCTCATCAGGTCAGTGACATGCTGTTGTATCATCATCCTTTCTCGTGCCTTTTCTCCAAACGCAGGTGATTTCCTAAAACAGGTTGCAGCACAAAGACTACACAAAGCGGGACCACACTGGATAATCAGGCAGCATGAGAAGAGGAGTACTAAGATGACACTAATGATCATTAGAACCTTCCATCCCCACGCTGAGATCAGAGTCCAAAACCACTCCATAAAGGACCAGTTTCCCTTGTCTACGTGTATAGAGTCGGAAATCTTGTGTAGCTTAGAGATCGCCTCATAGACTGTTGGAGCATTATTAGGAATAAAGACACAGCAGCTCGATTGGATCATTCTGCATACCCCACCTCGATCTGCAAGGATAACGTCTAGAACCATACGGTTCTGTAACGTCATGAGTCTATCCGCCTGAAGCTCAGCGGTCAAATTGCTAAGGGCACCAGCAGTTTCGGTAATAGTAGATTCAACTACCCGTGTTAGCTGACGTATGTTTCTACTATTGGCCATAGGCCCCCAGAACGGAAGGAAGCCTTTGAAAAAGTCTCCAGCTTCCTGACCAGCGGTATCTTCCTTGCTGAAGACACCTCTCGCTACTCTGGTTCTGTGGTAATCAGATGAAGCAGTGTATGTTGGAGGCAACAATCGAGCAATATAACATGAACCTGAAAAGTCGGCAGGTAACCATGTATACGCTCTATCTCGACAGATGAAGTAGGTACCCCTAGCAGTAAGGAAGGCAGGGGAAGAGTTAGCCGGAAACACATAAGTCTCAACGCACTCACTCCTCCCTAGCTGAGCTCTTGGATTTCTCCCATTCCCTTGCAAACAGACCTGACCTCGGTGAGGTACGACCCAGATTGGAGTTGAGCTTTTACGCTTGCTTTCTCCTAAACTAAGGCGATACTCTGAAGTATTCCAAGTTAAATACACTCGCAGTTCGTCTCTAGGGTATGATGGAGTATTATTGACGTTCTTGATCATGTCAATAATTCCCTGGACTAAAGCTTTGTTGGCAGAGTTATATTTAGTGGAACGTGGGGGGCGCGGAGGATAGGTTTCAAGGGCATAAGCAAAGATGGTTTGAAGGGCCTGAAATGATCCATTGTAGCTGAAAGGCAAAACCAGATAAGGAATACCTTTATCCATGGTGTGGGGTATCAAGCCACACACCCAGCAGTCTGTAGTGTTAACTACCAGTTGGTGTTGGTGCAAGAGCTGTACAAAAGTGTTGTTAATGAACTCTGAGCGTCGAGCTTGCTCATGTTCGGGAAACGAATGAAAAGAATGTATTGAGGAAACAGTAGAAGTAACAGGATTAAGGGGAGGTACTGTAGTTACTGGTACATAAATCAAACTTATACCAAAAACGATTCCACCCACCAACGTTATCAAAACAATTAGAAATGTAATGGCACATTGCGTCAAAAAGCATTTGCTATGAAGAATTCTGTAAAGTCTGTTTCTGCGAACGTAAATCACATTTTCTCGTTGCAGCGCAGGAAGCTCCATCTTCTACAATCCGCTCGCGACCACTGATGATGTGTACGTAGATGAAAATGCCTCTATCAGCCCTGGGAGTTCCCAGAACCAACAGAAAGATCGACCTTGTGTCAGACCCCTGCAAATCCAACTAGGCACACAGCCACGACCCTACGGCTACCCAGACGGCAAGGCAATTTTAAAATAATAAAACAATAGCAAACTTCCTGGCTGAATGCAAAAGTTCAAAATTTCAAAACATCACAATATGCAGTTGCCTGCTTTATTTGTCCATTTTACGGTTTCGTAAATTATATCTTTGCTTCGCAGGTACTGTCTGATCGGCAAATAGCGTTTCACTGGTAGCTGTTGCAGTGTTCAAGTTCGCAGATGGCAGAGTTTCTTCTGATGCAGGAGACAAATGTTCAGTGTTCGAAGGAGTCTTTTCTGAAGGGGAGTCAGAGCTTGGAGTGTCAGTGATTAATTCGGCATCGCTGAAAGGGATGAATTTTGGTGTGCTTTCAAATTCGGAGGAACCAATTCCCTTCTTCACCCAGTCGTCGTAAGGAAGCGGCAAAGGGACACGCTTAACATGGGATGCGTGCACCCAATGCTTGCGTCCAGCTACACGAACTGCTGTTCTTGTTGCAAGCAGGACTTGGAAGGGGCCGACGAATCTCGGCTGAAGGTTCTTCGTCCTCGTGAAGTTTCTGATGACTACTAGGTCTCCTGGTTTCAGCTGATGCCCTGGACTCTCCGGAGGTTTTGGTAAAGCATCGAAAACCTGTTGATGAATAAGACTCAATTTAGCAGTCAAGTCGTAAAGATAGTCTATCAACATAGGATACTCTAGAGAACAAAATTCCTTAGGCCTTGGCACACCCCAGATATTTGCCGGGCGGCCAAAGACTATCTCGTAAGGGCTAAGCCCTACTCTAGAATGTACAGTTGCTCTCGTTGATAACAAAGCCAAAGGAAGTGCGTCTGGCCAGGCTAAACCTGTGGATGCTTGTATTTTAGCTAATTTCAGCTTGAGGGTGCCATTGTAACCCTCCACTAAACCAGCAGACTGGGGATGATTTGCACTGTGAAACTTCTGTTTCAAACCTAGGCCGGCACACACACTCTGCATAACTTTCCCTATAAACTCACTTCCGTTATCTGACCATACAATCCGTGGCATTCCATACCTAGGGAAATATTCTTTGAGAAGAATCTTGGCAGTTGATAGGGCAGTATTGTCCTTTAGTGGGTATGCTTCGATCCACCTGGAAAAAGCACAGACTACCACCAGGACATATTTCAAATTATTACAGCGATCCATGTGAATGAAGTCTAACTGAATCACTTCAAAGGGGCAGGAAGGAGGAGCAAAGTGACCAGCAGGAGTCGGAGTTCCCTTGCCAGGATTATGCATCAGGCATACCATACAATTTTTCACCACTCTCTCTGCACACTTACTGATCCCATCATTCTTCCAGACTGGAGCCAACATCTTACAGATTCCTTTAGAACTTATATGCGCTACTCCATGCGCCATCATCACCACTGCAAGCACATACGCATCAGGCAACATCCAACGCTGCTGTTCTGTCAAATCAATCCAGCACCCATTCGAATCCAACTTGCCTGTACTCTCTCTCCATACACGTTTCTCTTCCTCAGTTGCTTCTTTCTGAATCTCTTTCACACTTTCCATTGTATCCTCACACATTCCAGATTCAGCAATCCATCTTGCAGACGTAACAACATACATTCTGCTCATTATGTCTCTAGCTGTCTGTTTAGCGATTTCATCAGCAAAAGCATTCCCGCGACCAACATCATCCGTGATTGCTTTATGAGCACTGCACTTTACAATCGCAACTTCAGTCGGCAAGGTTAGAGATTCCAACAAGTCGTTAACTAACTGACCATGTTGAATCTTAGTCCCATGGGACGTAATGAAACCTCTTTCTCTCCACAAACGGCCAAAACTATGGGCCACGCCAAATGCGTACTGACTATCTGTAAAAACATTCACTCTCTTTCCCTTAGCTAAAACACACGCTCTCGTTAAAGCTATTAATTCTGCAGCTTGGGCAGAATTCTGACTCACTCTTGCAGTCTCCACAATCGTTTTCAAAGTCGTTACTGCATAAGCAGCGGTCACATCACCATTCTCTAATTTAAAACATGATCCATCCACATACAGCGTACCATCTGGATCTGATAATGGAGTATCCTTTAAGTCAATTCGTCCTTTTGTCTCTACCTCCGTTCTAAAGCAACAATCATGTGGCTCGGAATCACTCGACTCTTGATTAGCCGGCAACAGTGTTGCTGGATTCAATACATTACATCTTTTGATTTGAATATGACTCGCTAGTAATGTCAGCTCGTAACCAGATAGTCTCGCACTGGTAAGGTGTTGTGTCTTGGTTCGGTTCATGAGTGTGTCCACTGCATGAGGAACCATGACCACTAGCATATTGTTCATCACCAAACCAGCAGATTGTCGAATGGAAGCCGCAGCTGCCGCTGTAGCTCTCAAGCAACTAGGTAACGCTCTAGCTACCGGATCCAATGTTGATGAAAAATACGCACAAGGGCGTTGTTTATCACCAAATTTCTGTGTCAGAACACTCAACGCGCAACCTTCTCTCTCGTGAACGTAGAGCGTGAATGGCTTACTGTAATCAGGTGTACCCAATACAGGAGCTGAACACAATGCTTTTCGTAACTCAGAAAAACTCTCTTGACATTCATCAGACCATGGTACCGGACTCGGAACATTTTTTCCAGTCAAAGCTACCAATGGCTTCGCTAAAAGAGAAAAATTCGGGATCCACTGCCTACAGTAAGAGGTAATACCTAAAAAGGCACGTACTTCTCTCTGTGTGCGTGGAACACTCATCTGCGTAATTGCTTTTATTCTCTCTGGGGTCAACTTCCTTCCCTCCTTTGACAAGAGATGACCTAGGTAGGTCACTTCTTGGCAGCAGTATTGCATCTTAGAAGGTGATACCTTGTGATTCAAATTAGACAAGTGATGTAATAACGAAACCGTAGCTGCTTTGCAAGTTTCCTTGTCATCAGCAGTCACTAGAAGATCATCTACATACTGTACTAGAGCAGAACTTGGAGGAAGGACAAAGGAATCTAACTGGCTTTTTAATGCTTGACTGTAAATAGATGGGCTCTCACAGTAGCCCTGTGGAGCGCGTTTAAATCTGAAACTGCGACCTCCTAGACAGAAGCCAAAAATATCTCTGCTTTCCTCGGCTATCGGAATGCTGAAGAAGGCATTCTTCAAGTCGATGACTGAAAACCAAGTGGCGGTAGCAGGAATCAATGTTAACAAGGCAGTAATGTCTGGAACCACAGGAAACTGTGGGACTACAATGTTATTAACTTCTCGAAGGTCAATAACAAACCTATATACTGGAGGCTTTGTAGGATCAGTTTGTTTCAAAATCGGTAATACAGGACTATTACAAACATTTCCTCTAGTTTCTTCAACCACACCTTTCTTAATCAAATCTTGCACAATTAATAAAAGTGCACGCTCACCTTCACTAGATATTTTGTATTGCGGAATTCTTGGAAATTTTACATTGGCTTTTAAAGTTACTACATATGGTGGTATTTCTAAAAGGCCTACATCATTAGGACCAGTCGCCCAAAGAGAATCAGGGAGTGAACGCAGCTCTGGCGGGAGTGCATTCATTGACAAGTACATCGGAGAGGTGATTCTTTTACCCAATGTAAGCTGTACTCCTTCCGGAGAACAGTACAATGTCGCATATAGTCGTTTTAACAAGTCTAAACCAAGCAGGTTTTCATTACAACCCGTCGTCAAAATCAAGGGTGCTTTCAATTGACACGGTCCAACAGAAATAGACAAAGGACCAGATATAGGGTTGTAAACAGGGGCGCCTGAAAAACCTACAGAAACATTTGTTGAGCCAGACAAAGGTGCGCCAGGGAGTTTCGCATGAATGATAGAACTTTTTGCGGCACCAGTATCCAACAGAAACGGTTCGACTACACCTGATGTTGCTACTGCGACATAAGGCCCACTCTGATCTACTGGAACTGATACTACTCCCTCTCTCTGTCCATGGCTGTCCTAGTACCCATTTTGCTGAAATCCTTCATCCACTTCACAATAGTCTTCAACAAGATATTGTTGAGATCTATTTTGCTGGGCTGACTGTCCATTTCGTTGATCAAAGTGATTGGAAGGACGATCATTTGTTTGTGGAGGCATAGCACCTCGCCCTCGACCTCTAGAATTCTGCACAAAACCACCACGACCTCTCTGAGCTGCTGCTGCATTATTTTGCGCTAAGACCGGACATTCATTTTTGTAGTGACCCTCTTTCTTACAGTACGCACACTGGTTCCACTGATATTGAGGCCTCGGTGAACTATAATCTGTCCTCTGATACGAACCCTGTTGCATATTAGTCTGATTTGTGCGAGGCGGATACGCCTGTTGCAAGAGAACTTTAGTCTTTAAATCTTTCGTTTTCTTGTCTGATTTCTCCTTTTCCTCTTTATCCCTATTTTCATAATATTGTGCAGTTGCAAGTATTTGCGTAGTTGTAGAAACAGCCCACGCACTCTCTGAATCCTTTAATTTATTGCATAACTCAGGTAGCAAATTATGCACAAATTTATCGACAAACAGTCTCTGTCCTCCTTCTGTGCTCATATCCTGACCACTATGATCTACAAAAGTCTCCTCAAACCTCGTGAAGAAGTCGGAGACACTTTCGTCTTTCTTTTGCTTGCATGCGGATAACTTATCCCAATTAACACGTAATGCGGGCATCAGAGTCTTCATTAAGTCAATTATCCTACCCGGAAGATTAGCAATTAGGGGTTCAGGTTTTGCACCACCCGTTTGCTGACCATCCGCTGCAGTGATAGCTGCCCAATCACCACCTAAAGCAACCTGATGATCTTCTCTACGAATTTTAGCCCAGACTGGTTGCGGAACTACATTTCCAAATAACATATCAATGTCTGCTAAGTTCATTATACAAGCCTCAACCGTCTGTGTTAATTCCTTGTAATATCCAGCAGGATTCTTACGCGGATCTGGCAATGCCTGTTTCACTGCTAGCACTTCGGCTCGCTTCCACGGAATGTGTATCCACACTCTCTGGAATTGTGCCGGAGCGGCAGCAATACCATTAATAGCATCAGCTTGCACAGCATCGCGCCAAATCGGAGGAACCTCCCTCATTGGATATTGGCGACTCAGCTTCGTCTTACCTTTCTCTAAATCTCTCGGTGAACGAAGAGATGGATCATTCCTAAAACTTAAGATCAGTTCCATCGCTTCTTCTATATTTTCACCTACTATCATACCAGCAGCAAACTCTTTCTGAACTTTAATTAAGTCTTCTAAATTCGATTCAATATCATCTTCCTCTATCTCTTCACGTAACAACGAGCACATCTCATCAAAGACGTACCGTTGCGTTGGTTCCTTCCACTGCATAAATGTATCTAACACATCTTTCGTACTATATCTTCTACTTTTCGATATCCATCTGAGAGCCGTGGAATCTAAGATTCCCCGTTCCTCAGTGCTTGGATGCTGACTACGTCTCTAAACAGAGTCAGAAGTAGGAGTCTTAATTAAAGTTTTATAGAAAGGAGACAGCATATTAGACACAGAATCAGTGATTCTTCGACGAACAGAAAGTGGAGTCAACACACTCGCAGACGTAGAAAACACAGTAGAAGTAGGAACAGATAACGAGGCAGTAGGAGTATCGAGAAAAATAGTTTGTGAGGCAGCAGGTGTAAGCGAGACAGATACAGGTATAGAAGTCGGCAATCCAGGAAGAGGAGGAGCCGTAGGAACATTCACATTAACCACAGGAGGTACAGGAACTTGATTCTGAGGGGCAGGAGCAGGAATACCAGGTTGTCCAGCAACCGGTAATTGAACATTTGGTACAAGTGGAGCCGTAGCACCTTGTGCATACGGTGGAGGTGACCGTAACAGATAAGACAACAGAGGATCGTTTTCGGGGTCCTCTAGTATCTTAGCCGTTTTTGATGGCAAGGCAGGGTAGCACTTGTCGATCGCTAAATTATGCTCTCTAATGGCCACCTCTATGGCCTTCTCACACTCGTTATCTTGCAGCTGTTTAGTTGCTTGCTCTAGAGTCAACTCTTCTTTCTCTTTCTGTTCTTTCTTTAATCTCTTCATTTCTCTCTGTTTGGATTCTTTTCGCCAGTAACGGAAAGAATCAAACATTGCCGGCCGGGCTTTCTTCCTAAACAATTTCGCTTCTAAATTATCAAGAATTTCGGGTTCAAAACTACCATGCAGTGGCCAACTAAGGACACCGTCTTTCTCGGTGTAGCGGACCCACACCTCATTATAGGATATAGGACCTACTCCATGTTTACAGTATAAGTCATATAGGGGAGTCCCAATCGGAGGAACCAGACACGAGTCCTCCAATCGTGAGTCACTGTTGCAACCAAAGCACGACAACATACAATTTCTCCGACTTACCATTTTTCAGTCCGGAACACAAAACAAACAAAACACTAAACAGATATGTGCACTTGAACCAAGAACTTTAAGGCCTACCAAAACGAACTGATGTATCGATACTCAAACTAAACCAAATAGATTATCGTAACCAGAACAACCAGTGATAATCTTACGAAACCAAACCAAGCCAAGAACCAAAAAAGGATTTTAACAACCCTTACGAAGTAACCAACTAGCAACCACTAAATACTTAACTGAGGCACTGAAGACGTCACCAAGGAGAAACCTGTCACGTTTCGCTGTACTAAGGACTGCACCTCGGGTCCAAGACAGGGCGACGGTCAAGGCAACGGCCCACTGCAGCCGTCCTGAACGGGAACCCTCGTGGAAGAGAACGTCGGGCCACTTTTGCGATATGCCGGGATCGATGAAGTGGGGCGCCTCCCTCAGGAATCTTCACACGAAGCTTCTCGAACTCTTCAGGCTTTTGGACCGGTACCGAATGACGTCGAGCCCCACTATGGGCGCCAATTGGAGTTCTGGACTTTTTGGTTCCGTCCAGAGGTGTCAGGGAACAACACCCAAAGACCCCGGAGTTCCACCTGCCTTGGTGCACAAATGAACAGAAACACGGGCTTCTCGATGGTGGCGTCAAAGACCAAAGGTTTATTACTGCAGGGACACATAAGTCACAGAAACTACACATGGGCAGTAACTAGGAGCCTGTTCAAATTGTACAAAGAGGGTTGCTCCTTATATACTGATTTTTGGCCTTCAGGCGAATTCTTCACATGTTGGTACATTCCCAAAACCTTTGTGTCACAAACAATAAATATTTGGTGTACACAGGAACCGTTGATAAAATCTGATACAAAACATCTACGAAGAGGGGTTCCCACTAGTTCATCACAATCCCTTGTCAATATTGCATTCAAGAGCCGGACCGCCTCATCGTAAATTTCGTTACCTCCCCCTAATAAAGATTCAGAAAGAAAGAAACGGAGCCAGGTGTGGAAGATAGAAAAGCGAGATAAGAGATGTTTGTGGGTCGTAAATGGGCAAGGCTACCGGCTTCGGCCACCTAATCGTGATCAGGACAATGGACACGAGAACCAGTTCAGTTGGGCTGGCCTCGGGCAGAGGAGGCACCCTTTGTTGAGTCATGTAGCTACAGCGTGATCTGGTTTAAGGTGCACGTGTCATGAGAGAGGTGAATCTCCGGCTAAGGCTACGTGTCCTTAATCGAAATGAAGTGATCAGAGGTTATTGCGTATGTGAGGGCAAGAAACACAAAATGGCTGCCATGATCTAAGATGGATGCCGTGGGTAGATCAGAAATGTGTTTGTAAAAGGAGTGCTCTTGCTCGTAGCATAGCGAAAACACCAGGATATGCTAAATGGATCATTTGCGGTTCGCTGATACCAATATTATGCATTTCCGATAATATTGAAAACACGGGTTCAAATCGTCACGGAACCTCAACTCTCGTCAACTGGCGAATATTCCCGCTGTTAGCCATCGGTCCCCAGAACGGCAGAAAACCCTTAAAGAAATCTCCTAACTCTTGCACTGCAGTGTCTTCTTGACTAAAGACACCTCTAGCAACTCATGTCTTATGGTAATCTGCCGCAGCTGTAAAAGTGGGGGGCAACAGTAAAGAAACAAAACATGTGTCCAAAAAATCAGGGGGCAACCATGTATATGCTTTGTCATAGCAAACAAAGTAAGTACCCTTAGCAGCTAAAAATGCTGGGGAAGACTGAGACGTAAATACGTAGGTATCAGTACAAACGCTCTTCCCTAACTGAGCTCTCGGATTCTTGCCATTACCCTGCAGACAACAGCGACCCTGATGGGGCACTGTCCAAATCGGTGGAGAACTTTTGGCTCGCTGGTTAACACTCAGACTAACTCCATATCCAGTAATATCCCACCCACTATAGGGTTGTTTCTCATCCATCGGAATAGTTTCAACGGCATTAGTCCCCTTAACCATGTCGACTATGCCTCTAGCAACTGCACTATTCTTTGGGTTGTCTTTCAGTGAACGTTGAGGATAGACACTATGGGCATAAATAAACATTGTTCTGTAAGCCCAAATCAAACCATTTAAACTGAAAGGCAAAACTAAATATGGAATACCCTTATCAGTCATATGGGGCATTAGACCACAAATCCAACAGTTTGTTGTGTTCATCACTAACTGGTGTTGGTGCAAAAGTTGGATGAAGGAATTATTGGCAAATTCCAATCATCTGACTACCTCATGATCAGGCAAAGGATGAAAAGAATGAGAAGAAATAGTAGGTGGAGGTGTAAGTTGCACAGTGGGATTACCCGTTACTTGAAAAGAGAATGTCACATAACCAATTATGAATGTCATCAGACCCAATAGTAAAAATACACACGGTATTAGAAAACGTTTTCTCGATATGAGTTTACATATATTCTTTCTAAAAATCATTGTTCGTGCAGGTCTCTCCAACTCAAAGAAATCCATCCTAAACTAAATATGCTGCTCGCGATGGTAGGCTGTTTCTGCTAAGGAATGCCTCTGTCAACCCAGGGCAACTCCCTTAGGCCAACCAGAACCCTCAACCTAGTGTCTCAGGCTTGCACTCCAAAGACTTTCGGCAACCGCGACCCTACAGCTGAACCTGGATGGCGGTTCGAAAAAAAAAATGAGTAGATCCTCGGTGGAGAGTTAACCTGCAAACAGAAAAATCATAAAAACTTTATTTGTCTTTATTTATTTGTCCATGACTCTCGGTCGCAAATTATAACGGCTTCTTCCAGGCAATTCTTGATTTCTAAATAAGAGTTCAGGCTCAGTAGTGTTCAATCGATTCGAAGGAGGCACTGCTTCTTGCAAAATGTCATCACTTTCTCTTTCGGAGTTCGTACCAATCAAACGAGCATCGCTGAATGGCAAAAATCGTGGAACAGTGTCTGTTTCAGAGTCTGGAAGTCCCTCCTGTACCCACTTATCGTACGGTAAGGGCAAAGGTGCACGCTTACAGTGCACGCCGTGGATCCAGTTTCGTTTGCCTTGTACCCAAACTGCAGATCGTGTAGACAAGAGGACTTGGAAGTGTCCCGTCCAGCGGGGCTGATCGTTCTTGCTCCGCTGGAAATTTCTCACAAAGACCCACGCACCAAGTTCAATAGCGTGGCCTGGATCCTCAGAAGCTTGTGGAAGGCTATCGTAAACCTGTTGGTGTAAAACACGCAATTTAGTCGTCAGTTCGCGCAAGTAGTCAAGCAACACAGGATGTTCAATCTCACTAAATCTAGTTGGTTTTGGCATACCCCAAATATTCGCTGGGCGACCAAACACAACCTCATATGGACTCAAACCCATTTTCGAATGCACAGTCATTCTTGTGGACAAAAGTGCTAAAGGTAGAGCATCTGGCCATTGCAAACCAGTGCTCGCTTGGATTTTGGCCAATTTTAACTTCAAGGTGCCATTATAGCACTCAACTAAACCAGCTGATTAGGGGTGATTTGCAGCGTGGAATTTCTGCCTTATTCCTAGACCCTCACACACTCTCTTCATGACTTGACCCACAAATTCACTCCCATTGTCACTCCAGATAATTCTCGGCATTCCAAATCTAGGAAAAAACTCTTTGATTAGGGCTTTCGCTGTGGACAAGGCAGTATTGTCCTTAAGGGGATAAGCTTCTACCCATCTAGAAAAGGAACAAACAACCACTAAAACATATTTCAAGTTGTGGCATCTCTCCATGTGGATAAAATCTAGCTGCAAAGCCTCGAACGGATACGTAGGAGGAGCAAAATGACCAGCTGGTGTTGGAGTTCCCTTACCAGGATTGTACATCAAGCACACCATACAGTTCTTAACCAAATTCTCTGCACATTTTGGAATTCCCGCATTCTGCCAAAACGGAGCCAACAACTTACAAATCCCTTTCACGCTAATATGTGCCATGCCATGAGCCATTGTAACAACTGGAAGCACATACACGTTAGGCAACAACCATCTCTGATGTTCAGACAAATCAGTCCAACAACCATTCGAATCCAATCTACCTCTACTTTCTCTCCATTCATTCAACTCTTTCTCAGTAACTTCAGCTTGAATGGACTTCACGCTCTCAATCGTATCTTCACACATACTCTTCTCTGGAACCCATTTCGTCGGACCTGCAACATACATTCGACTATTCACATTTCTCGCAGTTTCTTTCGCGACTTCATCCGCAAACGCATTTCCGCGACCAACATCATCCGTAACTTTCTTATGGGCACTGCATTTGTCAATCGCTACTTGTAACGGCAAAGTAAGAGATTCAAGAAGTTCATTCACCAACTGTCCATGCTGGATCTTTGTCCCATGCGAAGTCAAGAACCCATGTTCACGCCACAAACGTCCAAAACTATGAGCCACGCCAAATGCATATTGGCTGTCAGTATACACATTCACTCATTTTCCTTTTGCCAACACACATGCTCTTGTTAATGCAATCAACTCCGCTGCTTGTGCTGAATTATGTGGAATACGTGCAGCTTCAACAATCGTATGCAAAGTCGTAACAGCATATGCCGCAGTCGTATCACCATTCGGCAACTTAAAGCACGAACCATCAACCCACAAAGTACCATCACACTCAGGAAGAGGAGTGTCTTTAAGGTCTACTCTCCCTTTCGTTTCTTCTTCAGTTCTCAAAAAACCGTCATGTTCTTCTTCAATCTCATCATCTGTCTCAACTGAAATTGGCAACAACGTGGCTGAATTCAACGTGTTGCATCGTTTAATGTGCACATGACTCGCTAACAATGTCAACTCGTAACCTGACAACCGAGCACTAGTTAAATGCTGTGTCTTCGTACGGTTCAACAAGGTATCCACTGCATGTGGAACCATGACCACTAACGTGTTGTCCATAACCAGACCAGAAGACTGTCGAATTGAAACAGCCGCTGCCGCCGTAGCTCTCAAGCAACTCGGCAACGATCTAGCTACAGGATCTAAAGTCAATGAAAAGTAAGCACATGGGCGTTGCTTCTCGCCAAACTGCTGAGTCAAGACTGACAATGCACATCCCTCTCTCTCGTGAACATACAATGTGAAAGGCTTACTGTAGTCGGGAGTACCAACACAGGAGCCGAACACAACGCATTGCGTAATTCAGAAAAGCTCTTTTGACATTCGTCAGTCCAAGGAATAGGATTTGGAGTATCCTTTACAGTAAGAGCTATCAAAGGCTTCGCTAACAAAGAAAAATTAGGGATCCACTGTCTACAGTACGACGTAATACCCAAAAACGCACGTACTTCTCTCTGTGTCGTAGGCACACTCATTTTCGCAATAGCTTGAATTCTTTCTGGGGTCAGTTTCCTTCCCTCCTTCGATAAGAGGTGACCTAAGTAGGTTACTTCTTGTCGACAATATTGCAACTTGGAGAGAGAAACTTTGCGATGGAAATCAGACAAGTGGTGTAACAACGACAAGGTGGCTTCCCTACAAATCTCTTCAGTATCAGCAGCAACTAGCAAATCATCAACGTATTGAATAAGGGCTGCACCATCAGGAAAAACCAACAGATCAAGTTGTGTCTTTAAAGCTTGACTATAGATCGATGGACTCTCACAATAGCCTTGAGGAGCGCGCTTAAAGCGAAAACTTCGTCCTCCTAAAGAGAATCCAAAGATGTCCCTACTTTTCATAGCAATCGGGATGCTGAAGAAAGCATTCTTCAAGTCGATCACCGAAAACCATGTGGCCGTAGCCGGAATCAGAGTCAACAAAGCCGTAATATCAGGCACGACAGGAAACTGTGGAACGACAATCTTGTTCACTTCGCGAAGATCGATGACAAATCTATATACAGGAGGCTGTGAAGAATCAGTTCTCTTCAGAACAGGCAAAACAGGACTATTACACACATTACCTCTCTTTTCCTCAATGACACCCTTTTCGATCCGATCATAAATGATCGCTAAAAGTGCTCTCTCACCATCACGCGAGATACAATACTCTGGAATGCGCGGTAACTTAGCATTTTCCTTTAGCTTCACAACATATGGGGGAATTTCCAGTAGGCCCACATCATTCGGACCAGTAGCCCACAAGGAATCCAGTAAAGAAGACAACTCAGATGGAAAACTATCTTTCGACAGGTACATCGGAGAGATCACTCTCTCACCTAAAGTAAGATGTACTCCCGTCGGAGAACAATACAGTGTCGCATACAATCTCTTCAATAAATCCAATCCCGAGGGAGGAGCCAAGATGGCGGACGGGACGGACGTGTGAGCGCCCGGCTCCCGAGGCCGTCTGCTCCACTTGGATATCCTGGCACCAATCCTTGCTTGCCCCGCGCTGGGACGACGACTTGTGTGCGCTGTGGACAGTCGCTTTCATTTGCGACCATCGCCGGCCGTTTTGGACGAGGGTTTCGAGACCAGCCACTCACCGGTGCTGCCCGCGACCCTCAAACCGATTGCCGCTGCAGGTCATTGGGGCTCTTTGTCGGGCGGCCGGACTGTGGAGATGCCGGCGTATGGGACGGACCCGCCTACGAGTGGCGGAAAGAATTCCTCCTGCCCTGTGAGGAGCGACTCCAGCCGGCTGACGAGTGTGTGCCGGGGAGACGAGATCCCTTTGTTCTTCGCTCTCCGTTCCTGCACTGCCTCTAGCCTGAGCGGTCTCCATCTTGCGGCGCCCTTCTGGTCGCGCGCTGTGGGTGCCCCTGATTGTTGAGTGGGTTCTCACTGTGCAGGACCCTCCGTGCTGAGAGCTGCTTGCCCCCCCGGGATACGACGGCTGCCCTCCATAACGGAGTCGCCCCCTCTCCCTCCAGTGTGACTTTGTGGGAGAGACAACAATGGCGCTCGTCCTCCAGCGGGAACGGAGAGCTGGTTCCTTGTTCCCAGCCTGCGCGGACCTGCCTGCAATTGACCCGGGCGAGGATTCAGATGCGGCGCTGGGCAGTGAAGATCGGCTGCTGTGGCAGGGTGACCCGACCTATGGCGATGTTCTCGATGCCCTCGCTGACCTACGAGCAACATGGCGGCGCACTGCTCAGGAACTGGGGGATAAGATCGATGAAGCTGTGAGTTCCTTACAGCGGCCGAGGCTGCCTGTATCTCTATTGCCTGTGTGTGATTTTCCAACGACTACAGTGTTGCTACGAGAGCGTGTGGAAGACAGTTACAATCCTGGCTACAATGTTGCGCGCCTCCCTGCCTCTGCTGCTACTGCTACGCAGTTTTCCCTCACACCGGGTCCTTTGATTCTGCCAGACCGATTGAAATCGGGGCTTCGCTTGGTGCCCTCTCAGCTGTTTGCCCCCCTAGCGGGCGTAGCCTTCGGAGCCCCCTTCCAGTATCGCCGGAGTGAGCGGCATCCTACATGGCAGGGGGGGCTCGTCATCCTGGGCACTGACTTCATTGGAGACCGGGGACACTCATCTTCCTCCCTACTGCACCTTTCCCGGCGGGAGCGGCCATTTTGCTCCTTTGTTCTGCCGGACGGGTTTCCGTTGAACTGGTCATGCCTGGAGCTGTTTCGTCGATCGGGCCAGGGTTGATGGGGACCCTCATCTCGGCTAGTTTTATCGGCTGGCGGTGACCTGGACTGTTTTTCGTTTTGTAATACTGACTGATTTGTAATTGCAGCCTCCTTCCCAATTGAACTTGTGTCTATCCTGTACTGGTGTGATCTTTGGTGGTGGAAGGGAGGTTATGTCCGGGCCCGGGGACTAAAGGGTAATCATTAATGCCTAGCCTTGATGTGCGCCCGCTATCATGTCATTCTTGGGGTAATTATTGACGCTATGCTTTTTGTGCGGATTGGCCGGGGATGGAGGCAGCTTTATGAGTGTTGGGTGCACATATCGTGTACTGATTTCTTCCTTCACTCCTGTCGTTGCAATTAAATACAGCGCAGCCGCTTTTGGAATGGGAGGTCTCAGTGTGGGTACGCCGTGGACGGCTGGGATCCCGGGAATTCTGATGTTTAGTGGGCTCCTCCCCCCACCTTTTCCTTTCGGGGAGCAGAAGATTAGCTTGTTCTTTTCTCCCTCCCTGAATGTCATGAGTGATGTTTTTCCTTGTTTTTTTCTTCTTCCCTTCGTCTCCTTTCTTCCTTTATCTGCACTTCTTGCTGTTCTTTCTCCTTTTTCCGACTTTTCTTCTTTCTAAATTTCGGGTTTATGGGGCGACAGGCACGCTGCTAGGGGGGGGGTAGGACATAGCCTCTGCATGTGTGTAGGGTGGGGGGTTATCATTTATTTTTTGTTAGTTTCTATGGGACCTGTTTTGTTTCTTCTATGATTTTCACTTTCTTGTCCATGTATGAGAGTGCTGGGAGTAGGGTGGCAGTGGTTAGGCGACTGGGTTTTGGGTGTTGCTATGTGACATAACTATTGGGTGGCCATCCTGCCTGGCGGGGACTTGATTTCCGATTTGAGACTTGCTTGATACAGGCGCTAAAGTCAAGTCCCGTCTACATGGACCTTGCTCTTATTTTCTTTATTAGTATGGAACACTACGACCTGATCTTGATAGTTGCATATCAAAAACTTTAAAATTAAACCTACAGTCATCCTGTGACACGGTGCGACGATACCCTTCAGTCTTTCTTCCGTCAATTGTTTGCAATTCTGCTACAGTACTGTGTCGCCATAATGTATGCCGTTGTGCTATCCAGCTGTTCGTGGCCGGCCGGTTGGTTGTAGGCCCGTATTTGTTACTTTTTCTTATGCACAATAAAGGTTTTCAAAAATTTAAAAAAAAAAAAAAAAAAATCCAATCCCAACAAATTCTCATTACAACCTGTAGTCAAAAGAAGGGGTGCTTTGAACTTACGAGGACCAACAGAAAGAGACAACGGAGCAGATTGGTAACGGGGGCGCCAGAAAACCTACGGAAACATTATCAAAGCCAGACAAAGGTGCGCCAGGGAGTTTAGAATGCATAATAGAACTCTTTGTAGCACCAGTATTTAGCAGAAAAGATTCTGACACACCTGATGCAATCACTTCAACATAAGATCCACTCTGATCTACTGGAACTGAAATAACTCCCTCTCTTTGTCCATGGCTGGCCCAACAATCATTACCATTCGCTTTGTCACCTTCAACATAGTAATCATCCATATAGTACTGTGTCGTCCTACCAGACGAACCTTGCTGTTGATCAAAACTATTCATCGAGTTCTGTGGAGGCAAAGGACGTACGTTCTGTCCGCGACCTCTACCTCTAGGCACTTGTTGAGCACCTCTACCACGTACACCAGAAGCACCATTTGTGCGTTGTAACAAAACCGGACAACTATTCTTATAATGGCCCTCTTCTTTGCAATACGCACACTGATTAGGCCCATACGGGAAACGCTGTTGAGAAAACTCGTTCCTTTGCGAGTTCCTCGAATATTGCTGAGGTTGCTGATAATCACACTGACTATTAGTACGGGTGGATAAGCTTGCTGTAGAAGAACTTTAGTCTTTAATTCCTTAGTCTTCTTATCCGCTTTCTCTAACTCATCTTTGCGCCTATTTTCATAGTACTGAGCCGTAGCCAAAATCTGCGCTAAGGTGGAAACTGGCAAAGCACTCTCGGAATCCTTCAACTTAGTGCATAACTCGGGAAGCAAATTATGTGCGAATTTGTCAACGAACAATCTCTGGCCACCCTCGGTAGCCATATCCTGACCACTATGATCTACAAAAGTCTTTTCAAACCACGTAAAGAAATCAGACACAGTCTCGTCTTTCTTCTGCTTACATGCAGACAACTTGTCCCAATTAACACGCACTTTGGGCATCAAAGTCTTCATGAAATTAATAATTCTACCAGGAAGTTGAGTAACCACATCTTCAGGCTTAGCACCTCCAACTTGTCTGTCATTCGCAGCAACAATATTAACCCATGTATCACCTAATTCATTATCATGATCCGTATGTCGAATCACATTCCAGATAGGCTGTGGAACAACGTTGCCAAACAACATGTCAATGTCCGCTAAATTCATGACGCACGAACCCACAGTTTGAGTGAGCTCTTTATAATATCCCGCAGGATTTTTGCGCAGATCAGTTCTGCTTAATCGCTAAAACTTCCACACGCTTCCAAGGAACATGTACCCACACTCGCTGAAAGTGCGCAGGCGTAGCTACAATATTGAGCGCAGCATTAGCTTGAACTGCTTCCTTCCACACCGGAGGAACCTCACGCATCGGATACTGACGCGATTTTCTCCTAACTGACAAATCAGGCTCAAACAATCGCTCAGAAAGAGCATTATTAATGAACGACAACAACGTCGACACCTCTTTCTCAATGTCGAGAAGACTCACAATCGTCCCTTTCGCAAACTCGGAACGCACTCGATACAATTCTTCAGGAGCTTTACCCACTTCGTCAATCCACTGTTCATGGAGGAACACACACATCATTTCAAAAACGTACCGTTGCTTCGGTGCTTTCCATAGCCGGAAAACATCCATAATACCCTCAAGATCATACTGGGAGGTATACGTAACCCATCTATGTGCCATATGATCCAAAACTGACCGCTCATCTGTATCAGGCAACTGACTACACAATTGTCTACTCTCACTTACAAGAGACATACCCAATTGTCCCAACAAAGGAGAAAAGAAACCAGAAACCGCAGCAGTCATTCGCTGTCTAGTAGAAGGAGAAGATGGAAAAATAAGGGAAAACAGAACAATAGTAGAAGAATCCAAAGTCGGAACAGAAGAAGCATTAAGAACAGGCGTAGGAGTAGCAGACAAAGGGGAGGCAAAGTTGGTGGCCCCTGAGGAGGCTGCGCCAAAGGAACAGTAGCCAACGGAAGAGGAGCTGGCTGTGGAGGAATCGCAGGTGGCACAAGAACTGGAGGTTGCACAGCCATAACTGGTGGCGGTGGTGCCGTAGCACTCTGTGCATAAGGGGGTGGCGAACTCAATAGATGAGACATTAAAGGATCTTTCGCAAGATCTGTCTTGTCTTTTTGCTCTTTAAGCGGCAAGACTGGGTAGCATCTATCTACCGCTAACTTATTCGCTCTAAGCATCTGTTCGCTCTCTTGCTCTTCCTCATTATCCCTAAACGCAATGGCAGCTTGTACCATTGACATACCTTGTTCTCTCTTATTCTTCTTTGCTAATTTAATTTCTTTCTGTTTGGCTTCTTTGCGCCATATGAGTGAAACCGGGCTTTCTTCTTGAACAACTTCGAGATTATCCAAAATCTCTGCTTCAAAACTACCGTAACGGGGCCACTGTAGGACACCGTCTTTCCTCGTATATTTTACCCAGATCTCATTATAGCTAATAGGGCCCACACCATGTTTCACGTACAATTCATATGTAGGAGTCCCAATAGGAGGAACCGGACACAAATCTTTTAA
The DNA here is from genome assembly GCF_964263255.1 of Lissotriton vulgaris. Taxonomy (NCBI): domain Eukaryota; kingdom Metazoa; phylum Chordata; class Amphibia; order Caudata; family Salamandridae; genus Lissotriton; species Lissotriton vulgaris. Next base: position 390,371 of record NW_028246546.1, on the reverse strand, counting down.
CCGGGAATCCTTAGAACAACCACAACCAAACAATTTTCCAAGTCTGCTAAGACCAGGCATCTTTGCTCACTAGTCTAGCTTCAAACTACAAGGGAAATCTCAAAACGATAGTCTCCTGAATACACAAGTCCCTTGGCTTTGGGGCCTGCAGGTACAAAATCAAAGCGATCCACTAAAGCATACCAAAACAAACTAAGGACTAGGAGACGCTCCACTCATACTTAACTGAAATGTCGATGGCGTCACCAGAAGACCCGTCAATCGTCTTGCTCTACAAACGTCTAAGGCTACAAAACAGGGCGACAGTCAGGGCAGCCGTCCTTCGTAGCCGTCGGAAAGCGGGGAATCTCGCAGCAAAGACTTTCGGACCACGCCGACATACAGGGGTCGATGAAGTGGTTGGCCTTCCTCCAGAATTTTCACACGAAGCTCCTCACGATCTTCGGGCTTGGACCGGTACCGCTGAAGTCGCCCCACGTTGAGCGCCAACTGAAGGACCGGGTTTTAGAACCCAGCGGCGTCAGGGAGAACGCCCAATGCCTTCGAGTTCCCCTGTCTTGGTAAACAGAGACACGGGATACTTCTTGATGACGTCAAAGACCAAAGTTTATTGGCTGCAACCAGGAACAGAGATCTACGAAGCACACACGGGTGGTTCGCTAGAGACTACACAAATTCAATGTGCGGAGCATGGTCTTTTATGCCAAAAAATCAAGCCTCAGGGAACATTCCAAATTAGCATTGGGTGCATACAAACTGATCAATGACAGTGTAACAATTCAAAAGTAGCGTATGACGACAATCCCAGACAATCCCACTTTCCGTTGTCCAGCCCACCAGAAATGACCAAGCAAATTCCAGATTTCCTGTTCGATCAGGCCAGACAAACCCATGATAAAACCCTCAACCCAAATCGGTGATTATGTCGTAAAGGAAGGAACAGAAACAGATTGGAAGTGAGATAGAAAGGTAGGAGCAGTGTACCATAAACTCTGGCCTGCCCTACTCTTTGATCTTTATCAGACCAGCTGCTTAACAAGGAACTGGCTCAGCGAGGTCGGCCTTGGGCAAGGAGTCAGTTGGGCCAGGTCATTCAGAAGTCAGCTAAGGCATACGTGTCTCAAAGACTCGTTCGGCCACAGTCTTCTGCTTATGTGAGGGCAACCATACAAAATGGCTGCCGTACACAAAATGGAACCCGAGGGTTTGAACGAAATCCTTAAATACATAGTGTTCTCATTGATCGATTTAATCGAAAACACTCAGACACACTACACTCGTCATTTGCGGTCTGCTGACACCAAAATCGTCTATTTCCGACGACCTTTATTGAACGGGTTCGGAATCATCGAACCTCACTCACGAACCACGGAACTACACATTTGCCAGGAGCTGAATAGGCCTTTGCAAGCTGTGAATTGGCTCCCAGAGCTGAGACAAAAGCCTGGGGTGTGAGGAGAAGCTGGCTTTCATTGACAGGATGGCCTTGGGTCTATGCCCAGCTCCTTGCATGTATTCAAAGATGACTACTCTGTCACTGAATCTGACCCTGCCTCCCTTTTTCTAATCAGCCAGCCAGGCACCAACAACACTTGAAGAGGAGCTGCTCCAGAACTGGCTTTGAGTGACCAAAGGGGAGGGATTAAGCTACAGGGCCACAAAAGCTACACGAAGCCCACTTTCCTGGAAAGCCAAGCTCACCAGTTTCAACTGGACCTGCCCTGGATCCTGCTAGTAGCTTCTGTTGGAGTGAGTCCTGGCCTCCTAGTGCAGTTCCTGTGATCCTCAAACCGGTAGCTGGTTTTGAAGTGTACTCCTCCTGCTCAAACCTAAAACCTAGGACTTGCAAAAAAAGAGGATTTTTGGCCTGGAGAACAGACAGAAGACAGGGACCAACCTGCCAACCCCTCTACCAAGAGTGTATCGCTAGTGCGCTGTTAGATTTGGGGGTCTCTAGTTGGCATAGATAGGTACCTGTGACAAATAGGGACCCTTGCGTCTAGTCAGGGTAAGGGGGTACACTCCTAACCCCTGCTCACCCACTTGGTAGCTTGGCACGAGCAGACAGGCTTATCTCAGAGGCAGTGTGTAAAGCATTTGTAAGCACATACAGTAACTCAGTGACAAGACAACAGATGGATGAAAGTACACACAAAGTTCCTCTCTCCTTTCTTTAGTCGTCAGGCAACCACTGCAGGCCAATCCCCCAAGCAGCACTTCAGCTTAGGGATAGTCCCTCCTCAGTCTCTCTGGTTCCACGCCTCAGCAAAGGTTTCTTGTTGTTGTCCAAAAGTGATCTACAGTTCTGGTGTCTGGGTCCCCCTTTTTAAACACAGTTTCTATTTTTTCTCTGAAGGCAGAGATGTCTTTGCCTTTTCCAAACCGGTTCTGGTCAGTCCTGCAGCACTTTGTTGACAGGACTCCTTCTTTCCTTTCACAGTGCAGGGCAGGGACATCAGACGCACCACAGGAGGTGGAGCCAGCATTGTGGAGGGAAGGCACAGCCCTACTCAGGTCCCAGGTGCAACTCCTCCCACCCATCTGCATGCAGATCTCTCTATTCAGCCTTGTGCTGACTCACCCTGTCTCCTGGAATCCCCCACCCCCTGTCACTCAAACTCCAAACAAGGAATACACAACCTAGCAGAGGCAGGCTTGGATGGTTAGACAAGAAAATACCTACTTTCTAAAAGTGGTACTTTCAAACACAGAATTTTGAAACCAGCTTCACTAAAATATGCATTTTATCATCCCAAGTTCAGGCATACTAAACTCGAATTTCTACCTAGTTCCCTGAGTCAGTTAGGATTATAAGATGTAATTATCAAACTGCCCACTCTGGCCTATGGGGAACAGGTAGCCTTGCAATTGTAATTCCCGAAGTGGCTGCCATCCTGGGACGGTCAATCAGGTAGCGGGCAAGTTTTTTCTGCCCTCTTTGCTTACATGATCAACAAAAAGTGAGCAACCCAAAATACCCTTGAGGGCTTGGGTGATTAGATAGAGAGGTAAAGGTGCCTTTAAGGGAGTTTGTTTGGAAAACAATTGATAATTCAAGCTAATTTTAGAGGATAAATTAATAATCCTTACAAGCAATCAATTCAACAAAAGAATTATTTGATTGAGTATAAAGCCTCTATTAGGTCAGAACATATAAACAACATATAAACAACAAACACAAAGGTGTATTAGGAAAATAGAATTTTATCAAGAGATCAAAGAGGTAAGTAATTTCATATACAGATAAGTGAAAATACAAAAAATGGTTAGGACTGTAGGTACACAAAAAAGTAAATTAATGAGTGACTCAACAGAACCTAAAAACACCTATCCCAAATCAGAATGAATAAAGCAAGACAGGGATAAGATGAAGGTCGATATTTCGGTCTCCTAAATAGCAATTTCAGAAACCATCTTCAGGACTGATGTCAATTAGGATCTGTATAGAAGCAAATGTAATCTGAAACATAAATATTTACAGTTACAAATCTAAAATGTATTCAAATGTTCATTACACGTTTGTGACAAAACAAAACAACAAGATAACACTAGTTACACAAACAAAAACATTGTGATACATACAAGAATGACCATAGTGAGAATATCATATTTCAACCATTAAAACCTATTTAAGCAATCTATTCATTATAGAAACACATACACATTACATGATATCAACAAGTGTATCTATAATTCAAAAAAAGGTAGCATCAAGAATTATTTGCTAACTGAAGATCAATATTGGAGATACATATTTCAATTCAAGAAATATATTCAAAACAAGCCGTTGAATGTAGTATCTCTTTTCAAGGTACATATAGTACTGTGTCATATCTTATATTCGTAAAGATACATTTCACATAACCATGTTATCAAGTCCTACTCAATTGAACTCATACATGAGCACCCATTTATATGTGCAAAAAGTATAAAACAATGGTTGTTTCTGTTCCATGTATTAAGGGCCAGACATTATCAGACATTATCAGCAAACAGTCAGATTTAGGATTGAATTTGGCTGAAAAGCACTTAAGTGCTGTCTTGTTTTATTCATTCTGATTTGGGATTGGTGTTTTTAGGTTCTGTTGAGTCACTCATTAATTTACATTTTTGTGTACCTACAGTCCTAACCATTTTTGTATTTTCACTTATCTGTATATGAAATTACTTACCTCATTGATCTCTTGATAAAATTCTATTTTTCTAATACACCTTTGTGTTTGTTGTTTATATGTTCTGACCTAATAGAGGCTTTATACTCAATCAAATAATTATTTTGTTGAATTGATTGCTTGTAAGGATTATTAATTTATCCTCTAAAATTAGCTTGAATTATCAATTGTTTTTCAAACAAACTCCCTTGACGGCACCTTTACCTCTCTCTCTTTGCTTAAAGGCTGATCTACCACGCCTGCGCACCTTAGCTTGCTCCTGAGGCGGAAGCCGGGAGTTTTTAATTGTTCTACTGCACTGCCACTCGCACTAGCACTTGCGCCGCATTTACTACTCTGTCCCTGCCACTAATTTTAAACCTGCACTCACATCTTCCTTCACCCAGTTAACAGCCGATTAGGCGCTGTCAGGCCGGATAATGGGGTGTACCGGGAGATCGTAATTCCCGAAGTGGCCGCCATCTTGGGACGGTCAATCAGGTAGCGGGCTAGTTTTCTTCTTTTTCCCGCTCTGCATAAATGTCAGCGGTCGAGTGTTCGCGCAGCAGACGTGCGCAGGGGGCGCGCCGCAGGCGCACCACAGGCGCACCTAAGGCAAGCCCGTCTGCGCCCGTCCGCGCCTGGCTGCGCCAGGCTGGGACTCGGGGCTCAAACCCCTGCCCCCCGTAACATCGCAACCTCGAAGTTTACTTCCACCCAGCTGCTTGATTTGCGCTGTTACCCTCACTCCTGCTGCACCAGCTTCAAGACAGCAGATAATTTTGGCGCCTGCCCTGGCTGTAATTTTACCTTCAACACCCATCTTGATGGCTCAGTTAAAGCTATCATACCTGACAGGACAACAACTCCCCAGTCTATACATCCCTCCCTTAAAATAAGATCAGAATTTCCTAAGAAATTTCTTTTTTTAACTATCAATTGTCGCTCCCTTCCCAAACATCAGTCTGACATTTTTTATCTTCTTATGGATCGGCAACCTGATGCCATTTTTCTAACGGAGACTTGGCTCACCGACTGTTCGGGCTCTGATTTGGCACGTGCCCTGCCTTCTAATTATGTCATCATGAGAAAGGATAGAGAAGTCAGGCCGGGAGGCGGGATTGCCATAATTTTTAAAACTAATTTCTGATGTAAATTTGATGCTCTCCTAATCCCAGACTGTGAAGCTTCTGCTTTTAAACTCACTCTAACTCCAAATTTTACCCTTTCGGGTATACTCGTGTACCCTTCCCCGAGACCGGCAGGTCCCTGGGTTACTAAGTTTCCTGACTTTATTTCCCCTCTGTTGCTTCAAGCGGCCAATTTTTCTATCTTGGGTGACCTCAATCTCCATCTTAAGGACACCAGCTGTAATCTCGTCAGTACCTTGATTTCCGATTTGGCAGCCATGAACATTCTTCTATTAAATAGTGGCCCCACTCACAAAGCGGGACACTTTTTAGACCCCATTTTTTTCAATCTACCCTCATTAGTTTGTGGACTGCCCTCCCCCTCTGTTGGACCGACCACTTTCTGGTGAGCTGTAGTCTGGAAATATCTAGTCCAGCACCCACTAACTATAACACCTCTGCTACTCTTTCCAGGAATTGGACGAAGCTTGAAATCGCTCAGTTCAACTCCCTGCTATCGTTAAACCCCCCTACATATCACAATAATGTTACTTCTGATCTAGCAGCTTTTCAAAGCTGGATTCAAACGGCTCTTGATACCTGCCTCCCCACCACTGGTAGAAAGTTTAATAATCAACGTCTACCGGCCCCCTGGTTCTCTGATGACTTAAAAATAGTAAAAATTAAATGCAAAAATTTGGAGCGTCGATGGCGCAAGAACTACTCAGCTGAAGCAAAATTGGCCTACAAACCTATCACTCCCTTTGTCGAGTTGCGCGAACTGATTATGTCTCCGCATCTATTCTACAGGCAAAAAGAATTCCCAAAACTTTGTTCAAAATGGTCAAGGACCTATCCGGTTCAACCACTATACAACCTTCTTCTATACTTGACTCTACTCAATGTGAAGATCTTGCGCAATTCTTTGTAAATAAAGTAGAGATGGTTTATTTTTCATTGGCTAGTTCTTCTCCTGTGTCCCCGATCCCTACCACTATGTCCACTGAGTCCCCTGATCTTGACAATTGTGCAGACTTGCCAATGGTATCACCCCTTGAATCCTGGCCACTTCTGGACATGATGGCACTCTTGTATCATCTTGGACATATCAAATCGGGATCCCCATGTGACATTCTGCCCATCTCAGTTTTGCGACAAATCGCCCCACCATCTATCACCGATGTTCTCAATTTACTTAATACTTCCTTACTGACTTCTACTTTCCTCTAAGCTGGAAGCATGCAATGGTGGTCCCATTGTTAAAAAAAAACAATGCGGACCCTGCTCTTCCTTCTAACTTTCGCCCTATTTCTCTTTTAACAGTTTTTTCTAAGATCCTTGAGAGACATATAAATGGTCATTTGTCCAAATTTATTGAAACAAATGGGCTGCTTCATTCCACTCAATCTGGCTTCAGGAACGGTTATTCTACCGAGTCCACTCTACTCGGAGTTACAGAAGTTCTTCGTCACAACATTGACAAGGATAAGACCATGGCCTTAGTGCTCCTCGACCTGAGCGCGGCTTTTGATACGGTCTCTCATACCGTACTCCTTAAGGCCCTTCAGTGCTCGGGTGTTACAGGGACAGCCTTGAGCTGGCTTTGCTCGTTCCATTCTGATCGCGCTTTTCAGGTTTTTTCATCTACCTCTAAATCCAAAGCCCACCCCTTGCCTTTTGGGGTTCCCCAGGGCTCAATTCTCAGCCCTCTGCTGTTCAATATGTACATCCGACCGCTGGCTGTTTTAGTGGAATAATCTGGGTTGTTGCTTTTTTCATACGCTGACGACACCCAGATTCTTTTCTCTCTGTCATCCGACAAACCTTCCGAGCCCTCGGCACTTAGAGCGGGCCTCAGTAAAGTTATGACATGGATGAATGCCAATTTTTTTTAAACTCAATGGCAACAAGACTGAGGTTCTGATTCTTGGCAAGGACCGCAGCCTCTGGGCCCCCCAACATTGGCCTCCAGAAATGGGTACGCTGCCTCAACCGGCTACTCAGGTGCGCAACCTGGGTTTTATTATAGATGAGTCTCTCTCTATGCGGCAGCAAGCGACCAGGGTTGCTGCCACCTGCTTCGCCATTTTGAAATGGTTAAGGAAGATAGTGTGGATGCTCCCTCCCCACACCCAGCGCACCGTGATCCAGGCCCTGGTGACATCCAGGCTGGATTACGGTAATATTCTCTATCTGGGTATTAATAAGGAAATAACGCGCAAACTACAGCGAATCCAAAATTCTGCTGCAAGACTACTCTGCAGAGTTCCTAAAACTGTCTCTGCATCCAAGTCACTGATCGACCTCCACTGGCTTTCAGTGGAGAACCGAGTAAAGTTCAAAGCCCTTACGTATATGTTCCAGCATGCCAAGGCTCCCGACTACGTACAACAACTTGCCAACCCCTTATGTTCCCTCCCGCACACTTAGATCCTCTACCCAAGCGAAATTCTAAGTCCCGAGAATTAAACTTTCCCGCATGGGAGGTCGCTCTTTCTCTTATATCGGTCCCACTCTCTGGAATTCGCTCCCATTGTCCCTTCGGCTACAATCTGATCTTCTATCTATCCGCAGAGCCATAAAAACTTGGCTTTTCAGCCAATAGTCCTTTTCCTTTCTATCCTGCTTCCTCTGTCAGCGCCGGGAAACCCTTGGGGTAGCTGTGCGCTGTTATATAAATTCAAACAAATAAATAAATTTTAAAAATAGTGAAAAACGAAAATGGCTGTAATTCACTATTAGGACATGCCACACACACACCAGGGCATGTCCTACCTTTTACCTACAATGCACCCTGCCCTTGGGCCTACCATAGGAGTGAATAATATGCAGAAAAGGGAAGGTTTAGGGACTGGCAAGTGGGTGCACTTGCCCAGTCAACATGGCAGTACTAGACCGCACACAGGCTCTGCAATGGCAGACCTGAGACACACTTTACAAGGCTGCTCTGTGGGTGGCACAACCAGTGCTGCAAGCTCACCAGCAGCATTTGGTTTACAAGCCCTGGGCACAAATCAGCCAATCATGGTGTCACTAATCCGTACATCAATTTATAATAAGGAGAGCAAATACACTTTAGCACTTATCAGTAGTGGTAAAGTGCCCAGAGGCATAAAACCAACAAAAACAGGTCAGACAAAATACAGGAGGAAGGCAAAAAGTTCAGGGATGACCCTTCAAAAAGGGCCAAGTCCAACATGTGCCTGACTACGATGCTGCTCCTGCTACGTTCTTCTCCACAGCAACATATCTGTTTCAGTGGGCTCTAAAAAGACCAGCATCTGGCAGCACAAAACCTCTCCGGCTACAGCTTGCAGTATTGCCCCGCAGTGGAATCCTACTGCCAAAAACGAGACTGAATCTGAACATAGAAATCATCACCGGACTAAATACAGAGACGCATATGATCAACATCGACAGCTTTTTGGGGGTGAACTCTGAACTTTTTCAGCCCTCAGATTTTCCCACCTTTGTTGACAGCTTTACCAAGACCTTATCCTACGGCACCTCGTCATTGGTGAACCCACCCCAGACCCAACTTGTTGCCTTGTCCCGTAGCATGACCTGTTGACTGCGGTTAGTGCATAGCACTTTTTGGTGCTATTTTTGCTTAAAACGTTAACATTTTGCATAAAACTTTAGAAATCATATATGTAGTTCCACTCATTGGATTTTTTCATTTTCTTCATTAAAATATTGCCTATTTCTAAAAATTAGATTTCTATTTTTTTATTTTGACCTGTTTTGGTTTTTCTAACTGCTTTGAAAACGTTTTTGTTTTTTTTTTTCTTCAAAAAACCTTTATTGGTAGTTGGACATGTACACATCCTTCTGCTCACAACCAATCATTGGCCAGCGGCTATCATAAATAGACAAACTCCACAGTTGTAGTGATGAACATATTGAGACAGCTACACAGCATGCCGCCTACAACCACTTTGGGCCGGCCGCGTTATTTCACATGCCAGTTCTTTTCTATCTAGGGTATATGATGGAAGAAGAGGAGCGCCGCCCCTCAAGGCACCCTCGCCGCGTCTCATCAGTCAAATGCAGGCACGCCACCCGGTTCAACCGGACAGATTCATTCATGCACACTCATTCCGTTCAAGGGGCAGATCACACTTCTTCGGGGATTTTCAACCTGTTGTTCATTTTCATCCCTCGCCTGTCTCATCAGCCATTGTCTGCAAGTAACTGCCAAGTGGCGCCCAAATGTCTCGCCGCCTGGAGGAGACGGGCAACAGCGCCGCATGTATTGCTGACTGGTCTTGGCAATATATCAAGTCCTCAAGCCATTCCTTAAACTTTGGCGCCCTCCCTCTGCCCCACCTACATGCCACTCGTCTCTTCGCTAGCAATAAGGCCAGTGCAGTGTACTTCCTACTGGCTACCGGTATTTGTGCCACACCTCCCAGCAACGCAACTAACGGAGAATATTCTACTTGCACTCCAGTCATATTTCTCAGGGCTTCGAAGACTTGGTTCCAGTAAGCCTGTACTGCTGGGCAAATCCAAGCTAAATGTAAAAAATCCGTCTGTGAGGCCCGACAACGATCGCACCTATCATTGTCCCTTAGTTGAAATCTATGCATACTGGCCGGTGTGTGGTATAGCCTATGGAGGTATTTAAAATGTATGATCCTCAATCTACTACTAGCTGATATCCTTTCGGTCTGTAAGCAGCAATACTCCCATTGTTCGTCAGCCATAGAGGTGCCCAGTTCAGCTTCCCATTTAGAGCGAGATGGTGCATTAGCAAAACTACACTGGCTGCGTATTGTACTATAAAGGAGAGATACTAATCGTTTGGGTGATGGTTGTTGCAGCAATATCTGCAGGGGGCAAGATGCGGAGGCTCAATTGGGAAGTCTGGGTGGAAGGAGCGCATCCCCTGCCAAAGCCGTATGTACAGGAAAACATCCATTGGCGTGCTTTGGGTATTCTGAAAGATGTCCTCTGCAGTAAGGAATTTCCAATCTGCGTATAAGTCTCCCATGTCTTAATTGACGCGCGCTGCACCAGTTTGTGGAATATGGTCTCCTGTAAGAGTGGCATCTCGGGGTGATACACCATAGGAAAGGCAGGAGCATATAGCACCCGGGCGTCCAAGCGGTCTGCTATGTTTCTCCATGCAGTAACCGTGGCATTCACCGTCGTTTGAGTCCGTTCCCTAGCGCCTATGGCCATATACACCTCCCCCTCAATGGGTATGGGGTGTGCCAGCCAGTGCTCAGCTGCCAATTGTGGCATGTATTGGCGCGGATTCACCCAAAAATATAGGTAGTGGGCCTGGGCACAGGTATAGTAGGTCTCAAAATTGGGTATATCAAATCCTCCTGCCACATAGGGCCTAGTCAATATAGCCCACTGTAGTCGGGCCTGTTTGCCACCCCACACCAACCGGATCATCTCGGATCTAAGCGCTTTAAAGAAATAACGTCCCGGAAAAAAGGGAATATTTAGAAATAAGTACAGTAGTTGAGGCAGTATTACCATCTTGATTAGCGACGCCCTTCCCGCCATTGACAGTGGGAGTGTAATCCACCTGGAAACCCTATCAGTGACCCGGGCTAGTGCTACCCCATAATTCAGTCTCATTAATTCTTCCTTGTTCCTAGTGACGCCAATTCTCAAATAGCGGAGTTGATCCGTACACCACTCCAATGGAAAGTCCAGCGGGAATCTGGTCACCGCCTCCGTCAAGGGTAAAAAGCATGATTTCTCCCAATTAATCTGAACCCCAGATAGCTGTCCGAACAACTGCTTTGAAAACTTGCTTAAGCTAAGCCTGTCTGCTCCGAGCCCTAGCTACCAGGCGTTCAGCTCAGATTTAAATTACTGAAAACTTTACTGGACCTAACAAAAATAGTGACATTATTACTTGTGGTAGACTTCCATCCACCTCTACTAATAATCCACTTTCACACAACATCTTTTACATTTTTTTATTGCAAGTGAGAAATGTTATATGTTTTTTATTATGCACTGTGATTATAGATAAATTACTGAAATTAATTATTAATGAAATTAGCTTTCTTTTTTTTTCTTCCCAAATCTTTATTAAGAAAAAAAGGCATGTTAAAAAACAACACATTTGCAGTCAGGGCAATTCAGACAGAGAACAGGCTCTACCCTCTCCTAGAGTTCCTAGTACAATAACTAGATAGTGACCATACCCTACAACATCTAGACCCTCAGTGACGTCTTCTCTGGTCTGTGGCGGTGCAAAAATCTCCCCTCTGTAAGAGTTCCACTGACCCCAGACTTGTGTCCATTTGTTAAGGCATCACCTGGACTCGTAGATGGATTTCTCGGTCACCATGCACCAATCCATATCGTTAGACCAGTCCACTAGTTTTGGCGGGTTAGGAGCCCTCCAAAGCCGTGCAATATTTAGTTTAGCGATCATGAACCCATGCGTCACCTACAGTTCTTCTTTAGAGTTCAAGTCAGTAGGGTCTCAAATATTTAACAGTACTAACTTTATGTTACAATGAATCTGTTGCCCCAGTGCCTCCTCCATCCGGCCCACCACCCATTCCCAATACCCCTGTATTACCGCACACTCCCAAATAATATGAATAAACGTGCCTTCCTGCCCACACAGCCTCACACAGATGCCCTCTGGGACGTAACCTATGCGAACGAGCAAAGGTCCAGACAGGTAGGATCTCTGAAGCAGTATAAGTTGGACCAGTCTGAGCCAGGAGGAAAGGGCCACCTCATGAGGGGAAGCCACCGCTGCCCGTAATTCCTCGCCATCCAGACCTGCGACAACGTGATCCCACATATCACGCAAGCTAGTCAGAGGGTCCGCTATATTGTTAATGAATTCTTTATAAACAAGGGAGATGGCCTTCTCCGGTAGATCACCATCAAGTATGCTATCCTCAAGCGGGGAGAAGTCGGGGAGATCGCTACCTCTAGGGAGAACCGCGAGCAGGGCATGCCTAATCTGAAGATATCGAAACTATTCAGATTTAGCTAGATCGTATTCCAGTTGCAGTCAGGAAAAGGGCACCACATCTCCAGAAATTAGCTTTCTGTATCAAAGGAATTGTTTGTCATGTGATGCTGGCGTAATGTTCAGGATGCAAGGCCATGCTGGACGATATCATACAAAAGAAAATGTGTTACTTACTAGGAAGTCTGTGGTTTTGTCGCCATGGTGACTGGCTATCTACTCTTACACGTCTAGAGAAGGTTTGCTCAGCCATGTTCAGCTCTCTGTAGATCTTATTGGGTTTTAAATATAGTTGTTTTGAGTGGCTGGTTTGATATTGTATTCCAGGGTTTAGGAATTTAGAACATCCATTAATGTTGACTGTTTCATTATGCTGCAGTATTCTGTCACATAATTAAGTCAGTCCTTGCCCCTGTCCCTATATCACTCATGGGGTTAGGTACTTTTCTCAAAACCTCTTCACTTACAACCACATACTTTTTATGTCCGTGCAGAGGTCTGGCTGGCCTGGTTCTAAATCTCATGACAGACACATCTCACCGCACAGTCTTTTGTGATACATCAAACACTATCTTCACTTTACCTTTGCTGCTCTTTAACACAATCAGCATCTCCTACCTTTATCAGTAGCATGGGAGTACACAAATATGTGAGCACTAAGGATGCAGAAAGTCCCATATTTTAAAATATTTTTATACATGCACTCTCTGGATTGGTTTCTTGATTATTTAAGTGACTGAGGTTCTTTATTATCTACCAAACAAAGTCAAATGTATATATGTTTATATGTTGCCTAACTAGTTTTACTCATTTGTAGGTGTTAGAAATGGGGGCTCTAGTTGGCAGAGGAAGGTACCTTTGCCAAATAGGGACCCTTGCTCTTGTCAGGCTGAGGGGGATACACACTTTAAATAACCCCTGCTCACCCCCTTGGTAGCTTGGCACGAGCAGTCAGGCTTATCAAAGGCAATGTTTAAAGTATTTGTACCAACACTCACAGTAACACAGTGAAAACACCACAAATGGACTCCGCAACAGTTTAGAAAAATAAAAGTATTTAATCTAAACTACACAAGATCAAAACAACAAAAATCCAACATACACAGTTCAAGAACATGATTTTCAAAGAGTTCTATGGTTTGCGTTAAAATAATTCACAGTTGCATCACGTTTAGCCCAAAGTACCTGTAGATGCAACAAAGTTCCAAAATGAAGCTGCAGAGTTGAAAAACAAGCGATGTGTCACTCCTGAGACCCTGGGGAGGCGATACGACAGCCCCGCTGGACGCAGCGGGCGTGTTTCGACAAATCCAGTCTGTATGGGGAAGGAGGCGATACCTAGTATGGGTTCCGGTACGCAGGTTCCGTAGGAAGCGCCTCGCACAGGCACGATGTGACGAACTCCGGTGCGGCGACGATCATCGGTGCAGCGACGATGCGCAGCTCAGCATCAATCTTCTCTCGCGGCCCCTCGATGCGTTGGCTCTGCGACGATGTTTGCAGCGACGTGATGCGGCCTGCAAGCAAGCGGTGCGGCGATCTCACCCAGCGATGACAAGCTCTGCGCCGATATTCGCAGCAACAGGAAACTTCCCGTACAGGGCGATGCATTCCACAAGCAAACGATGCGTCGGTTCTTGCAGCAGCAACAGGCCCTGCAACGATCTTGATCTTCACAGCGGCGGGAATTTCCTCGCACTGTCAGGGATTCGCTCCTCGCAAGAGTGATGCGTGAAAATTGCAGATTGTCTTTGTTTCTCCTTGTCCAGCTTCCCAAACATCAGGCTCAACTTCCAGAGGCCCCTCAGCACTCTAGGAAGGGCAGAACTCTCTCAGCAGAGTTTAGGGGGAAGCTGGGGGTGAAGTCCTTTTGTTCCTGGGACTTCTTAACAGGAGGCCACCTCTCTTCAGGCTCTTGGAGATCACTTCAAGCAAGGGGACAAAGCAACAACAAAGTCCTTCCCCTCTCCTTCGCAGCAAAGCAACTTCAGGCCAGCCCACAAACACACACCAGGACAGTCCTTCCTCTTCAGTCTTCCAGCTTTCTCCTTGGCAGAGGTTTCTTCTTGATTCCAGGATGATCTAATTTTCTTTAGTCTTGGTAGCCCTTTTTATACCAGTATTTCCTTTGTTCTCTAGAGGCAAAGAGGCCTAGGCCAGAACCAGTTCAGGTCAGTTCCTGAGCACTTTGTTTTTCTGTCTTCTCCTCTCCTTTCAGAGAGAGGGGCAGGGTCGTCAGCCGCCCAGCAGGAGGTGGAGCCAGCATTGTGGAAGGCAGGCACAGCCCTATTCATGCCCAGGTGCCATCCCCTCCCACCACTCAAGATGCAGATGCAGTCATTCAGCCCAGGGCTCACTCATTCAGCCTCCTGGGGGCTTCCCAGACCCTGTCACTCAAAAACCAGACAGTCAATTCACAAACAGGCCAAGGCACACAGAAAGGGCAGACAAGAGAACAGCCACTTTCTAAAAGTGCTGTTCCCAAACGCAGGATTTAAAAACCATCTTTCCTAAAAGATGTGTTATTAAATTCTGAGTTCAGGGGTACCAGACTTGTATGTCCTATCTTGCTCCTATGGGAAGATAAGCAGGTAAACATCATACTCAGCATTCCCCATTATAGCCTATGGGCAAGATAGCCCTCTCAATAGTGAAAAACGAAAATGGCTGTAATTCACTACCAGAGCATGCCGCACACACTAGTACATGCTCTACCTTTCACATATATTGCACCCTGCCCAGGGGGGGTACCTTGGGCCTTCCATAGGGGTGTCCAATGTGTACAGAAAGGGAAGGGTTAGGCCCGGTCAGTGGGGACACTGGCCAGGTCGACAAGGCAGATTAGAAACTGCCCACAGGCACTGCGGGGGCAGGCCTGAGACCCCATTTTAGGGCTACTCATGTGGGTGGCACAATCAGTGCTGCAGGCCCACTAGTAGCTTTTGAATCACCAGCCCTGGCACACTCAGTGCACTTTACTAGGGACTTCCTGGTAAAACAAAATTGCCAATCAGGTATATCCAATCACAATAATAATTTACACATAGAGCATCTGCACTTTAGAACTGATCAGCAGTGGTAAAGTGCCCATGGCCCTTTTGCCAACAACCACAGGTCAGGAAAAATAAAGGAGGAAGAAGCAAAAGGTTTGGGGATAACCCTGCAAAAAGGATCATTTCCAACAGGGATGTAGCACTGGAATGGCTGGGAGAATCGCAAAGAGAATTCTTATGTGACCCTTTTGAACTAGACAAAGTGCGGGAGGCCATAATGCATATACAACCTGGCAAGGCCACCGGTATGGATGGTATACCAATAGAATTCTATAAAACGTATATAGATCAATTGGCCCCTATTCTCAGAGAGGTATACGAGAACTCCCTGGAATCTGGAATACTCAACCTTGCATGAGGGAAGCGCTTATCACTTCAATTCTCAAACCGGATAAGTTGACCATTCACTGCGACTCCTATAAGCCGCTGTCCCTCATCAACTGCAACACAAAAATCATTGCTAAGCTCCTAGCTAACCGACTTAGCCTACTAATGGAAAAACTGGTCCTCCCCAATCAATCCAGCTGCTTGCCGGGGAGGGCTACTTCACATAACTTACCAACCCTCTTTACAATACTCAATACTGTCGCACCTGAGTTGCAACTGGCGGCTGTCTTTTCAGATGCCACCAAGGCATTTGATTTAGTTGAATGGGATTACATTTTCGGGGTAATGCAACTAATGGGTTTTCCGCCATTATTTCTCTTCTGGATAAAGCTTTTATACCAACTACCTACAGCCAAAGTCCTCATAAATGGTCGCCTATCACCTGCTTTCCAAACCACCAGAGGCACCAGGCAGGGGTGCCCCCTGTCCCACCTGCTTTTCGCCCAGGCGATCGAACCACTAGCGGCTAAATTGAAGCAACACCATAATGATAAGGCACTCAGCTGTCACCTATGTCAGATCCTTGTATCCCTTTATGCAGATGACATTGTGTTATATATCAGAGACCCGCTACAAAACTTAAATCCGATTCTGAGGGAATTCCTAATCTTTGGGAGATTGTCTGGAATTCACATCAACTGGGGGAAATCCCACATCTTTCCCCTTACTACGGCGACAGTTTGTTTCCCCCTAGACTTTCCACTCGACTGGTGGGAATCTGATCTGCGTTATTTGGGATTCCGCATCTCCAGGGACAGGGAGGAGCTGCTTTGCCTCAATTACGGCACCGCTATAGACCCCATCGTGGGCTGTGTCACCCGATGGATCTCACTGCCACTCTCATTGGCAGGACGGGCATCTCTGATCAAGATGGTAATCCTTCCATAGCTACTATATCTTTTTTTAAATAGCCCATTTCATCCAGGTCAGTATTTTTTTAAAACACTTCGATCAGAGATGATCCACTTAGTATAGGGGGGCAAACAGCCGAGGCTGAAATGGGATATACTCACTAGGCCGTACTCACAAGGGGGATTTGATATTCCAAATTTCAAGCTATACTACACGAGTGCACAGGCACAATACGCCTATTACGTGGTACACCCCGCTACATGTCACAAGTTGCGGCAAAACACTGGCTGGCCGATCCAATCCCCATCGACGGCATGCTTTGTGCCACTCCCAGCCCAATAGAAAAGGCCCAACTACAATCACGTGCATGATTAATGCCTGGAATCGTATTTGAATCCTGCTGCAAAGCCCCATACTATACTCACAGTTACTCCTGCTCTCATTTGTTGTTTGAATCTCTTTCATTGCGTTTCTCATTTGGATTGCATAACTTATCAAAGAATTTACAATGGAGACATATCTCAAAAAATCGCGGTCATACAAAGGTATATTAAAGTAATAAGAAGAACATCATCCAAAGGGAATCAATGCCACGTCTTCAAAGGTGCCGATAGGCTTTGAGAGCATATGAAAAATGCAGGGCATACATGGCATCGCAATATACCTAATCATGTGCATCAATATCCAGTGGTTCAGCTGCAATGGCACACTCTCTGTCATGTTCCTCGGAAAAACGTGCCTGTCCACCAGGCCATAGTGTCACTACAACTGATCCCACTCGGACAGTTATTAGGGCAGGCCCAACGTGGCGTGTGTGTCATTCGATATTCAGAACAATATACTTATTTTTCAGAACTTTTAACCATAACATGATAAACAATGACATCATGAAGCGTGAAAAAATCAAAAGCAAAGAAACAAAAGAGCGGCTGGTCATTTGTGCTGTGCTATCGCTAATGTGGGATATCCAGTGCGTGGTGCGGCTGTCCCGGGAAACAGGGGAGGGGGACACGCAGGTGGCGTGGTTCAAGGGGGAGGAGTGGGGCGGGGAGGCGCACTGGGGGCAACAACGGCCTCCGCTCTGATACGGTGGGGCCATATTTGTCTGGTTGCGTTGTTTGAGCGTGTCTCGTTTGCTCCGGCAGGGCCATTACCTACGTCGGGCCCAAGTGTAGGACTACAGTGCTGGACCACGTTGTAGTTCCATGGTTCGTGAGTGAGGTTTGACGATTCCGAACCCGTTCAATAAAGGTCGTCAGAAAGAGACGATTTTGGTGTCAGGAGACCGCAAATGACGAGTATAAAGTGACTGAGTGTTTTCGCATGAATCGATTAATGAGAACACTATGTATTTAAGGATTTCGTTCGAACCCTCGGGTTCTATTTTGTGTACGGCAGCCACTTTGTATGGTTCCCCTCACATAGGCCAAAGACTGTGGCCGAGCGAGTCCTTGAGACACGTATGCCTTAGCTGACTTCTGAATGACCTGGCCGAACTGACTCCTTGCCCGAGGCTGACCTCGCTGAGCCAGTTCCTTGTTAAGCAGCTGGTCTGATAAAGATCAAAGAGTAGGGCAGGCCCGAGTTTATGGTACACTGCTCCTACCTTTCTATCTCACTTCCAATCTATTTCTGTTCCTTCCTTTACGACATAATCACTGATTTGGGTTGAGGGTTTTATGATCGGTTTGTCCGGCCTGATAGAACAGGAAAACTGGAATGTGCTTGGTCATTTCTGGTGGGCTGGACAACGGAAAATGGGATTGTCTGGGATTGTCGTCATACGCTACTTTCAAATTGTGACATTCCTATTGGTCAGTTTGTATGCACCCAATGCTAATCTGAAATGTTGCCTGAGGCTTGATTTTTGGCATAAAAGGCCATGCTCCGCTCATTGAATTTGTGCAGTCTCTAGCGAACCACCCGTGTGTGCTTCGTAGACCTCTGTTCCTGGTTGCAGCCAATAAACTTTGGTCTTTGATGTCATCAAGAAGTATCCTGTGTCTCTGTTTGCCAAGAAAGGGGAACTCAAAGGTATCAGGCGTTCTCCCTGACGCCGCTGGGTTCTAAAACCCGGTCCTTCAGTTGGCGCCCAACGTGGGGCGACTTCAGCGGTACCGGTCCAAGCCCAAAGATTGTGAGGAGCTTCGTGTGAAAATTCTGGAGGAAGGCCAACCACTTCATCGACCCCTGTATGTCGGCGTGGTCCGAAAGTCTTTGCTGCGAGGTTCCCCGCTTTCCGACGGCTACGAAGGACTGCTGCCCTGACTGTCGCCCTGTTTTGGAGCCTTAGACGTTTGTAGAGCGAGACGATTGACGGGTCTTCTGGTGACGCCATCGACATTTCAGTTAAGTATGAGTGGAGCATCTCCTAGTTCTTAGTTTGTTTTGGAATCCTTTAGTGGATCGCTTTGATTTGGTACCTGCAGGCCCCAAAGCCAAGGGACTCGTGTATTCGCGAGACTATCGTTTTGAGATTTCCCTTGTAGTTTCAATCAATCAATCAAAGACATTTATAGAGCGCACTACTTACCCGTAGGGTCTCAAGGCGCTGGGGGGGGGGGGGTGCCGTTACTGCTCGAACAGCCAGGTCTTGAGCTTCTTCCTGAAGGAGAGGTGGTCTTGGGTCAAGCGCAGGTCGGTCGGGAGGGAGTTCCAGGTCTTGGCGGCCAGGTAGGAGAAGGACCTTCCTCCTGTTGTCGCTCTTCGGATGCTGGGGACAGCGGCGAGGGCGTGGTTGGCTGATCGGAGGTGGCGTTTGGGAGCGTAGAAGTTGACTCGGTTGTTGAGGTAGCTCGGGCCTTGTGTGCGTGGGTGAGGAGACGGAAGGTGATTCTTTTGTTGACGGGGAGCCAGTGCAGGTCTCTCAGATGTCCGGAGATGTGGCTGGTTCGTGGGATGTCGAGGATGAGTCTGGCTGAGGCGTTCTGGATCCGTTGGAGTCTCTTCTGGAGCTTGGCGGTGGTACCGGCGTAGAGGGCGTTGCCGTAGTCCAGTCGGCTGGTGACGAGGGCCTGGGTGACGGTCTTCCTGGTCTCGGTGGGGATCCACTAGAAGATCTTCCGTAGCATGCGTAGGATGTTGAAGCACGACGAGGAGACGGCGTTGACTTGCCTGGTCATGGAGAGGGAGGAGTCCAGGATGAAACCCAGGTTCCGTGCGTGGTCCGTCGGTTTGGGTGCGGTGCCCAGGGCGGGGGGCCACCAGGAGTCGTCCCAGGCGGAGGGTGAGGAGCCCAAGATGAGGACCTCCGTCTTGTCTGAGTTCAGTTTCAGGCGGCTGGTTGTCATCCACTCGGCTACATCTTTCATCCCTTCGTTCAGATTGGCTCTGGCGGCGGCGGGGTCGTTGGTCAGGGAGAGGATCAGCTGGGTGTCGTCGGCGTAGGAGATTATGTTGAAGTTGTGTTGGCGTGCGATGGCCGCGAGGGGGCTCATGTAGACGTTGAAGAGGGTGGGGCTCAGCGAGAATCCTTGAGGGACGCCGCAGATGACTTCGGTGGCCTCTGACTTGAACGGTGGTAGGCGGACTCTCTGTGTTCTTCCGTCGAGGAAGGAGATGATCCATTCCAGTGCCTTCTCCTGGATTCCGACGTTGCTGAGGCGCTGCACTAGGGTGCGGTGGCAGACAGTGTCGAAGGCCGCAGAGAGGTCTAGGAGGATGAGGGCCGCTGTTTCTCCGTTGTCCATCAGGGCTCGGATGTCGTCGGTGGCGGCGATGAGGGCGGTCTCGGTGCTATGGTTGGCTCGGAAACCAGACTGTGAGGGGTCGAGGGATCCATTCGTCTCGAGGAAGGCGGCAAGCTGTCTGTTGATGGTCTTCTCGATGACTTTGGCTGGAAACGGGAGGAGCGAGATGGGGCGGTAATTCTTGAGTTCGGTGGGGTCCGCTGTGGGTTTCTTGAGTAGAGCGCTGAGTTCGGCGTGCTTCCAGCTCTCAGGGAAGGTGGCGGTGTCGAAGGAGGTGTTGATAATGTCCTGCAGGTGGGGTGCGATGACAGCGTCCGCCTTGTTGAAGACATGGTGAGGGCAGGGGTCGGTCGGAGATCCGGAGTGGACGGAGTTCATCATGCGGACGGTGTCTTCGGTGTTGACCGGAGTCCAGGCGCGGAGGGTGGTGGTGGGCGGCGTTGCTGAGGTCGTGGCGTGCGTCGGTTGAGTGCTGAAGCTGTTGTGTATGTCCGCGATCTTGTTGTGGAAGTAGGAGGCGAGGGAGTTGCAGAGGTCTTGCGAAGGGGTGATGTCGTTGCTTCCTGCGTTGGGGTTGGAGAGCTCTTTCACGATGTTGTAGAGTTCCTTGCAGTTGTGTGTGTTGTTGTCCAGCCGGTCCTTGAATGCAGTTTTCTTGGCGGTGCGGATCAGTTGGTGGTGCTTCCGGGTGGTGAGCTTGAGGGTGGTCATGTTGTCCGGTGTTGGTTCCCTTCTCCAGGCTTTCTCGAGGGCTCGGCAGTTCTTCTTGGAGCTCTTGAGTTCGTCGGTGAACCATGGGGCTTTCTTGCTGCCGGGTCTGCTGGGCGGAGTCTTCAGAGGGGCGAGTTCGTCCGCGCAGTTGCTGATCCACTTCGCGAGGTTGTCGGCGGCCTGGCTGGGGTTCGCTGAGCTGGCAGGAGGGTGCTGGCTCAGGGAGGCGGCGAGCTGGTCGGCCGTGATCTTGTTAGACTAGTGAGCAAGATGCCTAGTCTTAGCAGACTTGGAAAATTGTTTGGTTGTGGTTGTTCTAAGGATTCCCGGTTAGAGGATTCGTGTCCGGTTCCTCCAATTGGAACTCCTACATATGACTTGTATGTGAAACATGGTGTGGGCCCTATTAGCTATAATGAGATCTGGGTAAAATATACTAGGAAAGACGGTGTCCTACAGTGGCCCCGTTACGGTAGTTTTGAAGCTGAGATTCTAGATAATCTCGAAGTGAAGTTGCTCAAGAAGAAAGCCCGGCCGGCGATGTTTGACTCTTTCCGCATATGGCGCAAAGAAGCCAAACAGAAAGAAATTAAATTAGCGAAGAAAAATAAGAGAGAACGAGGTATGTCAATGGTGCAAGCTGCCATTGCATTTAGGGATAATGAGGAAGAGCAAGAGAGCGAACAGATGCTTAGAGTGAAGAAGTTAGGGGTAGATAGATGCTACCCAGTCTTGCCGCTTAAAGAGCAAAACGAAGAGACAGATCTTGCGAAAGATCCTTTAATGTTGCATCTATTGAGTTCGCCACCACCTTATGCACAGAGTGCTACGGCACCACCGCCACCAGTTGTGGCTGTGCAACATCCCGTTCTTGTGCCACCTGCGATTCCTCCACAGCCAGCTCCTCTTCCGTTGGCTAATGTTCCTCTGACGGAGCCTCCTCAGGGGCCGCCAACTTTGCCTTCTCCTTTGCCTGCTACTCCTACGTCTGTCCTCAATGCTCCTTCTGTTCCGAATTTGGATTCTTCGACTATTGTCCTGTCTTCTCTTATTCTTCCGTCTTCTCCTTCTACTAGACAGCGAATGACTGCTGCAGTTTCTGGTTTCTTTTCTCCTTTCTTGGGACAATTGGGTATGTCTCCTGTGAGTGAGAGTAGACAATTGCGTAGTCAATTGCCTGATACAGATGAGCGGTCAGTTTTGGATCATATGGCACGTAGATGGGTTACGTGTACCTCCCAGTATGATCTTGAGGGTATTATGGATGTTTTTCGGCAATGGAAAGCACCAAAGCAACGGTACGTTTTTGAAATGATGTGTGTGTTCCTCCATGAACAGTGGATTGACGAAGTGGGTAAAGCTCCAGAAGAATTGTATCGAGTGCGTTCCGAGTTTGCGAAAGGGACGATTGTGAGTCTTCTCGACATTGAGAGAGCGGTGTCGACGTTGTTGTCGTTCCGTAATAATGCTCTTTCTGAGCGATTGTTTGAGCCTGATTCGTGAGTTAGGAGAAAAGCGCGCCAGTATCAGATGCGAGAAGTTCCTCCAATTTGGAGACCTGCTGATGCAAATGCTCATCCACCTGTTGTTTGGCACTTTCAGCGAGTGTGGGTACATGTTCCTTGGAAGCGTGCGGAAGTTTTAGCCCTAAAGCAGTCTTTACCTGATCCGCGCAAAAATCCTGCGGGGATATTATAAAGAGCTCACTCAAACTGTGTGTTCGTGCGTCATGAATTTATCGGACATAGACATGTTGTTTGGCAACGTTGTTCCACAGCCTATCTGGAATGTGATTCGACATACGGATCATGATAATGAATTAGGTGATACATGGGTTAATATTGTTGCTGCGAATGACAGACAAGTTGGAGGTGCTAAGCCTGAAGATGTAGTTGCTGAACTTCCTGGTAGAATTATTACTTTCATGAAGACTTTGATGACCGAAGTGCGTGTTAATTCGGACAAGTTGTCTGCATGTAAGCAGAAGAAAGACGAGACTGTGTCTGATTTCTTTACCCGGTTTGAAGAGACCTTTGTAGATCATAGTGGTCAGGATATGGCTACCGAGGGTGGCCAGAGATTGTTCGTTGATAAATTCGTACATAATTTGCTTCCCGAGTTATGGACTAAGTTGAAGGATTCCGAGAGTGCTTGGCCCATTTCCACGTCAGCACAGATTTTGGCTACGGTTCAGTATTATGAAAATAGGCACAAAGATGAGTTAGAGAAAACGGATAAGAAGACTAAGGAATTGAAGACTAAAGTTCTTCTACAGCAAGCTTATCCACCCCGTACTAATAGTCAGCGTGATTATCAGCAGAATCAGCAATATTCGAGGAACTCGCAAAGGAACGAGTTTTCTCAACAGCGTTTCTCGTATGGGCCTAATCAGTGTGCGTATTGCAAAGAAGAGGGCCATTACAAGAATAGTTGTCCAGTTTTGTTACAACGCACGAATGGTGTTTCTGGTGTATGAGGTAAAGGTGCTCAACAAGTGCCTAGAGGTAGAGGTCGCGGACAGAACGTACGTCCTTTGCCTCCACAGAACTCGGTGAATAGTTTTGATCAATAGCAAAGTTCGTCTGGTAGTACAGCACAGTACTATATGGATGATTACTATGTTGAAGGTGACGAAGTGAATGGTAATGATTGTTAGGACAGCCATGGACAAAGAGAGGGAGATGTTTCAGTTCCAGTAGATCAGAGTGGACCTTATGTTGAAGTGATTGCATCATTTGTGTCAGAACCTTTTCTGCTAGATTCTGGTGCTACAAAGAGTTCTATTATGCATTCTAAACTCCCGGGCGCACCTTTGTCTGGCTTAGATAATGTTTTTGTAGGTTTTTCTGGCGCCCCCGTTACGAATCCGATTTCTGCTCCGTTGTCTCTTTCTGTTGGTCCTCGTAAGTTCGAAGCACCCCTACTTTTGACTACAGGTTGTAATGAGAATTTGTTGGGATTGGATTTATTGAAGAGATTGTATGCATAACTGTATTGTTCTCCGTCAGGAGTACATCTTACTTTAGGTGAGAGAGTGATCTCTCCGATGTACCTGTCGAAAGACAGACTTCCCCCGGAATTGTCTTCTTTACCAGATTCATTGTGGGCTACTGGTCCGAATGATGTGGGCCTACTGGAAATTCCTCCATACGTTGTGACATTGAAGGCGAATGCTAAGTTACCGCGCATTCCACGGTATCGTATCTCGAGTGATGGTGAGAGATCACTTTTAGCGATCATTTATGATCTGATTGAAAAGGGTGTCATTGAGGAAACGAGAGGTAATGTGTGCAATAGTCCTGTTTTGCCTGTTCTGAAGAGAAGTGATTCTTCACAGCCTCCTGTGTATAAATTTGTCATCGATCTTCATGAAGTGAACAAGATTGTCGTTCCACAGTTTCCTGTCGTGCCTGATATTACAGCTTTGTTGACTCTGATTCCGGCTACGGCCACATGGTTTTCGGTGATCAACTTGAACAATGCTTTCTTCAGCATTCCGATTGCCATGGAAAGTAGGGACATTTTTGGATTCTCTTTAAGAGGACAAAGTTTCCGCTTTAAGCGCGCTCCTCAAGGCTATTGCGAGAGTCCATCGATCTATAGTCAAGCTTTGAAGACACAACTTGATCTGTTGGTTTTACCTGATGGTGCAGCCCTTATTCAATACGTTGATGATTTGTTAGTTGCTGCTGATACTGAAAAGATTTGTAGGGAAGCCACATTGTCCTTGTTACACCACTTGTCTGATTTCCATCACAAAGTTTCTCTCTCCAAGTTGCAATATTGTCGACAAGCAGTAACCTACTTAGGTCACCTTTTATCGAAGGAGGGAAGGAAACTGACCTCAGAAAGAATTCAAGCTATTGCGAAAATGAGTGTGCCTACGACACAGAGAGAAGTACGTGCGTTTTTGGGTATTACGTCGTACTGTAGACAGTGGATTCCTAATTTTTCTTTGTTAGCGAAGCCTTTGATAGCTCTTACTGTTAAGGATACTCTGAATCCTATTCCTTGGACTGACGAATGTCAAAAGAGCTTTTCTGAATTACGCAATGCGTTGTGTTCGGCTCCTGCGTTGGGTACTCCCGACTACAGTAAGCCTTTCACACTGTATGTTCACGAGAGAGAGGGATGTGCATTGTCAATCTTGACTCTGCAGTTTGGCGAGAAGCAACGTCCGTGTGCTTACTTTTCATCGACTTTAGATCCTGTAGCTAGAGCGTTGCCGAGTTGCTTGAGAGCAACAGCAGCAGCAGCTGTTTCAATTCGACAGTCTGCTGGTCTGGTTATGGATAACACGTTAGTGGTTATGGTTCCACATGCAGTGGATACCATGTTGAACCGTACGAAGACACAGCATTTAACTAGTGCTCGGTTGTCAGGTTACGAGTTGACATTGTTAGCGAGTCATGTGCACATTAAACGATGCAACACGTTGAATCCAGCCACATTGTTGCCAATTACAGTTGAAAAAAACACAGTTGATGAACAGAATGTAGAACAATGTCATACATTCACCCCAGTACAAGGATCTGGGCCTAAATCCATCGTTTTTTTGCACTCCACACCACCCTGGGTTAGACACTGGCTATATGCAAATCAGCTCTGACCCTGTGCCTCATGGGAACAGTCCAGTCCGAACTACCAAGCCATGTCTTTCCCGGACCGGAATCAAGCATCCAAGGACCGGTTTCTGGCTATCAGCCTTCATCAACCTGGATAGCTTGACTCCAGTGGTGTGGAGAGCCTGGGACTCACGTCTGAGCATACCCAGCACACTCGGGGTGAAAATTGCAAAAAACACAGTTGATGGACAGAATGTAGAACAATGTCATACATTCACCCCAGTACAAGGATCTGGGCCTAAATCCATCGTTTTTTTGCACTCCACACCACCCTGGGTTAGACACTGGCTATATGAAAATCAGCGCTGACCCTGTGCCTCATGGGAACAGTCCAGTCCGAACTACCAAGCCATGTCTTTCCCGGACCGGAATCAAGCATCCAAGGACAGGTTTCTGGCTATCAGCCTTCATCAGCCTGGATAGCTT
Source organism: Lissotriton vulgaris (assembly GCF_964263255.1). Lineage (NCBI taxonomy): Eukaryota > Metazoa > Chordata > Amphibia > Caudata > Salamandridae > Lissotriton > Lissotriton vulgaris. The sequence goes on along the minus strand of NW_028246546.1, from coordinate 364,383 downwards.
GACTCCAGTGGTGTGGTGAGCCTGGGACTCACGTCTGAGCATACCCAGCACACTCGGGGTGAAAATTGCAAAAAACACAGTTGATGGACAGAATGTAGAAGAATGTCATACATTCACCCCAGTACAAGGATCTGGGCCTAAATCCATCATTTTTTTGCACTCCACACCACCCTGGGTTAGACACTGGCTATATGCAAATCAGCTCTGACTCTGTGCCTCATGGGAACAGTCCGGTCCCCGGAAGCTTGTTTCCTTCCCAGTATAAGAATTAGCTTGGTAGTTTGGTTTGCCCTGTTCCCATCATGCACTGGGACAGGAACAGACTAATTTGCATGTAGCCAGGTTCTGAGCTGGGATGGTGCAGTGAGCTAAAAAAAGGTGATGGATCAAACCCTGATCTCTTGCCTGGGTAAGAGTATTCTGCATCATTCAGAAACTCTGTCCATCACCACCCCCTTTTCCAAAACCGATTTTGTCCACACTAAGTGTGGGAGGGTATACTCAGACGTGAGTCCCTTGCTCATTGCACCATCAGGATTCAGGCAAGCCGGGCCGACAACGGCTGAAATGCCAGAAACCGGTCCCCGGAAGCTTGTTTCCTTCCCAGTATAAGAATTGGCTTGGTAGTTTGGTTTGCCCTGTTCCCATCATGCACTGGGACAGGAACAGACTAATTTGCATGTAGCCAGGTTCTGAGCTGGGATGGTGCAGTGAGCTAAAAAACGGTGATGGATCAAACCCTAATCTCTTGACTGGGTAAGAGTATTCTGCATCATTCAGAAACTCTGTCCATCACCACCCCCTTTTCCAAAAGCTAATTAAGACAGATAGTGAAGAAGAACATGACTGTTTTTTGAGAACTGAAGAAGAGACGAAAGGGAGAGTAGACCTTAGGGACACTCCTCTTCCTGAGTGTGATGGTACTTTGTGGGTTGATGGTTCGTGCTTTAAGCTGCCGAATGGTGATACGACTGCGGCATATGCTGTTACGACTCTGCATACGATTGTTGAAGCTGCACGTATTCCACATAATTCAGCACAAGCAGCGGAGTTGATTGCATTAACGAGAGCATGTGTGTTGGCGAAAGGAAAACGAGTGAACGTGTATACTGACAGCCAATACGCATTTGGCCTGGCTCATAGCTTTGGACGTTTGTGGTGTGAACGTGGGTTCCTGACTTCGCATTGGATGAAGATCCAGCATGGACAGTTGGTGAATGAACTTCTTGAATCTCTTACTTTGCCACTGCAAGTAGCAATCGTGAAGTGCAGTGCCCATAAGAAAGTTACGGATGATGTTGGTCGCGGAAATGCGTTTGCGGATGAAGTTGCGAAAGAAACAGCAAGAAATGTGACGAGTCGAATGTATGTTGCAGGTCCGGCGAAATGGGTTCCAGAGAAGAGTATGTGTGAAGATACGATTGAGAGTGTGAATTACATTCAAGGTGAAGCTACTGAGAAAGAGTTGAATGAATGGAGAGAAAGTAGAGGTAGATTGGATTCAAATGGTTGTTGGACTGATTTGTCCAAACATCAGAGATGGTTGTTGCCTAACGCGTATGTGCTTCCAGTTGTTACTATGGCTCATGGCATGGCACATATCAGCGTGAAAGGGATTTGTAAGTTGTTGGCTCCGGTTTGGCAGAATGCGGGAATTCCAAAATGTGCAGAGAATTTGGTTAAGAACTGTATGGTGTGCTTGATGTACAATCCTGGTAAGGGAACTCCAACACCAGCTGGTCACTTTGCTCCTCCTACGTATCCGTTCGAGGCTTTGCAGCTAGATTTCATCCACATGGAGAGATGCAACAACTTGAAATATGTTTTAGTGGTTGTTTGCTCCTTTTCTAGATGGGTATAAGCTTATCCCCTTAAGGACAATACTGCCTTGTCCACAGCGAAAGTCTTAATCAAAGAATTTTTACCGAGGTTTGGAATGCCAAGAATTATCTGGAGTGACAATGGGAGTGAATTTGTGGGTCAAGTCATGAAGATAGTGTGTGAGTGTCTAGGAATAAGGCAGAAATTTCATGCTGCAAATCACCCCCAATCAGCTGGTTTAGTTGAGTGCTATAATGGCACCTTGAAATTGAAATTGGCCAAAATCCAAGCGATCACTGGTTTGCAATGGCCAGATGCTTTACCTTTAGCACTTTTGTCCATGAGAATGACTGTGCATTCAAGAGTGGGTTTGAGTCCGTATGAGGTTGTGTTTGGTCGCCCAGCGAATATTTGGGGTGTGCCAAGACCAACCAGATTCAGTGAGATCGAACATCCTGTGTTGCTTGACTACTTGCGTGAACTGACGACTAAATTGCGTGTTTGACACCAACAGGTTTACGATAGCCTTCCACAAGCTACTGAGGATCCAGGCCACACTATTGAACCTGGAAGCTGGGTCCTTATCAAGAATTTTCAGCGAAGCAAGAACGATCAGCCCCGCTGGACGGGACTCTACCAAGTCCTCTTGTCTACACGATCTGCGGTGCGAGTACAGGGCAAACGAAACTGGATACATGGTGTGCACTGTAAGCGTACACCTTTGCCCTTACCGTACGATACGTGGGTCCAAGAGGGACTCCCAGACTCTGAAACAGACACTGTTCCACGATTTTTGCCATTCAGCGATGGTCGTTTGATTGGTACGAACTCTGAAAGAAAAAGTGATGACATTTTGCAAGAAGCAGTGCCTCCTTCGAATCGATTGAACACTACTGAGCCTGAACTATTATTTAGAAATCAAGAATTGCCTGGATTGCCGCTATAATTTACGACCGAGAGTCATGGACAAATAAATAAAGATAAATGAAGTTTTTATGATTTTTCTGTTTGCAGGTTAACTCTCCACTGAGGATCTACTCATTTTTGTTTTTCGAACCGCCATCCGGGTTCAGCTGTAGGGTTGCGGTTGCTTAAAGTCTTTGGAGTGTAAGCTTGAGACACTAGGTCCAGGGTTCTGGTTGGCCTAAGGGAGTTGCCCTGGGTTGACAGAGGCATTCCTTAGCAGAACCAACCTACCATCGCGAGCAGCATATTTAGTACAGGATGGATTTCTTCGAGTTGGAGAGACCTGCAAGGACAATGATTTTTAGAAAGAAGATATGCAAACCCATATTGAGAAAACGTTTTCTAATACCGTGTGTATTTTTACTATTGGGTCTGATGACATTCATAATTGGTTATGTGACATTCTCTTTTCAAGTAATGTTTAATCCCACTGTGCAACCTACACCTCCACCTACTATTTCTTCTCATTCTTTTCATCCTTGGCCTGATCATGAGGTAGTTAGACGGTTGGAATTTGCCAATAATTCCTTTATCCAACTCTTGCACCAACACCAGTTAGTGATGAACACAACAAACTGTTGGATTTGTAGTCCAATGGCCCATACGACTGATAAGGGTATTCCATTGTTAGTTTTGCCTTTCAGTTTAAATGGTTCGATTGGGGCTTACAGAACGATGTTTATTTATGTCCATTGTGTTTATCCTCAATGTTCACCGAAGGATAATCTGAAGAATAGTGCAGTTGCTAGAGGCACAGTCGACATGGTTAATGGGACTAATGCCATTGAAACTATTCCGATAGATGAGAATCAACCCTATAGTGGTTGGGATATTACTGGATATGGAGGTAGTCTGAGTGTTAACCAGCGAGCGAAAAGTTCTCCACCGATTTGGATAGTGCCCCATCAGGGTCGCTATTGTCTGCAGGGTAACAGCAAGAATCTGAGAGCTCAGTTAGGGAAGAGCGTTTGTACTGACACCTATGTATTTACGTCTCAGTCTTCCCCAGCATTTTTAGCTGCTAAGGGTACCTACTTTGTTTGTTATGACAAAGCATATACATGGTTGCCCCCTGACTTTTTGGGCGCATGTTTTGTTTCCTTTCTGTTGCCTCCCACTTTTACAGCTGCGGCAGATTACCATAAGACGAGAGTTGCTAGAGGTGTCTTTAGTCAGGAAGACACTGCAGGACAAGAGTTGGGAGATTTCTTTAAGGGTTTTCTGCCGTTCTGGGGACCGATAGCTAACAGCAAGAATATTCGCCAGTTCACTAAAGTGGTTGAGTCTACTATAGTTGAAATTGCCGGTGCCCTTGGTAACTTGACTACTGAGCTCCAGTCAGATAGACTTATGACACTCCAAAATCGAGTTGCTCTAGATGTTATACTAGCAGATCGAGGTGGAGTTTGTAAACTGATTCAATCGAGCTGCTGTGTTTTCATTCCAGACAACGCTCCGTCAGTTTTCCAGGCCATTTCCAAGCTACATAAGATCTCCGATTCTGTCCATTTGGACAAAGGAGATTGGTCGTTGATGGGAAGGTTATGGGGATTGATATCCACTTGGGGTTGGAAGATTTTGATGGTCATTGGGATGGTCTTAGCTATCCTTTTCCTGTTCTGTCTCTGTGTATAGTGTGCTCCTGCTGTTTGTGGCCTCTGTGCTACTTCGTGTGCGAGGAGACCTGTCCAGAGAGAGGTACTAAGTAATAGGATGATACAGCAACATATCGATGATCTGATGAATATAGATCCGGATTCAGATTGACATGGGTTTGGGTCTGTTGCCTATGTAAGGGCAAAAGGAGGGTCTGTAGTTCTGTGGTTCGTGAGTGAGGTTCGACGATTCCGACCCCGTTCAATAAAGGTCGTCGGAAAGAGACGATTTTGGTGTCAGCAGACCGCAAATGACGAGTATAGTGTGACTGAGTGTTTTCGCATGAATTGATCAATGAGAACACTATGTATTTAAGGATTTCATTCGAACCCTCGGGTTCCATTTTGTGTACGGCAGCCATTTTGTATGGTTGCCCTCACATAGGCCAAAGACCGTGGCCGAGCGAGTCCTTGAGACACGTATGCCTTAGCTGACTTCTGAATGACCTGGCTGAACTGACTCCTTGCCCGAGGCTGACCTCGCTGAGCCATTGCCTTGTTAAGCAGCTGGTCTGATAAAGATCAAAGAGTAGGGCAGGCCCGAGTTTATGGTACACTGCTCCTACCTTTCTATCTCACTTCCAATCTATTTCTGTTCCTTCCTTTACGACATAATCACTGATTTGGGTTGAGGTTTTTATGATGGGTTTGTCCGGCCTGATAGAACAGGAAAACGAATTTGCTTGGTCATTTCTGGTGGTCTGGACAACGGAAAATGGGAAAATGGGATTGTCTGGGATTGTCGTCATACGCTACTTTCACATTGTGACATTGCTATTGGTCAGTTTGTATGCACCCAATGCTAATCTCAAATGTTGCCTGAGGCTTGATTTTTGGCATAAAAGACCATGCTCCGCTCATTGAATTTGTGCAGTCTCTAGCGAACCACCCGTGTGTGCTTCGTAGACCTCTGTTCCTGGTTGCAGCCAATAAACTTTGGGCTTTGACGTCATCAAGAAGTATACTGTGTCTCTGTTTGCCAAGACAGGGGAACTCGAAGGTATCAGGCGTTCTCCCTGACGCCGCTGGGTTCTAAAACCCGGTCCTTCAACATCTGGAGTTGGCGTCATAGCCAAGAGTTGAGTCAGGTGGGGTGCACCTAAGTGATTCCACTCTGAAGGTATACCCCGTGAAAAGCGGCCAGGTGTCATCCCAGGTCTGAGCTATGGGATATGCTCAGGGTCCCGCCGGTTCTTCCCTGTGCAAGGCTGTGCTTTCTGCTCTTGCCCAATTATCAAAGGAGCTACGCCAATGTGCCGCCGGGGGGTTCACTGTTCTCCCAACGTTTAGTGATGAGCCTTTTTGCCGTTATCAAACCGAGGTCCCAAAATCTAGTGGGAACTCTTGTCAGCTTCGTCCTTTTGTATAGACCTAGTATGCATGTTTCCCATGTGTGTTGCAGTTCCCTACCCACTCCTCAGCCACGGAGGCTGACACCGCTCGCCAGTAAGCGTGCAGTGAGGGGCGGGACCAGAGCATGTGCAATAAACCTGCATCGACTAGCCCACATCTCGGGCATGCAGACGTGGTAATTCCAAAATAGCAATTGTCCGGGAATAAATATGCGCAATGTATGATGTAGAATTGGATAGTTTTAAAGTGGGAGTTCCGTGGAATATTGGTTGCGCCAGCCAGCACCACTGCCCATTCCTTGTCAGTCCCCTCCCCACCCCTGTCTTCCGCCCACCTGTCCCACAAGCGCTGGGAAGAAAATTGTGTGTGGATGTGGAGGGCCTGCAACAGCCAATGCACCACATGGGACCCGTTCCCCATCACGTGCAAGTATCGTATCAGCAGATGGGTTGGTAGTTCTTCAGAAAGGTCACCCCAGGCCTGTACCAGCGTGCGCATGAGTGTGCGTGTGTTAAAAACTGTCGTGCCGGGAGGCCTGTGTCAGCAACCAACGTCTGGACCAGCGCCCCCTCGGAGAATAAGTCTCCCACAGTGTCCACTGGAGCTTGCACCCAGCTACCCAGCACCGCCTCTGTGAGCACATCATTGTCCCTGGGCATCCCTAACAATGGCAGGTTCGGAGCATACGGCTTCGTGGAGCTAGTTTCAAACTTCTCGTATAGCACCTATGTGCTACCGCCAAGTGCAGCTGTGTAGGGCAGCAGGTTTTGACCAAGGGGTCGAACAGTGTGTGTATTTGTGTGAGCGTCATGATAGTAGTGTCCGTGGCTGTATCTGCCAGGTTTTTCCCACTCAACCAGCTGGTAGCCCACTGCAGTTGCGCTGCTAGGTAGTAGAGCTCCTGATTGGGGACTGCCAGGCCGCCAGCCTCCGTAGAGGCATAAAGCATCTTCAGAGCCACTCTGGGCCGTCCCGTGTTCCAAATCAAGTTCCGGATTAAGGTCTCCAGCTCGCGAAATATACGCGTTGGGACATAGACCGGGAGGTTAGCATAAAAATACAATAATTTGGGCAGCGCTATCATTTGTCAAAGTGACCCGGCTGGGTACGTTCAGAGGAAGAGTCTTTCAGAAGACCATCTGTGCCCGCAGGGAGGAGATCGCCCTTATTAGATTACCCTCCAACACGTCCGTGAGGTCTCGATATATACCTATCCCAAGGTAACGGAACGTAGTTGGATACCAGACAAGCCTTTCGTCTTGAACTATAATTGCACATTCCGGCGTGGCTGCATCAAAAGAGTATACTCCAGATTTAGCCCAGTTGACCTTGAGCGCCGACATCTCTCCAAAGGTGCGAAGGATGGCAATAAGAGCTAATGGGAAGCGGGTCAGGTCCCTAATATAGAGCAATAGGTCGCCAGCATACAGCGATACTGCGTGCATGCGATCGGCCAGGTGAATGCCCCAATACATGCCAGAGGCCCGCAACTGTGTCGCCAGAGGTTCCATCATCAGAGAGAAGATTAAAGGAGACAGGGGGCATCCCTGCCGGGTCCTCCTGCGTACTCGAATAGGGTCTGAGAACAGCCTGCCCGTGCGGACCCCTACCGTGGGCTGCTGATACAGAAGCTCCACCATGCAGATGTATTCCTCGCCCAAGCCGTATTTCTACAACACCAACACCAGGTAAGGCCATTCTACTGAGTCGAAGGCCTTCTCAAGATCGAGCACTAGACATCCGGAATGGGGCCATTGATTTGTGGCGAAACTCTGCACCCTAAACAATTGCCGGATGTTGTGCGAAGTGCTACGGGCCGGTACAAAACCGTTTTGGTCGGTGTGGACAAGATCAGGCACCAGAGGGGCTAAATGTTGGGCCAGCGTGGAAGCCAGGATCTTGTAATCCGTGTTAAAAAGAGCCAGTGGGCGGTACGATCCCAGTTGGGCCCCGTCTCTGCCAGGCTTCGGGAGAGAGATCAAGTTTGCTTCGTTCAGTGTGGGCGGGAGCGCAGAGTCGGCAATCACCGCCTCATATATCCGCAATAGTTCCGGAATCAGAATGATTGACTAAAACTCAGCGGGTAGCCCATCGGGCCCCGGGGATTTGCCATTAGAGAGAGAGAAAATGACTACTCTTAGTTCCTCAGATGGCAGCGGTGCACCCAGCTCATCGCGTTGTGCGTCATCTATCTCGGGCAAGGGTAGAACAGATAGGTACTCTGTTATATCAGCAGGTGAAGCCTGCAGTCAGGACTGATAAAGGTCTGTGTAATGTCCCACAAAGGCATCATAGATGGCTCTCTGTGTGTACACAATGATGCCTAGCCTGGTGTAAATTGTCGTCACAGGGGTGGTCTGGGCATCCTGTTTGATCAGCCACGCTAGTAGTTTGCCTGGTTTGTCCCCAAAATGATGAGTGCGCGCCGAGTGGGCTGCGTAGTTCAGATTTTTCAGATTGTCAATCATTCGCATGTGTGCCTCTCTAGTCGCCAATAGTGGCCCCTCATCACCCTCCACTGCCTCCCGCTCCCCTCGCAGTAGGTCAGATTCAATGCACGGCAGCTCACCGTCTATTTGCTTCTGCATACCTGCTTGTGTGCCCAGAGAGTGGCCCCTTGTGACGACTTTGAATGCGTTCCATTCGAGTTGTGGGGTATAAGCAGTGTGGTTATTTTCTTCAAAATACTGTAAAAGACGTGCAGATAGTGCGTCACGGAACGGGGCGTCCAAGAGCAAATCAGGTTGGAGCCTCCAGGTAGGCACCGGAGGATGTGGACGCTCCCAAGCCAGTTCTAGAATGTGAGGGTTGTGATCGGAGTGGGTGTCTGTGACATGGGGAGCAGGTCACTTGTCAGCATATACCTGTCCAGCCTGACATGCAATGTGTGTGGCCTGAGTAGTAAGACTATGCCTTAGTGTGTGGGTTACGACTCCGCCAGGCATCGTGCATCGTGCAAATCCCACTGTAAAGCCCAGTTTGTGAGTGCCCTCATTGCCCCAGTTACAGGTGCACTGGCTAAGGGCGGGAAGGAGCGGTCAAGGGCAGAGTCCAAGACAGTTATAGTCGCCTCCCAGCATCAATGGAACACCGTGCGAGGGCGCCAGCACCATCGATAGCCGCGTAAAGAAGTCTCCCTGCTCGGTGTTGGGGGCATAAAGGGATGCAAGGACGACCAATTGGCCGTCCAGTTTGCCATGAATGACCACGTATCTACCCTCCGGATCTACCCTGAGATGGGAAAGTGCAAATGGGACCCCGGGGCGCACCCAGATCAGCGCCCCTTGCGCAAAAGCCGAGTATCCAGTAGCGTATAACTGTCCCCGCCATCTACGGTGTAATGTCTGTGTTTCCGGACCAGTCAAATGGGTTTCCTGCAAGAGGGCTATGTGCACATGGTGTCGCTTAAGATACAAGTACATTTGGTAACAGTGCGACGGTGTGTGAATGCCGCGCACATTCCACGTGCATATTTTAATCACTGACATAACATGTCCAGGTATTCACCTTGGATGTATGACGTTACAACGCAGGCTATTACAACGCCTGCATTTACAACGCGGTTTTTACATCGCATACCTTTACAACGCATAGCGCTTAGAGGTGCTGGATAGTGAAAAGTTTAATTTTCTATTCCAACTCCAGTCCCCGTGGACATTAGGGAAGGTGTTGGATAGAAAATTAAACTTATTCCCTATCCTAGAGCGCCCCCCAGCGCAATGCGTTGTAATGGTTTACGTTGTAATGGTTTGCGTTGTAATGACCGCGTTGTAATGGTAGTGCGTTGTAAAAGTTTTGTTGTAAAGGCTGTTTACCATTCACATTCTCCCCACCCCCCCCCCCACCACTCACCAGCAGTCAACACCGCGCTCCACCAAGCCACACATCCACAGTCACCATCAGAAAGCCAGCGTGCACGCTCTGAATGTGCATGGAAGAAATAAAAAGGGGAAACAAGTTAACCAATGCCATAAACAAAGAGAACAAAGGAACAATGCCAAAAGGTCGACAGCCGAACATGTTGTCATCCAAACACTCTAAGGAGCCAGTGAAGTCTTAAGTTCAGGGGGGGTTGCTGAGCGCTCGGGGTGTCCGTCACAGGCGCGTTATATAGTCAAGTAGAGGATGCCTCCCCCGACACAGGCATCTCATGTCAGTCGGCTCAATCATAACAGGTTCTCGTCCGATCAGGGGGCTGAGGCCCTCCAGGTGTGGTGCTCCGCATCCAGATATCGCTTAGGCGCAGTTCATGTCACATCACCCACCCCCAAAGGCAGGGCCATCTCCGTCACCTGAATTCCCAACCACCATATTGATCCAGAGCTTTCCCAGCGTCTCAGGCCCCCAGGGTAGTACTCACTGCACCACTCTGGTTGAAGACAAGGTTCAGCCTGGGGTCAAAGTCCGACTGCCCATGTCCAGCAGGCGCCCTGTGGACGCCGGGTCCAGCATAGCATTTGAGACTGTTAGAGACAGGTAAGGCATACCGGACAGTCTGTTCCATCATCAGTGGATTAGATCAGCAGTCTGTGGGTTGACGTCCGGGAGGTCCATCGACACCTGTGAGTCTGGTAATCCGTAAATGTGCTCATCGTCGCTGGGCATCTCGCGCGGGCTGGCCTCCAAGGCGGCGTCCGCATTCAAGGAGCCGCTGATCTCCGCTACCATCCGAAGGGCCTCTTGCTGCTCACTGTGGACGAGATCGGCCGGGGGGCACACCTCCTTCTCCACTCGTAGCCGCCTTGCCAGCGAGGACGTGCGTCTGCGACGGTGCAAGGGCCCTCGGGAGCGCCTCAAGGACGACGCCGACGGCTCCGCGCCTGGATCTGCAGCTACACCAGAGTCCAGCCACGCCTCCACCGATTCGGGGGTGTTGAAGAAATTAGTTTTGTCCTGGGCTAACACTCGTAGCCGCGCTGGGAAGAGGAGGGAATATTTCAGGGCCAGCTGGCGGAGCCGTTGTTTCACCGCCAAGAAGGAATGTTGCACCTGGATTGTGTAATGAGGGAAGAGCATGATCTTGGCATTTTCAACCCGTATCTCCGGCAGCTTCCTGGATTCCCGCAAGATGGCATCATGGTCACGATAGTTCAAGATACGGATGAGCATTGATCTGGGGTTGGATCCCGCCGGGGGCGGCCGGGTCGGCACTCGGTGAGCCCGTTCCACAACAAAGTGTTGCGAGAGTGTGCCATCTGGCAGCAGCGTCCGCAGCCAGTTCTCCATGTAGATTTCGGGTTCCCTGCCTTCCCATCATTCCGGCAGACCTACAATGCAGACATTATTTCTCCTCGCCCTCCATTCCGCATCCTCCGCACAATCTTCTAGGAATTCCACACGGTTGAGGAGGTCCTGCACATGCCTGTCCGTTTGTGTGACCTTGGGTGTAAAGTCATTGATGGTGGCCTCCAGGGCGGCGGTGTGGTCCGACAACTTCCCATGGTCGGCTCGCAGGTGAGTGAGGTCTATGGCAACACTATCAATCTTTGTTTCCAGGGAGGTGCGGGTCAGTTGCATCGACTCCTCCAGCCGCTCCATCGCCGCCAACATCGCGTCAAATTTGGAGGCGGTTTGATCCGGGTCAGACGATTTAGCCGCTTTCTCCATCTTCCCCTTCACCTGTGTACCACCAGCTCCGGTCCTCGTCCTAGTTCCCCCAGACATGGGAACTGCTGCATGCGTCGTGGTGTGAGCGCGTCCAGTGGCCTCCCTGGGTTCCAGGGGGGCTGATCCGCCTTGAAGCTCGGATTATCGGGACACTCAGGGGGGCGCAGGGCAGTGTCGTCGCCAGTCCATGCGGGTGGGCCCGGACCGCGCCAGGCCAAGAGGAGGTAATGAGGCAGGAGCGGGATGGGGCAGTGGGCGCCCCCTCCTAGCGCGGCCGGCACCCTCCGATCTGGCAGGGTAGGTGTCCCCCGCTGTCAGCAGGAGCGCAGAGTGGCATGCAGGTGTCTCCAGCTCCAGTCGGCTACCTCCCAATCCCCAACAGTCGCAGGGATCTCCCGGTCCGCCCCAGTCGATACTTCGTGGCAAATGGCGGCCGCGCCCAGGTACCTCGGCGCAGAGCGCGGCTCCCCCGTTTCGGGAGACGTCCACCGCTAGCTCCAAGAGACAAGCCCCATCTTCAGCAAGGCGGAGGATGCGGGGTAAAAGGCACAGACTTTCCCCCCCGCGGGAGGCGCCGCCAGCAGGCGCCAAGAGTTGGGCCCGCACCGTGGCAGAGCAAATGATTCGAGGCCTGGGCTGCTGCCCCCACCCTGGGGGGAGGGAGGGCGTCCGTTGTAGGTGCCAGCTGGCGAGCTCACCCCAGAACAGGATGAAGGGTGTCCGTTCAGCGGATCCGTGTGTAGCTCCTCGGGTCCGCCCCAGGGATTCCCGGGCTTAGGCTTCGGCAGCAGGGCCTTTTGTCTGTGGTCCATCCCCGGCCTCGCGTTGATGTGAGCACCGGCCGGGGAAATCAGCAAGGGAGGCAGCCAGCCCCCCACCTCGACCGGAGCGGCCAGGAACAGTCCCGCAGCCCAGATTTGGCAGGGCTGTAAAGATCGCCCCACGCAGTTCCGCTGTTAATTGGGGCCGAGTCCGGATAAAAGAAATCGAGAATTGGCCTGTGTAAGGGGAGCTCAGCTCAGAGCTCTACCCAGGCACGTCCTCCGCCATTGTGTGCTTAGCCACGCCCGTTACTCCTGCTCTCATATCATTGCGACATAGAGCTCCTTCCGGAGACGGCATTCTGGAAACTTAAGGAACGGACCAAAATTACCAGGTGGGGTGATCTATATCACAATGGAATGTTTCGAACATCCGAGCAGATGTTTCACGGGCTCCAGCCTTCTCCCTTGAACATTTTCTTATACGTACGACTCCGTCAGGGCATTTGCTCCGTCACCTCAGAGTTCCCCCAAGAACCCCCTTTCCTCCATCCACTACAGTTGATGTTATGTGCTACCTCCCCAGGGCATCTGGTCTCTATGCTATATCACACAATACATACACAAAGACAAGAACTTCCAAGCCGGTCACGCATGCACTGGGAATCAGACCTTGGCTATGAGCTGTCGGATGACCACTGGGAATATTGTTGCTCACAAACTTCACAAATTTCCGCCAGTAGCAGACTCAGGATCACACTTTTTAAATTCCTCCACCGCCTGTATTATACACCTGTTAAAAAGCACAAATACAAGCTCAAAGGCTAGGATCGATGCAATAGATGTGGATCTCCTGGGGCTGACTTTCTCCACTTGGCCTGGGATTGCCTGGAAGTACACGAATATTGGGGACAAGTCTTCGCTGACATAGCACTGATGACGATCCCCACTGTGGAGCACCCTCCACTGCTAGCTTTTTTGGGTTATACCAAACTAATCCCTAAACCATACTGTAGATATATTGACACTGCACTCTGCTGCAGGGATTCTGCTCCCACACAGAACTGTGCACAGGGACCCAGGAAATCAGTGAATTGTGGTATACCAAAAAACTCACCTTAGTGCCTAGAAACCCAAACCAGCTAGCATCAGGGTCACATTAGCTCTTCGTCATGTAGCGAAGCAACCAATGATTGGACAACCCAGAACATGCGACTTAGGTTATAATTAGGAATGGTGGGAAATAAGAACACTCTTTCATTATACTCTCATACCAATCCACAACAGGAGTAAAAAGAAACACGGGCAAAGTTAAAATATGTATTTTAACGACGTGCTCTAAGATGCAGTTTCTTTGCTAACATAAGCAGACATATGATTAGAAATAATATTATCAACATTGTTACAATTCCATAAAACACAAAAGGAGAAATCATATTACAATGATGGTGAAAATAGGTACTATAGAACCTAGTAAATTACCCCTAGCTAGGGACTATGTTTTATAAAACATAGAAGGTCTCTCAGGCTTGTTTGGGGGACCACATACCTCTAAGATCAGCAGCAGTAATGTATCACATCAGGATCTGCAAAAGCTCTCTGTCTGTCAGGAAAAACGGGCTTCTTCCAAGTGTCTGAAATCATGCTTACAATGTGATATTAAAGGCGCCAGAACTACGTTGGCTGCAGCTGCATTTGTGTTATGTCTAAAAATGTGAGTCGATCAGCTTTGAACAACAGCTACCTTGTTATGATAACCTTGGAGCTTTAGAACTCAGTGTGCAGACTAGAGTCACGATGCAAGTCTAGGGATGCTGAAAACAAGCCATTCTCATGTGAAGCATTTCACGCAGCCTAACCTACAACAACAGTTATATGCAGTGTTGTGTGCAAAAAGTGGCAAAAAGTAAAATGGCATTTAAACTTCTAATAAGCCTATGCTAACTTAACAATGTCCGCAACAAGGCCCAGCCCACACGACAACTCTTGGGGCCAGATGTAGGTAAATAGCGTTTACCGATTCGAAAATACCGAATTTTACTGATTCAGTATTTTCGAATCAGTAAATGCTATGTAGCTAAAAAATCGGTAAAAATTACGAAATCGTTAAGATTCGGTATTTACTGAATCGGTATTTGCCGATTCTGTAATTGCCATTCATTCCTATGGGCCTGGAGGCCCATAGGAATGACACCCTGTTGCACCCCTGAATAGTGCTTGTGTGCACATGTGGCAAACATACATGCTCGGTTATCTAGAGTCAGTCCTGAAGGATATTGGCCTCCCTGAGTTATTTAAGAACCCACTGGCATGTAGAAAGGTTTCAAAACAAAAGTCACCAACATATTGTAATTGATGGCAGATTATAACCGAAAGGAATATCACAGAGAGAAACAAGCAATCTGTACCTATTGCCAGAACCCACCATTGATAAAGGGAGGGTACTTCTATTTAGTAAATGTTACTAGTCCACAACAAAAATTCATACTATTGAGGTTTCGTATGAATATGATACCATTGATGTTAGGTTATCCAGGGTTGTTGGGTTTGCTTGGGTAGCTGTTGGACCTGGCTCTCTCTGCAGAGTCTCCCTCTTTTCCTTTTACAGTTCACTTTTTACAGAATTCGTTTTTGTAGGCCTTAGGACTCTGTGCACTCTAACACTGCTAACCAGTGCTAATGTGCTTGTGCTCTCCCCCTTAAACATGGTAGAATTGGTTCATACCCAAATGGCATATTTAATTTACTTGTAAGTCCGATGTAGAGTGGTATACCATATACCCAAGGCCTGAAAATTAAATACTACTAGTGGGCTTGCAGCACTTATTGTGCCACCCACTTAAATAGCATCTTAAAACATGGCGGGAATCGTCTAAAAAAGTGCAACAAACCCAAAACAGAAACTCATATTGTTGGTGAGTCCAACTGATTGGTGTTGAGGTTATCATGCAATTTGCAAGTGATGTTTAATTGATAAGGCGATATGATGAACACCGGTCTTTTATGGATGGATGGAATATAGGGTTTTATAGTATAAATGGAAGTATGAATTATTATTATTAATATAACATTTGTTGAGTGCTACTGTTACCCATAGGTGTCCTGGCGCTATGTGAAACTTGCATGAGGGTCGAACCAATGTTGTGCTAATCAGTAAAGCCAGGTTTTTAAAGCTTTTCTAAAGGCCATAAGGCTTGACATACCTCTAAGATATAGGAGAAGCTTATTCCAAGCTTTGGCTGCATTAGCTACAAAGCTTTTTCCACCCCAGGTGGCCTTTTTTGAATGGTAATACTAATTGGCATGACTAGTGACCCCTATTTTTAACTTGTGGTTACATTTTCTTTAATGGTAAAGGAGGCTATTTATTAATGTATATACAGCATAACTCTTATTTTCTTGTGGTAACTTTTAGTCTATTCTACATACAGGTGAAACATGTTTTATGTCACGTGTGGGAGATATCAATGTGTCCTCAAGAAGGTGGTCTAATTATTTGTCAATCGCCAAAATGCATTGACGTATAAAAGTGTACTAACTCTGATCAGTTGAAAAATGAGGCATCCTGGATAATGATCGGAACAGATTAGTCTTGTAGAAGACTCATGTGATTGTCTTTTGTGTTCTCCCTCTTCTTGATTTATTTATTTTTAATTATTGTTTTTTAATTGTGATTGTTCTTAAATGCACTGTGTACTGTGTTTTTAAAACTGATGTTACATTAAAAAAAAGTTTGATTAGTTAATAACATGATTAAGTTGTTACCGGAATATTAAACTGTGATGTGATTCGTTAGATACAATACTAAAAATCTTACCAATTCTATATCATTGTGGCACTGAACTTGGCTGAATTTGGGGTGTTATTGAGTGTGATACGGAGACGACAGGTGGGAATAATTGAATGATCCTATGTACTTTTGACTGAGTTCCCTAAGGGAAATTTCATTACTATATAAGTCTTGTATGATGCCCTGTCCCTTTGGGTGTGGGATCCCTGTTTACTTCTGCACCTTAAAATATGACCTAGGTCTGCCATTGGAGCCAAAATGCAGTTTTAAACAGCCATGTGGACTTGGCATTTAAGCCTTTAACTCCCCTTTTATGATAAATAAGTCACCTCTAAGGTAGACTCTAAGCATCCCATAGGGCAGGGTGCTGTGTAATTAAAAGGTTGGACCTGTGCATTTGAGTTTTACATGTCCTGGTAGTGAAAAACTCCTTATAACCTTCATTAAACTGTAATTCCTAATTGAGAATTGATATATATATATATATATATATTCTGTTTGGTATCTATGGAATTGTAATGATAAACCATCTTTAATTGCAAGGCCAGATTTTTCATAAACATTTTGTAAATGCCATTTTTAGAAAGATATAACGTGTAGTGCAGGCAGAAGAAACTTTAGTGGTAAACATTTCCAACACTAGACTAACTAAAACACAAACCGCAGTCCTTAATAAAGGCATATCATTTGTGCCTACTTTTCAAGCTAGGGCTCTAGACACAGAGATAGAACTGTACAAATGTGTGAGAAAACTGTGACTAAGATAATTTTTCTATTACATTGAACCGACTATGTCGCAACATCATGAATATAAGGAATTCCGACCTAAAAGCACTTTTGTAGCTCCCACCTCACATAAAGTGATAGACTCTTTTGAAACTCTTGTAAAAAGAGATCTGGCGTTTTTGTCTAAGACACACACCAAATGCTAGAACTTAACACCTATAGACAGAAAAAAAATCCTTGAGGACGAACGAGTCCATAGTGTTTTTACCAGCGGATAAGGGCGGAGCCCTTGTGGTAATGGACCGTAGTTACTATGAACTTAAGGTTGAAGCTATTCTGTCTGATGAAACCACATATCTTCCACTTAATCAGGATCCCACAAGGGATTTCCAAGAGTCTTTATGGAAATTGTTGACACATGCACTAGACATGAAATGGATTACGGAGAAGACCCAAGATTATTTATTCTCTAAGCATCTTCCCCAGACCTTCAATTTACATGCTGCCTAAGATACATAAGAACATGAAGGACCCTCCTTTTTCGTTCCATAGTATCAGGGTGCAGTTCGATCCACGAACCATTAGGGGACTATCTAGACACATTCCTGCAACCATTTGTCTAGTCAGGTTCCACCTATGTGCAAGACACCACACATTTTTTACAGCTAACCAGGGAACTCACACTACCAACCGAACAAGAGGTTGGGTTAGGAACAGTTGACGCGGTGTCGTTATACACCTCAATATCACATTCAGAGGGTATAGAGGCCATAGAGTGGGCATTATTGCAGCAAGAGGACATAGCAGCCAACAATGTTTTTCTCTTGGAAATCCTTCAGTTCAGTTTATTCAACAGTTATTTCAGTTGGAAAGAATGTTTCTTTTTACAAACTAATGGAACCTTCATGGGTTTTTCTGTGGCTCCCAGCTATGCTAACATCTTCATGATGAAATTTGAACAGGAACACATTCTTAACGAACCATCTTGGACAGATCAGTTACTTATGTATCGACGATACATCGACAATATATTTATTATTTGGCAGAGATCCAGACATGACTTAGAAAAGAAACTGATGGAACTCAATGACTTAAACTCTAGAATACAGTTTACCTAAACATTGGGCACGCATAAGATATCATACTTGGATGTTGCTCTAGAAATTAATGGCACATAAATATCAACCAAGGTTTATCAAAAGTCTACTGACCGCAACAACACCCTCTTGTACAGTAGTTTTCATCCAGAATCTCTTAAAAACATCTTCCCTTCTCGCAGTTCCTGAGAATGAAAGGCATTTCATCTGATGAAAATGCATTTAGAGAAGCACTGGCTGAATCCAAGAATAATTTCTTGGATCTGGGATACCCAATTGAAGTAATAGAGGCATCAGTGAGACGGACAGGGGACTTCTCGAGAGAACAGTTATTACAGAAAAAAGAAAAACCCTAGCTGAAATGAGAAGTTTATGTGTCCACATTTTCCACCAGGTCCCCTGCGATTAAGAAAATAGTCTTAAGACGGTGGGACATTTTGCAAACAGAACCAGATTTCAAAGATCTTTTTCGGGATCCCCCCATTTTCGCTTACAAGAGATCCAACAATCTGTGTGAGATATTGAATAAAAAACTCTTGAGATCAATTGACTTATACAAAGGGATGCAAAAGTGTTATAATTGTTCTCATTGTAACAATGTCATCATTGGATCGCAGATCTCACATCTTTGGTCTGGTAAATCGATATCATTGAAATTCATGAGGAGAAAAATTACAAGTGAACAAATTACAAAAGCAAATGTTAAGTTACATGAATCAAAAGTGACAATAGTGAGCAACCAAAATACATGAGGTAGGTGTGCAGGTTACAAAAGCATACAAAGTACAAGTAGAGGTATAATACTGCAATAAATGGCAGACACTCCAGCACAAGTACAAACGTTACGTAGGCAATGGTGGCACTTGTGCAAGTATCTAAAGCAAACAAAAAGTAAGAGGTAGCATACAGTGTGATACAAGAGAAAAGTGATGTGTGCAAGTTACAAAAGGATACCATACACAGGTACAAGGATAATACTGCAATAAACGGTAAACACTCAAACTGCCAGAACACACTGGGAAGGCGCTTCGATAGTCAAGGACAATAGTATTTTCAATAATCGGAGGTCTTCCTTCAGGTGATAGAGAGGGCGTGAATTAGATTTGGAGGTGTCTTTGGAGGAGGAGAACTTTGAGGTCCATTTTGAAGGCCTGGGAGGAGGAGGTGGTCCGGAGCTGAGGCGGAAGTGAGTTCCAGATTCTCACTACGCTGCCTGAAAAGGATTGGGCCATCGATCTTTCCTTCTTGAAAGTGGGGGGTTCAAGCAGTTTATTTTCCGCATTACGAGATGGTCTAGAGCCTCCAGACAGTTTCAGTTTATTCGACAGGTAGAGAGGAGAGGAGGAGTGCAAGGCTTTGTGGGTGATACAGGCAGTCTTGTAGATAGCTCTAGCCTCGATTGGAAGCCAGCGAAGGGTGGATAACAACGGTGTGATGTGGTCGCTTCTTTTTGCCCCACAAATGAAATGGGCTGCTGAGTGGAGGACAGATTTAATGGGGGACAGGTGGGACTTGAGGAGGCCAGTAAGAAGAGAATTGCAGTAGTCCAGTCTGGATTGAAGCCATCAAAAAATATAAAACAGAAATCAGATGCACTAAAACCTCGTACTTCGAGGAAAAAATTATAACCGCCTCCAACTCATCCAGAGAAATCTTTCGGATAGCTAAATTCCTGATTGATACCCCTCCGACTCCCACTGACCCTAGCAAAGCTCAGGCTCGCTGTGATAGTCAAGCTGAATACTTTCATAGTAAAATACAGAAAATTGCTTCTGCTTTTAACCCACCTAATCTATTCCAGGATACAGGAACCACCTCACTAAACACCATGACTCCAAAATTAGATGAGTTTCCACTGCTGGATGAGAACTCACTTGGAGCCCTCATGTTGAAAATTAAATCTGGATCTCCTACGGACCCTGCCCCCCCTGCCAGCTAGTAACAATTGAGGATACTATCAAACCTGTTATTCTTAATATGTTGAACGCTTCTATCACTACAGGCTCAGTGCCCACTGCTTGGAAATGTGCCCAAGTTAAGGCTCTACTGAAAAAGCCTACCTTGGACCCGGAGAACATGGCCAACTACCGACCTATCTCTCTCCTTCCGTGGGTCAGCAAACTTTTAGAAAAACACATCAACACATCCATTACCCAATTCTTAGAAAACCACCATCTCCTCCATGATTCCCAAGCTGGTTTCCGTCTTAAATTGGGAACTGAGGCGGCTCTTTTGGCGGTAACTGAGCTGGCCAGGAAACAAATGGATCAAGGCGGCACCACAGCAATCATGCTGCTCGACCTTAGTGCCGCCTTCGACACTGTCAACACCAGCATTCTCCTACACCGCCTCTATCAAATGGGAATGTCTGGGAAGGCCATGCACTGGCTCCAGTCTTTTCTGGAGAACCGCTCCTTTGAGGTTGTTGAGGGCACCACCCATTCAAAAATCTGGCCCTTGGATCAAGGTGTGCCCCAGGGCTCTGCTTTGAGCCCTACTCTTTTTAATATTTATATGCGGCCTCTAGCTGATATAGTGCACTCGTTCGGCCTTGACATAGTGACTTACGCCGATGATACACAATTAGTTGTATCTATGAACCAGTCGGACTCTTCCCCTTCAAATCTAAGCAACTGTCTGGTAGCGATCGCTCAGTGGATGGCCACCTCGCATTTAAAACTAAATGGCGAGAAAACGGAGCTCATGATGCTAGGCAACTCAGCCATCCCCAGTCCTTTGTCGGACTGGCCCTCGTGTATGGGTCCCATATAAAGAGTCTAGGCATCTGGCTGGACACTAATCTCAGCTTCTTGCAACAAGCCACTACTCTGTCCGCCACATGCTTTGGGCTCATGCGTATGCTGAGAAAGGTGCTACCACTTCTCCCCTTTGAAGCCCGCAGAATAATGGTGCAAGCCATTATTTTGTCCCGTTTGGACTATGGGAACTCCCTATATTTAGGGGCTCCCACCTCCACAATAAGGAAATTGCAGGTGACACAAAATGCTGCAGCCCGCCTTTTACTAGGCCTCAACAAACGACAATCAGGTACCATGGCCTTGAGGAAACTGCACTGGCTTCCCATCAAGGCCAGAGTGTTGTTAAAATCCTTGGGTATCATGCACAAAGCCATGTGGAAGACTGCCCCCACCATGATTTTCTCGCTAGCAAAACCTTACCTTCCTCACAGATCGCTGCGATCTAGTACTGCTTTCCTGGCTACTGTCAATAAGATCAGACGCACCAGATGGGGTGGGCGTTCCTTCTCCTGGAATGCCGCAAAGGAATGGAACTCTTTGCCCACTCTCCTTCGCAGTGAACCCAGCCTTTTAAAATTTCGAAAGGATCTGAAAACCTATCTGTTCGTTTAACTTTCTTCCCCTTGCAATAGTATGACTATACACAGCGCTACGAGGCCTCCGGGTTGTTTGCGCTTTATAAAACCCGATTAATAATAATAAATAATAATAAAGAGGACCAGCGATTGCACCAGTGTTTTAAGGTCTTGTTCAGGAAAAAAGCAACAAATTCCCCAAAGAAGGCGCAGTTGGTATCGTGCAGATTTTGCAATGGAGTTGATGTGGGGGATTAGATTGAGTTTGTTGTCGAGTATGACACCAAGGGATTTTGCGCTGTCGACAATGAAGGGTTTATTGTTCAGCAGATTCATCTGATCCATCCATGATTGAACCGGGGGAGGAGAAAGTGAGGAAGAGAGGAGGAGGAATTCAGTTTTAGAGGGATTCAGAATCAGTTTATGAGTTGACATCCAGTTTTGAATGGAGTCGAGAGTCGAGCTTAGGATGGCGAGATCATGAGTGGAGGCAACCTTGAGGTAGATTTGAGTGTCATCAACGTAGAGATGATAGTGGATCCCGGATTTACTTAGGAGATTTCCCAGTGGTTCTAGGTATAGATTGAACAATGTGGGTGCAAGTATAGAGACTTGAGGAACACCTTGACCTACCACCAAAGGAGATGAAAGACTGTTAGACTCGGCGGTCTCTAGTTGGCAGAGGTATATACTTCTGACAAGTAGGGACTCACCTCCTCTAGTCAGGGCAAAGGGATCACACACTTAGATAACCCCTGCTCACCCCCTCAGTAGCTTGGCAAAGCAGATAGGCTTATCTCAGAGGCAGTGCGTTAATCATTTACGACCACATACAGTAATAAAGTGAAGACACTACAAATGGACACGACAGTAGTATTATAAAAATATGAATGTATACCACAATCTTAATAAATACTCTTGGAAGGAAAAAATAATAGTTCAAGCGTAGTTTCTTCTTAGCACAAAAAGTATTTAGCAACAAAAGCAACTCATCTTCTTTAGATCACAGTTCTTGGCAACAATGTAACCCACACGGGAGTCACACGACGTCGAGGCAATGTTAATCCACAGGTTCGGCGTCTCCCGCTCGGAGCGCTACGTCGAGCCCGGAGTCACACGGACCCCCAACAACACAGTACCTGGGAAAATGAAGCACACGATGATCAGCGGCGTCGAGCAATCCGGTGTCGCGTCTTCGATGTCGATCAGGCCTCAGTAGTCGTCGATGTCGATGCTGATGTTGCAAGAGGGAGCAGCGCTCACGGCGTCGAGAGGGCTCGAAGTCGATGCGATCAGTGGCGGTGCAGACACGAGGTCACTTGGAGCTGGAGCCGAACTCACTACTCACTGGCATCGCTACTGGCGTCGATCGGGCCCGGCGGCCGGCGTTGAGGAAGCAGGACACTGGAGCCGTTACTCACGATGTCGAGCTGGATTCGGCGACGTCCGTCGGCGTCGGGATTGCTGGATTCTTTCAGAGGTGCTGGATTCTCAGATTCCAGCGACAAACACTTTCAGCAACGGTGAAGTCCTTTAGCCCTGTGACTTAGACAGGAGGCTGGCACTCTTCCAGCCCTTGGAGATTTCCTTGGCAAAGTTCGAGAGTACACACTCAGTTCCTCTCTCCTGGTTCCTTGGCAAAAATAAAGAAGCAACTGCAGGATTCCCCCCAGCAAACAGCACTCTGGCAGAAGGGGAAGGCAAGTCCTTGGATCAGCAGGCTTCTTGTCCTTGGTTCAGGGTTCCTTGTCAGAATTTATCTAAAGTCTTGGTTCAGGGGTCCTTCTCTTATACCCCTTTTTGGCTTTGATCCCTTTGTCCATGCAGGGGAACTCCCCCTTATTCCGGGTCTGTGGTGGGTGTAGCCAGGTGGTGACACCTGGCCGATTCACGGTGCAGGGCTAGGTCCTCAGACGCCCAGCAGGAGGTAGAGCCAGTATTGTCACTGGCAGGAGCGGAGCTATCCGTCTCTCGGCAGGAGGTGGAGCCAGCATTGTATCGGGCAGGGCCAGCTATCAAGAGCTACTCTTCCCCTACTCTCAAGGCAAATGCACCACTCACCCCACACTGACTCATTCAGAACTCTGGAGCCACCCAGCCCCTGTCACACACACACCAAACCAGCAGAAACCAGAAATAGTTAGACAAGAAAATAGTCACTTTCTAAAAGTGCTATTTTCAAACCCAGAGTCCAAAAACCATCCACCCAAACGGATGCGTTATCAAACTCCGAGTTCAGGGATACCAAACTCGACATTGCACCATGCTCCCCGAGCCAGTTAGGATCATACCATTAATAATCCCGGCGGCCCATTCTAACTAAAGGAGAGCAGGCGACCTTACGATAGTGAAGTACGAGCATGGTGGTAGTTCACTATTAGGACATGCCAACCTCGTCAGGCTTGTCCTACCTTACACTTACAATGCACCCTGCCCTCGGGCCTACCATAGGGGTGACTAATATGAAGTTAAGGAAAGGTTTGGAGGTTTGGCAAGTAGGCGTACTTGCGCAGCCCGCGTGACAGTACGAGACTGCACGTAGGTCTTGCAATGACAGACCTGTAGACATGCTTTTACGAGGCCGCTTGTGTCAGTGGCACAATACGTGCTGCACGCCCACTAGCGGCATTTGTATTTACAAGCCCCTGCACTCCGCGTGCACTAGACTAGGGACTGACAGTAAACCAAATAAGCCAAATATGGAATTCAATCAATACAGTAATTTAACATAGGGAGCACTTGCACCGCAGCACTGATCAGGAGTGGCACAGTGCCCAGAGCGATATACCAGCAAAAACATCGTAACCAGAGGAGGCAAACAGAAAAAATGGAGGAGAGACTCAAGCCAATGATGACAGGTCTAACAAAGACTGTTCGCTATTTTGATCATTTGGGATCTATCAGAGAGGAAGGAAGCAAACCATTTAAGCACAGTGCCCTCCATGCCCATTCTCTGTTTCAGAGTGTTGAGGAGAGTGTTGTGATTGACAGTGTCAAAGGCTGCAGAAAGGTCGAGGAGAATTAGAAGACAGGACCCCCCCCCCGAGTCGAGTATCCTTAGCGCGTCATCGACCACTTGCAATAGGGCTGTTTCAGTGCTGCAGTTTTGGATGAAGCCGGACTGACAATTGTCAAGAAGATCATTGTCCTTGATCTTGATATGATGAGAGAGTTGTTTCGCTACACATCTTTCTGTGATATTCGCAAGAAAGGGTAGGTTAGTGATGGGGCGGAAGTTGTTGAGGTCATTCGCATCAGCAGTGGGCTTTTTAAACAGAGGGGTGACCTGTCCAGTTTTGAAGGAGACAGGAAGGGAGCCTTGACAGAGGGAGAGGTTGACCAGAGTGGTCCAATAGGAAAGAGAATGGGAATAGAAGTCAATGGCAATGGCACTGGGGATGGGGTCAAGAGAATGGTTGGAGGGCTTTTTTTCGAGGATGCACTTGAGGAGGGCATCTTCAGAGATGGGGTCATAGTTCTGCCAAATAGCTAAGGATTTGCGCTCATCTGGAGGGGTAGGATGAGCGACCTGAGCCACAAGGGATTTCACTTTTTCGTCAAAGAATATACCAAAATCTGCTGCTTTCTTTGTAGAATCCTCCAGCATGGAGGTTGGGGGAGAGCGGTTAGGACCCTTGAAGAGATCGAATAGTTTTTTGGGTCTATTTTTGGCAGAGTCAAAGAGGGTTCTGAAGTGCGACGCTTTCTCAAGGAAGATGTTCTTGTGGTATTTGCTGAACGAAGCGTGGCCAGATTATCAGTGGAGGGCACTTGCCTCCATTGTTTCTCCAGGAATCTTAGTTGCTTCCTTTCTTCATAGAGGGATTTGTTGAACCTGGGTGCTGAGGGAGTGGGCCTTATCTTTTTACTTTGGAGAGGAGCGACGTTATTGATTTCGACTGCAAGGACTGTGAGGCATTGGGAGGTGAGTTCGTCGACAACTAGGTTCGGGTCTAGCCTTGGAAGTGATAACAAAGCTGATTCACAGAGGGAAACAACGTCAATATTTTTAGCATCACGGAACCAGGCGGTTGCCCTCTTAGGTTGGCCAAGAGTTATAGAGTGTGATAGGTTAAGAGAGAATGGGATGAGGAGGTGGTCAGACCAGTCTACATGAATAGGGGTAGTGATAGAAAGCATGTCTGCTTTAGAAATTACAAGGTCCAGGATTGAGCCCTTAGAGTGTGCTGACTCTGTGCAGTGTTGGATAAGATCGTTAGCAGAGAGGAAGGTGGCCAGTGAGTTCGCAGAAGAGTCTTGCGGTGAGCCCCAGTGGAGATTGAATTCACCCACAAAGGTCTGATTGTCACTTTGCGAGTATTGGTCGCTGATGAAGTCAGTGAGTTCCTCCATAAATGAAGGGCCGCTATCCGGCGGGCGGTAAATGACATGGAATCTGATGGGTGAGCGGTGGTGCAATTGTAGCTCAAGAGAAAGGCATTCAAAAGTGCGGAAGGAGCTGAAAGTAGAAGCCTTCAGTTGAAGGGAGTTCCTAAAGAAGACTGCAACACCTCCCCCAACGCTGTCAGTTCTGTCATTCCTAAGTAAAGAATAGCCTGTGGGTAATAGGAGATCAAATAGGAGATCAAAGATAGAGTGAGAGGTATCGTTGAACCAGGTCTCCGTGAGAAAGAGCATGTCTATATTGTGAAAGGTGATGGTATCGGAGATTTCAAGTTTGTGTTTTACTGCAGATCTGCAGTTGTGGAGCAGACAGCGCAGCTCTGTCAAGACTGTTTTGGTGACGAGGGCACTTGGGCTCTGAAGGGTGATCAGGATATTGTGTTTATACGAGGGTGCTCGGGAGGGTTTAGGTGGATGCTTGGCTCTGATAGAGGAGATGGTCAGAATAGAGTAGATAGTAGGGTTACTGGGAGGTGCAGGTTGCAGAAGGGAGGCATTCAAAGGCTTGTGTGAGTTGACGAAGTTTGTAGATGACAGGTTCAGCTTGGCTATAGTGGGGTGAGGGGGCGAGGTGCATCTCGTGGGATAGTGAGGGTTTTCCAAAGAAGTAGAGGTATATGGAAAGGTGGAAGTCTAGGAACTTAAAAGTGAAAAGGCAGTTACAAGCTGGAAGATGGAGGTGATCAGAGAGTCTAGCTTATTTACCAGATAGAGTAAGGAAGAGCACAGATGGTTGGGTGGCTGGATGGAAACAGGAGGGGGTGGAAACGGTGGTGGAAGGCAGGGAGAGATGGGGGTACAGGAGGGGAGTTGGGGTATAGGGTTCAAAAGTGGGGAAACGTGGAGGTTGAGAGCGGGAGTTGGTTAGTCAGAGGCGAAGGGAGAGTTGTCTTTGTTGGAGTTCCAAGAAGGAAAGGAATTAAGGACAAATTTAGGGGGAGATGGGTGCGGATCAGGGCGGTATGGAAGAAGGAGAGGAGAGGCCTGTGTGGCGTCATGAGGAAAAGAGGGGAAGTATTTGAAGAGGTCCTGTCATCGAGAAGGGGTGGCTGTGAGGAAACGGGCATCTGTCAGAGTGAGGGGGGTTGGGAGAAAGGGAAGCTGAAGAAAGGAAGTGGTTCTGCTGTGCCCGAGGGAGGGAAATGGAAAGGGTTACCAAGGGGGGAAGGGGGGTAGCACAGCACAGCTGGAGGAGTGGGGGGAAGGAGAGATATGCAATGGGTTTGTGGAGAAATCGGGGTGAATAACGAGGGGAGGAGGGGGTAGAGGAGAGGGGGGGAAGGAGGAATAAGGGGAGCGTAGGGAAGGTTAACCGGGGGAGAGGGTTGGAGGAGAGGTGGACTGAAAAGGGGTGTGGCAGGTAGGAGTATGGGTGAGGTGAAGACGCGGATACCACGCGGATCTCTGACGTGAGTCTACAGCTGGAGACTGGATCGTTAGGATCTTTTCTTTTGCGCACACGTGAGTTTGATGCCAGTTTTTAAGTTGTTTTACTAATGATTGAAGGATGTTAGGCTAGCAGTTACACAATGCCCATATGTTTTCTTGTACACAGACGGTCCAGAGCTTTGTGATGAATTTCCATTCATTGAGTATGCGGCGACACGTTTTGAATTGAGGTGAGATGGAGGCACTGGTTTGTTACAGGGGACAATGATAATAAGCTGCATTTGCGCAAGAATAATTTTACACCTTGGTTCTTGCAATTTTGTTTTCAGTTGAAACTTTTACATTATACCTGCGCTAGCAGGCTTTTCGGCTGACTAAGGCTTAAGCATGGACGGAAAATCCGTTCCGCTTGCGGATTTTGTGGATTTCCCCCCCAAAAAAATCCACTGCGTGTGAATTTGCGGATTTTAGGTACATTCGCGAGCGTTCGCGGATTGCGAATTTACCAAAAATCCGCAAATTTGCACGCAGTGGATTTTTTTTTCTTGGTGGATCAATTTTGCGGCGTGCGGCGTTCACTTACCGTCATTCAGCGTTTGCCGAGTTGTTTTTCTCGATATTTTGCGAGTGCTGCGCCATTTTGGATCTTGCTGCGGGATCCCGCGGGAGTTTGGTGACCGCGATTACGTAATCGCGGCTTGCCACCTTGCAGGGCACGCATCGCGAGAGTTCGCAATTGCGAACACGTAGATGCGGCGAGCAGCAACAATCTTGCATGCGCAAAATTACAAAATTTGAAATTTTGCACAAGAAATCCACCAGCAAGCAGCATAAACCTTCTGAAAATGATGATTTTTATCAGAATAACTCCTCAGGTTGACATTTGCCTGCACTTTTTTTTGCAAGGAGTCCATTTTTTGGGGGGGGTGGGAGAAAGGTAGTGCCCCACAGTCTCCAACTTCCTGTTCCTGTCCAGCAGGCTCCTCCCAGTGCTTTCTTCATGTGCTGGTCACTTTCATTAGGATTCTTGACCTGGAAGGATACTTTTTGTGGATGCTGCTGGATATTTGGATTTGAGGCCTTTTTGACTTTCTTTGTATCACTTTTGGATTAGAAATTTCACAAGTAAGTTTGTTTGGGGCATTACAGTTGCTGCAACTACAATTTTTGAATTTTCGATTTTTGGGCTGTTGTTGTGGTCTTTTGACCAGGGGTAGTGAGTGGTGCATGGGCCTAGTGTTTCTGTGGGGTGTCTTGAATTTAAACATCATGGAGGGCATGGATGGCATTGGATTGTGCTGATTTTTCTGTGTTTTTCGCTTTTTTGGGCTGTTGTTGTGGCCTTTTGACCAGGGGTAGTGAGTGGTGCATGGGCCTAGTGTTTCTGTGGGGTGTCTTGAATTTAAACATCAAGGAGGGCATGAATGGCATGGGATTGTGCTGATTTTTCTGTGTTTTTCGTTTTTTTGGGCTGTTGTTGTGGCCTTTTGACCAGGGGTAGTGAGTGGTGCATGTGCCTAGTCTTTCTGTGGGGTGTCTTGAATTTAAACATCATGGAGGGCATGGATGGCATGGGATTGTGCTGATTTTTCTGTGTTTTTCGATTTTTTGGGGTGTTCATGGGGACAGGCCATGTGGGTGGGGGCCATTTTGAGTGCTGGTACAGGCAGGCCATGTGCTGGGAGGCAGGGGGGCATTTTGAATGCAGGCAGTGTTCTTAGGTCTGCAACCATTTTGAATAGGTTTCAACCATTATGCCCAGGGGTAGTGAGTGGTGCATGGCCCTAGTCTTTCTGTGGGGTGTCTTGCATTTAAACATCATGGAGGGCATGGATGGCATGGGATTGTGCTGATTTTTCTGTGTTTTTCGTTTTTTCG
Source organism: Lissotriton vulgaris (assembly GCF_964263255.1). Taxonomy (NCBI): domain Eukaryota; kingdom Metazoa; phylum Chordata; class Amphibia; order Caudata; family Salamandridae; genus Lissotriton; species Lissotriton vulgaris. The sequence goes on along the minus strand of NW_028246546.1, from coordinate 335,602 downwards.
GGCTGTTGTTGTGGCCTTTTGACCAGGGGTAGTGAGTGGTGCATAGGCCTAGTCTTTCAGTGGGGTGTCTTGAATTTAAACATCATGGAGGGCATGGATGGCATGGGATTGTGCTGATTTTTCTGTGTTTTTCGATTTTTGGGGGTGTTCATGTGGACAGGCCATGTGGGTGGGGGCCATTTTGAGTGCTGGTACAGGCAGGCCATGTGATGGGAGGCAGGGGGCCATTTTGAATGCAGGCAGTGTTCTTAGGTCTGCAACCATTTTGCCTAGGTTTCAACCATTATGCCCAGGGGTAGTGAGTGGTGCATGGCCCTAGTCTTTCTGTGGGGTGTCTTGAATTTAAACATCATGGATGGCATGGGATTGTGCTGATTTTTCTGTGTTTATCGTTTTTTTGGGCTGTTGTTGTGGCCTTTTGACCAGGGGTAGTGAGTGGTGCATGGGCCTAGTCTTTCTGTGGGGTGTCTTGAATTTAAACATCGTGGAGGGCATGGATGGCATGGGATTGTGCTGATTTTTCTGTGTTTTTCGATTTTTTAGGGTGTTCATGGGGACAGGCCATGTGGGTGGGGGCCATTTTGAGTGCTGGTACAGGCAGGCCATGTGCTGGGAGGCAGGGGGGCATTTTGAATGCAGGCAGTGGTCTTAGGTCTGCAACCATTTTGCCTAGGTTTCAACCATTATGCCCAGGGGTAGTGAGTGGTGCATGGCCCTAGTCTTTCTGTGGGGTGTCTTGAATTTAAACATCATGGATGGCATGGGATTGTGCTGATTTGTCTGTGTTTTTCGTTTTTTTGGGCTGTTGTTGTGGCCTTTTGACCAGGGGTAGTGAGTGGTGCATGGGCCTAGTCTTTCTGTGGGGTGTCTTGAATTTAAACATCATGGAGGGCATGGATGGCATGGGATTGTGCTGATTTTTCTGTCTTTTTCGATTTTTGGGGGTGTTCATGGGGACAGGCCATGTGGGTGGGGGCCATTTTGAGTGCTGGTACAGGCAGGCCATGTGCTGGGAGGCAGGGGGCCATTTTGAATGCAGGCAGTGTTCTTAGGTCTGCAACCATTTTGCCTAGGTTTCAACCATTATGCCCAGGGGTAGTGAGGGGTGCATGGCCCTAGTCTTTCTGTGGGGTGTCTTGAATTTACAAACTACATACATTAAAGGGGACCCAAGGGCAGTTTAATGACCTGCTCTAAATACATGCCCAACAGACATATAACACAAAAAAGTATCAGAGGGTCAGGAGTAAGACAGGCTAATATTGAGGACAGCGAAGGTGTAACGCTCCCAATCGCCATATGACTGGAAAAGAAGTGGTGTTAAACAGGCCAGATCAAGATCGGTGTCTGGTCTCTGGCACCCATCAGTCACCACTCGGAACCGCCCTTCATCATTTGGGGCTCCGAGGACCAACACTATACTGGATCTTGTTTCTCTAGCAGAAGGAAATTAACCTTCCTGTTAGTTAGTATGTGTTGGTATTAGGGTCACAAACGTGTGTGTTGGTAAAGTGACTGACGGGGTAAAAAAGAGAGTGTGCAGTGCAAGGGGAGTACCAAGAAAATAAAGAAGGTGAGTAAAATTGGTTTAAGGAGCAGAAAAATAATTTTAATAGGGTATAGCTCCTAACACCAATGTTAAAAATAGCCAAGACAGGGTAGAATTTATGACCTGTCTAGTGATGTAACGTGGTCGACATGTTTCAGCAAAACCGGCCAATAGCCTTGCTTTCTTCAGGACCTTAACTATACAGCTACTGCAAACAGAAAAAAAAAACCAATGTGACAGAAGTGTTAAAAATGAGTGAAACACAGTAGGAACAACACTTAAATGTCACCTGAACCTCTAGGTATGTCTGTTCCAAGTCTTCTCACACAGTCAGCGATGGACTGAAATAAAAAAGCATGGCATGAGCAAATCCCTCAGCACCTGACCAGAATAAGCCTTCTTTTGCACCTGTTGTAATCATCAACATAGGTGATGTTCACGTCTCGGAATCTGAACAGACACACTGAACAAACTAGTGTATAATAATTATAGTGGAAATTGAAACTTTTCAAGTTTCACAATATACTTCTTACCTGGTTAGTAAGAAGTATACACCTCACCCCGCCTGGCTGCGGCTCAGGACTTTAGTGAAGCACCGCTCTGAAAAAGGTGAATAAATTCAAATCCTAGAATCACCCACCATGAAGTGCCAGAAACAGATCTATATGAGCTGTAGAGTATTGTCCTCAGTGTTACAACCAAGGCATATACGCAGTCTAGCAAAGTGTGAGGGGCGGTATCAAGAATGTCATATCCGCTTCAAACTTAGAGTAAATGGAATAGTGATTGTAAATCAACCGTTGCCCTAGTACTGTGGTGAGCACATATTGATGTATACATCCTTCTAATGCCCTCATAGTCAAAAGCCAACGGAGCTCTTCGAACTGGGAGTGTCATGAAGTCCCACCTACAAGACCGAGTTTACTCGGGTGCCCCACGGTGAGGACCCGAAGCAAAGCAGAATCTAGAAACCTACTCTGGAACGGACCGCGTTCTGCAATTATGTTGCATCGACATACAGAACCTCAAACGCACTCACCTATCCGTCGGTACTTCTAAGCGGCATCTGTGCCGTCTGGGGAGGTACCGGCGGTTTGTTTAGTGTTGGTTTTATCTCGCTATCCCTGATTGGTTAGGAACGCTCACGTGACGCACCGATGGACTACGTCATGCGTCCGTGATGTTCCAAGCAGAATTAGTGGCTGAGCCTACGGGCAGGTTTAACCAATGACGAGCTAGCTCAATGTTGTTTATAGTGGATTGTAAACAACATGTGTTAGGCAATCGGCAAAGATAATCGTTCGGTGTCTACGGTAGAGACTTATTGCTAAGCCTGAAACCGAAGTGATATAATCCGATATAGCCCCACAGCTAGCGCTAGAATCATAATATGTTATAACTACAACCCCTGATGGATGTGCATAACTACTAATCTCGCTAGGGCAGCGGAAACACATACCACAATGCCCACCTCTAGAGTCATATGGTGCAGGTCGTTATATGGTCATATGGTACAGGTCGTAGAACCCAGCCCAACTGCCGATATTAGCGCTAATGATTTCAGTACAGTTTTTAGATAGTTGTAAGCTGGATCTGCGTACTGAATGGGGCTCCATATCAAAGTCTCATGACCACATTATACTATGTACATCTCTTGGAGAGAGTTCAAAAAGAGGACCAGGGAATGTCATCATTCAACCCTATTCGGTCGGTCCCTAGTTTCAACACCCATTTCTGTTCTTTCTTATGGAGAAAATCACTCACGTTGGCGATGTGAGAGGGAATGAACGGTTTCTCCAGGACTGTCCATTTAAAAGACGTGGGTGAATGATTTTGAGTGATAAAGTGGGTAGTTAGTTTAGTGGCCTGTCTTTTACAGTTCATGGTACTCCTGTGTTCAGATAGCCTCACCTTTATCTTACGGGTGGTCATACCCACATACCTAAGCTCACAAGGACAGGTGATGAGATAGATGAGTCTATCACTGTTACAATTCGTGAACTTAACCTGTCTCCAGGGCCTAGAAGTCCCGATGTCTACCTCTGTGGTTTTGGACGTTTGAGCACATGATTGACATGTGCCACAGGGGTGGTGGCCAGACACTGGGGGTAGATCCCACAGGGTACCTAATGCTCTGGGAGTCTCATCAGGAGGTCTGGTATGTACCATTCTGTCCCGCAAATTGGGTCCTCTCTTAAAAGAGAATAACGGTTGTGGGATAGGGTGGGGTCCTGAATTTAAGATTGACCAACGTTTCTTAACTGCTTGTTTGATGCTATGGGACAATGTGCCAAAAGTATGAACAAAGGTCAGCCTTTCAAGAGGTGCTTTTGGAGTGCTAGGTTCCAATAATGCTGCTCGATTGTTGTTGCTGGCCCGTTTCATGGCACGATGCACCAGACGGGGAGGATATTTTCTTTCAACGAGCTGATCCTTAAGTGCAGAGGAGTGTGTCTTGAAAGCAGTGTCCGTGGAACAGTTTCTTTGGACCCGCAGAAACTGCCCAAACGGCAAATTGTCCCGTAAGGACTTGGGGTGGTGACTGTCATACAGCAACAGGGAGTTTCTGGACATTGGCTTTCTATACAATTCGGACTGTAATCCCGTGGCAGTGGACCTAATCATAAGATCAAGAAAGGCCAGACTGTTATCGCCAATCTCAACGGTAAAGCGTAAAAAAGCATTTCTGCTGTTCAGCCATCCCAAAAAGTCTTTGCAACTGTCTCTGGAGCCCCGCCATACCACCAATATATAGTCGATATATCGTTTCCAAGTTCTTATTTGTTCAAAGTATGGGTTGGACTCATTCAGGACAAACCGTTGTTCAAAGTAGTGTACGTAGAGGTTTGCCAGGCTGGGGGAATAAACGCTCCCCATACTGGTTCCAGACACTTGTAAGTATATGTTGTCTTCGAACTTGAAGAAATTCTTCTTCATGGCTAAGGTAGCACAGGCCATGATAAAATGTACCGGAGTGATGGTGTCTCTCTCGGTGGTGTTAAGTAGGGAATGAATGACTTCAAGGGTTTCGTCCTGGGGTATGGAGGTGTATAAAGCCTCTACATCAAACGAGACCAGCAGGTCAGTGGTGATGTCAAAGTTCAGATCCGGCAATAAGCGTAAGACATCAGTGGTGTCCTTAAGGTAGGTGGGCATTGTTTGGACCATAGGGCGTAAAAAATGGTCGACAAACGTAGACAGGGGTTCTAAAATGGACCCAATGCCCGAGATGATAGGTCTACCTGGTGGTGGGCGTTTCTCCTTATGCACTTTAGGTAGAATATAAAAGTAAGGGGTCACTGGATGTTCAGTATTAAGGAATCTAGCCTCTGACTCAGTGACCCATCCTTCATTCACTGCCTCTTCTGTCATATTACGAATCGTCCTTTGTAGATCTGCCGTGGGATCTTGGTCCAAGAGGCGATAAGATCTTACATCGCTCAATTGCCGAAGGCATTCGGCCCTGTACGTCTCAGTATCGAGGATGACGATTGCTCCGCCCTTGTCGGCTGGTTTTATAGTTATGGATTTATCAGCTGATAAAGATTTAAGGGCCTGGTGCTCAGCTTTGGGGAGATTGCAGAATGTTTTCTCATCGTGTTTGAATAACTCATCGATGTCCCTTTCAATCGCCTGTTCAAAAGCCAGAACATTAGCTGGCATAAGATGAGTAGGCGGATTGAAGGTTGATTTGGGTCTTAATCCAGTGTTGGTCATTGTTTCTTCTTGGTCTGATTTGTCTTTGTCAATGAAGAAAAAGTGTAGTCGCACCTTTCTGATGAATTTAGCCAGTTCTACTCGGGTTTCGAAGTGTTCATTCCGATATGTGGGAACAAAACCCAATCCTCTATTGAGAGCCGTTTGTTCAATCTGGGTGAGAATCCGGCTACTTAGATTAATCACGATGCTGTCTCCGTGGGGGTTTGTTCTTTGTTCCTGGCCGTGGTGCTCCGTAAGTTCCGAGTCGAGCTCGTTGTCGGCGGTGAGTTGAACTGCACTTGGGGTTGTGCTGGTGTTTTGGCTGTGAACTGGCCTCTCCTTCTGCCCCGTGACCTGCCGTGGCCATACCCTAAAAAAGGCTGCCCATTAAAGTTGGTGGGGAAGGCAGGTGGAAAATTAGGAGGGAAGGGACCCATAGGTGGTTGAAATGAATTCTGTTGGTTGGGAGGGAAATTGGGAGCCCCGTACTGCCAAGGGTTCGGTGGCCACCAATGCTGTGGGCCTTGATTGTGTTGGTTGCCTCGCCAGAATTGATTGAAGTTCCTCCTGCCTCGACCCCTACTTGGTCTAGATTGATTATCACTGCCAGACTCACTACCGGAGGTGTTGCCATCTGAATCAGAAGTACCATAGTTGGAACTTGTTTTGCGATTATTAGAATTATAAACGGGCGGAGCATAAAACTCGCTGGTATAAGGATACACTCGTTCAAATTTGAATTTCTCAAGATCCTTCTTACATTTTTCCATTTTGGTGAATAGGATATGATCCTTGTAATCGCTATTATTTTTATCAGACTCCTCTTTTTTCTTTCGAAAGATTTTATCGGAGAGGGTGGCCTTAATTTTAGATTCGGTGATCTGAATTTCGATCAATATGGCATCAGCTGCGGATTTGGAAGTCTTGATGATCAAGATCAGCCAATCCCTCGTGCAACGCCAAGCAATCATTGCCCAACTCTTCAGAAACTCTTTGTCCACCCGTAAGATAAAGGTGAGGCTATCTGAACACAGGAGTACCATCAACTGTAAAAGACAGGCCACTAAACTAACTACCCACTTTATCACTCAAAATCATTCACCCACGTCTTTTAAATGGACAGTCCTGGAAAAACCGTTCATTCCCTCTCACATCGCCAACGTGAGTGATTTTCTCCATAAGAAAGAACAGAAATGGGTGTTGAAACTAGGGACCGACCGAATAGGGTTGAATGATGACATTCCCTGGTCCTCTTTTTGAACTCTCTCCAAGAGATGTACATAGTATAATGTGGTCATGAGACTTTGATATGGAGCCCCATTCAGTACGCAGATCCAGCTTACAACTATCTAAAAACTGTATTGAAATCATTAGCGCTAATATCGGCAGTTGGGCTGGGTTCTACGACCTGTACCATATGACCATATAACGACCTGCACCATATGACTCTAGAGGTGGGCATTGTGGTATGTGTTTCCGCTGCCCTAGCGAGATTAGTAGTTATGCACATCCATCAGGGGTTGTAGTTATAACATATTATGATTCTAGCGCTAGCTGTGGGGCTATATCAGATGATATCACTTCGGTTTCAGGCTTAGCAATAAGTTTCTACCGTAGACACCGAACGATTATCTTTGCCGATTGCCTAACACATGTTGTTTACAATCCACTATAAACAACATTGAGCTAGCTCGTCATTGGTTAAACCTGCCCGTAGGCTCAGCCACTAATTCTGCTTGGAACATCACGGACGCATGACGTAGTCCATCGGTGCGTCACGTGAGCGTTCCTAACCAATCAGGGATAGCGAGATAAAACCAACACTAAACAAACCGCCGGTGCCTCTCCAGACGGCACAGATGCCGCTTAGAAGTACCGACGGATAGGTGAGTGCGTTTGAGGTTCTGTATGTCGATGCAACATAATTGCAGAACGCGGTCCGTTCCAGAGTAGGTTTCTAGATTCTGCTTTGCTTCGGGTCCTCACCGTGGGGCACCCGAGTAAACTCGGTCTTGTAGGTGGGACTTCATGACACTCCCAGTTCGAAGAGCTCCGTTGGCTTTTGACTATGAGGGCATTAGAAGGATGTATACATCAATATGTGCTCACCACAGTACTAGGGCAACGGTTGATTTACAATCACTATTCCATTTACTCTAAGTTTGAAGCGGATATGACATTCTTGATACCGCCCCTCACACTTTGCTAGACTGCGTATATGCCTTGGTTGTAACACTGAGGACAATACTCTACAGCTCATATAGATCTGTTTCTGGCACTTCATGGTGGGTGATTCTAGGATTTGAATTTATTCACCTTTTTCAGAGCGGTGCTTCACTAAAGTCCTGAGCCGCAGCCAGGCGGGGTGAGGTGTATACTTCTTACTAACCAGGTAAGAAGTATTTTGTGAAACTTGAAAAGTTTCAATTTCCACTATAATTATTATACACTAGTTTGTTCAGTGTGTCTGTTCAGATTCCGAGACGTGAACATCACCTATGTTGATGATTACAACAGGTGCAAAAGAAGGCTTATTCTGGTCAGGTGCTGAGGGATTTGCTCATGCCATGCTTTTTTATTTCAGTCCATCGCTGACTGTGTGAGAAGACTTGGAACAGACATACCTAGAGGTTCAGGTGACATTTAAGTGTCGTTCCTACTGTGTTTCACTCATTTTTAACACTTCTGTCACATTGGTTTTTTTTTTCTGTTTGCAGTAGCTGTATAGTTAAGGTCCTGAAGAAAGCAAGGCTATTGGCCGGTTTTGCTGAAACATGTCGACCACGTTACATCACTAGACAGGTCATAAATTCTACCCTGTCTTGGCTATTTTTAACATTGGTGTTAGGAGCTATACCCTATTAAAATTATTTTTCTGCTCCTTAAACCAATTTTACTCACCTTCTTTATTTTCTTGGTACTCCCCTTGCACTGCACACTCTCTTTTTTACCCCGTCAGTCACTTTACCAACACACACGTTTGTGACCCTAATACCAACACATACTAACTAACAGGAAGGTTAATTTCCTTCTGCTAGAGAAACAAGATCCAGTATAGTGTTGGTCCTCGGAGCCCCAAATGATGAAGGGCGGTTCCGAGTGGTGACTGATGGGTGCCAGAGACCAGACACCGATCTTGATCTGGCCTGTTTAACACCACTTCTTTTCCAGTCATATGGCGATTGGGAGCGTTACACCTTCGCTGTCCTCAATATTAGCCTGTCTTACTCCTGACCCTCTGATACTTTTTTGTGTTATGTGTCTTGAATTTAAACATCCTGGAGGGCATGGATGGCATGGGATTGTGCTGATTTTTCTGTGTTTTTCGATTTTTTGGGGTGTATAACTGAACTGATGTTCCTCTGTCTTCCATTGCTTTTAGGTGCACAAGACTCAAGAGAACCACCAGTGTCAGGAAGAAGTCCTGCAGCGGTGTGTGTGTGCAGCATAACGTCACGCGACGTCACGTCTGGCCACAGACAACTCTGCAACTCGTGCAACTGCGGCCTGCTGTTCTGACCTCTGAAGATGGCCCCAAAAAAAGTTCCCCGTAGCTCCTCTAGCAAGAAAGTTGCCAGTAAGGAGCAGAAGAAGCAAGTTACCAAGGAGACTGGTGTGCCGCCCGCCACATTTTTTGGGAGTAAAAAAAAAGTACGCCTGCAGCAGCAGCGAAATCTGCTGGGGACCAAGCTTGGAGCAGCACACCCGCTCCATTGGGCTCAGTGCCACCACCACCACCACCCCAACTTAAGTCCAAGCCCTTGAGTGCTGCAGAGGCACTTAGTCTATTTGTTCAATCGCCATCGACCAGTGATGTTGGCTCATCGCAAGAAAGTAGCAGCAATGTCCCTCAATCAACACAGGTTGTTGTAACTCATCTGACGAGTGTTGAACAACCACAGCCGCAACAACAACCACATGTGCAAGTACAAGCCCAAGTATAAGTGGAAGGAGAGGCAGCGCAAGGAGATGCGCAAGCAGAGGTTCATGGAGGGTCACAAGTGCCCACAATAGTTGTTCCTCCCGAAGTAGGAGCACATCAGGAAATCGACAATCAAGGTGAGGTATCATTTGAGGAAGCCACTCCTCCTGATGATCATTCATTGTCTTCCACATCCCTAGCAAGGAAGATATCAAGGGTGGTATCTACAACTTCTTGAAGCACACCTCCTTCTGATGATACGGATCAAAATTGGGAACCAGCACCACTGCCGTCTGAGAGTGAGGCACACCATGATCTGACAAAGGTAGTTAAGCGTAAAAGGAAGCTCGTCCAAAGTCTCATAGTTATGGAGTGTGATGAGGCTCAACAAGAAGTGGCGGATACTGCTGCTGATGAAGACTCTCACGACGACGACCCAGTCATCATAAAGGTCACTGCAGCCCCAGCGGGCATGCAGCAAACAGACATTTTGACCCTAGCCCGAGAAGCTGCTGAGCGTGATGATGTTGTCGACGAGGAGGCAATGGAAATACCACAATCATTGGAGTTAACTAGTACACCAACACCTACCGCTTCCATATTTCTTCTTCGCCAGAAGGGACCTCCATCCACCTCGACCTCAATTAGTGGTGGTGAAAGTGCACAACGTAGTAAAGTTCGGCAATCCACATCCTCCACTGCATCTGGCATTAGAAGCATGACCGCCGCCTCCTCCGGCCCCCACAGACATTTCAAGTCCGCAGTTTGGGACTTCTTTAGTGTTTGCCCAAAAAGGGAAAACTTCGCCATTTGTAGCATTTGTAAGCTTGCAGTTAGTCGTGGTAAGTTTGGTACCAACTATGGTACCGGAGGCCAGAGAGGTCATCTTAAGAGACAGCACGCTGTCCAATGGTTTGCGCACCTAAAAGAGATCAAGGAAGCCCGAATTGCAAGTCAAGAAAACGTTGATGTTTCATCTGATGATGACGAGGAGGAAGAAGACATGTCAAACACTTCACTTACACCCAGTACCCCTGTCAGCAGCACACCCCATGTGAGCCACACTAAGAGTGTGGGAGAGAATGAGACACCAATGCGAAAAAGTTCATCAGCGAGCGTAACTGGGTCGAAGAAGTCATCATCATCATCATCCTGTAAATGCTTGGTCCAGGGCAACATTAGAACCATGTTGTTTTCAGACGCGCCATATGATCGCAACCACCCACTGACGCGTCTGTATAACACTAAGCTGGCTAAAATGCCAGCTCTGGACCTTCTCCCTTTTTCTTTTGTAGAAGGGGTTGGTTTTCTAGAATTAGTGGCAGCGCTCTGCCCTAAATGGAAGGTTCCTAGCCGGTTCTATTTTGCCAGAGTTGCGGTTCCAGCACTACATGAAGATGTGCTGGAAGTGATTGGGGCAGCTTTGCAGAAGAGTGCTGTTCACACTATACATCTGACAACAGACATGTGGACCAGTGGCGCAGGTGCTGATTACATGTGCATCACTGCACACTGGGTCTCTTTTTCAGGGGTTAAAGCAAAGCTAAACGCAGGTGTTGACCCGGACCAAGTTTTTAAAGCTGCTTGGAAACATGCAACACTAGCCATGTTTGGCTTGGAGAAACGTCATACAGCAGAAAACATTTTGAATGAGTTTAACACAAAGGTCTTTCACTGGCTGTCCCCAAAAAAACGCCAGATTGGTTATGTTTCCACGGATAATGGCGCCAATGTAGTTAAGGCCATGGAGCTTGGTAACTATTTCAGAGTGCCGTGTTTGGCGCACTGTATAAACCTGGTTGTTAAAAAATTCTTAGTGAAGACAGTCCAGCGTGCGAGTTTGTGGCCACCTGCCGAAGAATGTGCAACCATTTCAGCCATTCTTTTAAGGCCCGGATACATCTGAGGAGCCTGCTACATGAACGTCGAATGCCAGTGAAAGCACTCATCCAGGAGGTGCCAACACGTTAGAACTCAACCTTCTACATGCTTGAGCGTCTGTATGAGCAGTATACGGTACTCGATCACTATTTCGTAACACTGGGTACAGCTCAGAAGGATCTGAGGCTAGATGCGGCGCAATGGAAGCTAGTTAAAAGCCTGACAGACATTCTTCGTCCTTTTGAGGTCTTCACGCGTGCAGTCAGCAGGGGGGACTGTAATTTGGGAAAAGCTATCCCACTGTTGCGCATGCTGGAGCACCAACTGAATGCGGTGTCTTCTATGTTTCAAAAAGATGAAGAAAAGAAAGACGCTTTTGTTTTGGCGGAGAAATTATTAGAGCGCCTACTTGGCGATGAACGTCTTAAAATGATTCACTCAGAACAGCATTACATTTGTGCTACTATTCTGGATCCACGCTACAAAAAGGCACTGGCAGGCCGAGCATTCTTTCCTTTAGATGATGAAGATGTTACAAAGTACAAACGTTGGCTAGCCTTGTCAGCCATGAGGTTTGAAAGAGAACGGCAGCAATTTGAACGAAAAAGGCAGTACATCAGCATCAGCAGGCCATCCCCAGTCAAAAGAATCCACTTCTGCACCTGTGGCTGTGGCACAAGTGACCTCTCAGCCGTTAAAGACACCGGCAACCGGATCATCTGCACCAGACACAACAGTAACATTGGGTGAAGAAGAGGATTGGCTAACTTTCCTTGGGTTTGGTTCTCAAAAGGTCCCAGCAAAAAGTAAGCAAAGTGGAGGAACCTTGGAGAACCTTCAGTCGATGGTGCAAGACTATCTGAATGACTCAACAGAGGTCTATGTTAATGCTGACCCATTGGCGTATTGGCATGGGAAAAAAGAATTGTGGGCACAGCTCTCCAACCTGGCTATAAACTACTTGTCTTGCCCACTCGCAAGCGTGTCTTCTGAACGGGTTTTCAGTGCTGCTGGTGGCATTGTAACTTCCAAACGGAGCCGCCTCTCGCCCAAAAATGTGGAGAGGTTAACAATGATCAAGATGAATCAGCACCTCATACCACCAGATTACAAAGTACGAGAACACACGCCGGATGAAGACGAGGAGGACAGCAACGTAGATGAGGGAATTTCTTCTCTGTTAGGTGACACTGACCTACTCCTGCCTGAATTTGCAGAGTATGAGGACAAACTCTTATTCTTATTCCCTGACACCGAGCCCTGAAAATGAGCCAATGAATCAATAACTTTCTTTTTCGTCCTTTTTCACTTTTATTCCTGTGTGTCTGTCTTTCTTTGTTTTGCACAGTTAATATAATTAAAACTTTAATCACCTAATCACAAAAACAAGCCCATCAGCAGAACTGTCTTCACTTGTTTGCTTATTGATTTGAAGGTGCCGCAGTCTGCATTCCTCAGGTTCACAAGTTCACAAGAACATGCTCCTCTATCCTCCTCCTCCAGACTCCTATTTCCCTCAAAGCAGAGGGCTGGATTACGCCCAATGAAGAAAGACTCTGCACTTGTGGGGGTGTTCTACTTCTTTGCGGGAGAGTTGGCGGGTCTTGGGGCCATTGCTGGGAAGCTCTAATACCGGATAAAAGTGGTTTGGACCAAATCGGAGGCCACATTTTTTTTGCGTTTTTGCTGACTTGCTTGCCTTTGAGGTGCTCTTTGGGGGGGTTCCGGTGTTTGTGGGTGAGTTTTGGGGTCTGGGAGCACTGCTGGGACAGTCTAATCTTGATTGCATTTGCTTTTCAGGAAATCCGTGGTGGAAAACGGGAGTTATGACCTAGCTGCACAGCGCGTTTGGACCGAAGGCCGATAAATATTGTAAGTATGATATTTCCCTTTTTGGCTGTTTGGGGTGTTGTGCTTTTTTGCGGGTGGGTTGGCGGGTCTTGGGGCATTGCTGGGAAGGTCTAATACCGGATAGAAGTGGTTTGGACAAAATCCATGCTGAATTTTTTTTTGCTATTTCTGACATTTTGCTCAATGTAGCGTTTTCGGGGGCCTGTTTGGGGGGATTCCTGGTGTTTGTGGGTGGGTTTCGGGGTCTGGGAGCACTGTTGGGTATGGATAGTTTTGATTGCAAGAGGTTTGAAGCAAATCCATGGTGGCAGAGGGGAGTTAGGGCCTAGCTGCATAGCGTGCGCGGAGTGATTTTGCCCTAGCAGCAGGATTGCATGTGTTTCTGGGTGTTCTAGATTTTTACAACTGAGTTCTGGGGTCTTCTTAGAGCACTCGTGGGAATGTGTAATTTTGGTTACAAGTGATTTGAAGAAAATCCATGGTGGGAAAGGGGGGATTTGGCATAGTTAAAGAAAGCCTTTTCCACTATTCTTAACTTAGGGCACGTTAGGGTTAGCAGTATTTGTATTGCATGTGTTTGGGTGGGGGGCTGTTTGTGGGGGGGTTTGGGAGTCTTGGAGCGATGCTGGGTATGGATACTTTTGCTTGCTTGCAAGTGGTTTGAATACAATCCACGGTGGGTAAGGATGTATTTAGGCCTACTTTTACTTTCAAAGTACGTTTTCTCACCAGTTTTCTACTAGGCCTCGTTTATTGAGATCTGATTGGGGGTCTTCTACATTTTCGCGACTGGCTTTAGTAAGGGTCTGTGTGGGAGCACTGCTGGGAAGGTCTAATTTTGTTCTAAAACACAGTTTACAGTACACCTAGCTTGAGGGGAAAGATCCGCTAAATTAATTTGCCCATACTTATTTATCCTTCAAAAGGAGACTCAGACAGAGTACGCACTTTCAAAAATATTGTACTGTCTATTAGGAAACTCAAAGTGTGACTTTTTGCACTATACAGCGTACATACCTTATATTTATTTGTCAGTGGTGTTCTAATATCACTTCCTGTTTTTCCATCAATAATTACAGACCGGGTTTCAGTCTGTGCAATGGGAAAAAAAGGATGAAGTCAGGCTTCACATTAGCGAGCCGCAATTCAGGATCCGCCAGGCAGGCAGTGGACAGGGTGTCTTCTGGTCACCAACATTGATGGACGGAGCGTCAGCTGGAATGGAGGAGTGCCGCTAATAAGAGGAATGGTTTGATGCGTGCAACTTACTTACCAAATTCAATAGGACAACTACCACAACATACAGATACAGTATCCATTCTTTTGTAATGTTTTTTTAAGTAATGTTATTGCTGTGAACTTCTATGAGTGTGACTCTGCATTTCTTGGATCTCTCTCTGCTTCTAAATTGATCCCTACAGCCATTCTATAGGTTTTACTTCGGCTATTTTTTAAACCTAATTTAATGTAAGAAGTGTTTCTCTGAGTGCAGAGATAGGCAAGTGAAAACGCTGCAGCCCTGTACTGTTGCATTCTGTCATTCACGGTTGTCGAAAGTACTACTTACTTTTCAGTAACAATGCATGCAGTAGTGCATGCACTTCCTTTATGTCACTTAAAAGATTTATGGTTGGCTTTGTACCCAAAGATTTCTTTATCTTCAATTATTGTTTGTCCATGCTGTGCTTTTATTTTCTTCTCTCAACAAAACCTACCCAAAAAGAAACCCCCATTCCCATCCATTTTCCAAACCCTAACCCTCTTCCCCCGGGCTGTGTGGTTTTGATTGATGTGTGACTAAATGACATCAATAATTCCACACACTTGCTGGGGAGGATAAGGTCATAGCAACAGGCTGGTGAAGGAATCCGAGGATATATTCTAGACTTACTCAGCTTCAGTACTATTTCTTGTAGTAGTAGCCAATGTCAAAGAAATTCAACGCAAGTACTAGTTATACTTTCAATACTTTACCATTTTTTAGGCTACATTGTGGCACTGTTCTAGTGTACTGTCACCTGCTATATTCTCTATCGTACCATTGTAATACTCCAGTAAAGAGACAAACCAGGTTTCATTTTCTTTTTTTCCATAGGCATGCAACTGCCACTGTGTCACACCACTAGTACCACCGCAATGAGGACATTTCATCCGCCCAGGATTGCCAACCTTAATCGCTATTTCCTCTGGAGGCAGCCCTGGGCCTAGCCCTACTTTCAAACACAAATTACAGGTAAGATAAGCGTTTGGTGGGAGGTAGTATAATGGAGTATTAGGAGAGACGAGAGATTGACGGTAGTACTACTAAAGTCCTAGGACTCTTGAATTCACTTACTCTGTGAGAGGCACTTAGTGTTGAAAACATTTAGCCATTTACACTTAAAGGAACAAAAATGACAGAGACTTAAGTTTCAGGAAAACAAACTTACTGTTAAACCCCCACCCACCAGACTCAAAAGCAGTAAAAAACAGGCATGCTCAGATAAAGTTTCAAAAAGTATATTTGTGTAGCCCTAACAAAATAATCTCCCGCAAAACCCTCCCTAACCCCAACGATTGTCCTTCAAAAGTCCCAAAAACAACCCAACTCCCAATTCCCACCCCCCAAAAGTCTCTAAAATAGGGGCAAGGGACACTACGGCAGGATACTGTTCACTTTAGCGGCCAGGGCATCATACTCCTTGCGGATGGTCGCATGGTCGGAGCGGAGGCCCTCCACCAAGGTCTTATATGTTAGGACCTCCTGCTCCAGGTAGGACACTCTGAGGCATAAGCGGTGCTGGCGTGCCTTGCAACTCCTGTGGGGGGGCAGCTGCTGTCTTTGCTGCTCGGCGGTGGCGGTTGGCTTTGGTAGCCCGGCTCAGTACCGCTGGAGCACTGCGCTGGCTGGCAGCCCGTGGGGGCCCGGAGGAGGTTGCAGCTGTCCCAGTGGATGTTGTACCAGTAGACTGCGTGTCCTCCTCCTCCAGGGCCACCAGCCGCCGATATTCGGCGACAGTGGCATCCAGCCTCCGTTGCCGGGACATTCGAGCCCGCTCCTTCCTTGTTGGTGTTGTTGATTTGGAAGGAGCAACTATATGAAGAAAGAAAGACATAGTCTGTAACCAATGCTCCTTAAGATTAACACAAAATGATTGAGCAGAAAGTTGTGTCACAGTACAACTAGCAACTTGAAAGCATAACTATTGAGGCCCGTATCTATCTAACCTCCCACCTCTTCATCCTTGCTCTAACATTAGTGGGAGTTTAAGGAACAAATTCTACAAGCACTATGGACTTCCATTACAGTCGACTATGACAGTACACCAGTCTTATTCTTCTTCTTCTCTCTTGTTTAGGAAAATTGGTACGTTATCTTATGCAAGCTGGCATAATGCCAGCGCAGTGAACTTGCACCCGAGAAAAACAGACGCACACCATGATGAGTGAGACAGACTTGCGTTACTGTACCGGTCCAGTACATGCAGGTGGTGAAGCTCTTACTTTTCTATTACGGGTGGCACTGAGAATACTCTGTTAAAAGGGCTACTGCTTAATTAATTTAACTTTCACCCTACAGTGCAAATGAGTACTAGAAAAGGAAAATGAAGAAGCTAAATAATATGATTACCTATCACTTCACATGGGATGTATTTGATTACATATGGGATGACTTTAGGTGCTTTGCTTTTTATTGAGTGAACAGTGATACACCCACACATGAATGACGTACTACTACTAAACTAAACTTATTAAGAGAGGTAGGGAGTGTCCACCGTAATAACCGGATATATGCCGTGCTTGCAGTTGCAATACAAACTACTGCTACTATTCATGGTAGTATTTGGACAAAATTACAACTTCTTTTCCTTGCCTTTCCTACACTGGAACGGACGTGCGGGTGCGGTGTTACATGCTCTTCAAAGTAACACTTAGTTCATCCAGTGACCGTCTACACTCTCTAGATACACATATGCTATCTAAGAGTCAGATAGTACCATGATCCAGGCATCAATCCATTCAAAGTATATGCACACATACAGTTTCTGTTTCACCCACCCAGGCTGTTCTCCTTCCACCCATCCTTGCTTCATCATTCACCCAGCCATGCACCATACCATATTCTTTCCTTCCCAGCCACCTCGGGGACCAAGCAAACACATATCATTCTTCTTTGCCAGTCATCATTACATTTCTCGTCCTTCCACACTTACTTACACCCTTCTTTCGCTTTTCGTTCATCCCATCCATCAAGTTCATCTCAGATCTGATTGGGATTCTTCTCGCCAAAAACTTCACAGATAAGTCGAAGTACATTTAGAGGAGGCTACTACCTGGTTGATTTATAATACACCCGTGCAGATAGCACACTCTGCAGTCTTCAATCTCAATAAGTAAGGAATATATAGCTTACCTCTGCCCACCCCACCGTGTGAACCCTCACAGGCACATTGGTGTCGTCCGGCACTTGCACCGCATCCTCCCCAGAAGTGTTCCCCTCATCCAGCACCACCACCTTCGCGTGGCCCCGCCACCAGATGTTCCACCTACAAAGTACATTTAAGAATGTTAGAATACACCACTCACTACTATATAATATTTGGTCTAGGAATAAAGTAATAATTTGTGACTGTCTACTCTAAAGTAAAAATTTCCCTTTTTCCAGGGAAGGCTGTTGTCTTGCTGCACTTTTTGGCACAACTGATGAATGCTTGCTTTTTATTTTTAACACGCACCACTTTTTCTCCTAACAGACAGAAGCTTGACTTCTAAGAACACGAGCAAGATCAAGTTCAAACCAGGTGAGAGCTCGGCTCAACCACAAGAAATGTGTTCAATTAATCGTCAGCACTAAGCACTTTTCCATTTTCAGTTAAACGTTTAGTTTTATGACAAACTTGATTTTAATAAATGTGTTTACTTTTAATAAAGCTTTTAAACTTAAATAGACTCTGTGGTTTTTGGTCCTCCAGACTAGAGTGGCTGAGCTAAAGGTTTTGCAATTTTTGCAAGCATGAGTCTGTGCCTCTGACACTTCTTGACTCTGACTCCGTACTTTTGTCCTGCGTTGGACAATCATCATTGGGGATCAATCATCGGTGACTTTGGGAGCTAAATGACTCTGCCACACTATCTAGTCAGTAAGGAGATTGGGGGTTCAACTACAAAGTCTGTTATCACTGAGGTATGTGGAAAGTCTAACAGCGCCTATTATAATTGATAAGCTAAGCAATGCATTATTTAGTGTCCATAGTTCTGTTTGTGCAGATTTGTCCCTGCAACAGTAGTAGAATGGATTGTCCTCCTATCCAAACCAAAAGTAAAGTAGTATCCTATTCTTTCTTGATGGTCATTCACCTTTTTATTGTTGGCAATTGTCAAAGCATAAACATTTAGAAGACTTGAAAAGACATTATGGACAATCCCAGAGGACTGCACTCAGTGCATAGAGCTATTGCTGACTAGAATGGGAGTCCAATGGAATTGCCAAATGTGCAATCTTAGTTAGCTACACAGACAGACTAATAAGAATAATCTAGTAATACCACAGGGAGTCATAGTCGAGGCAGGATAAGAATTTAGATACAGTCTACAAGAAGATCAAAGACGATTTAGAAAAAATCGAATGAGGAACGCTAGGAAAAAATAGGTACTCTATATTAAAATTAAAACTTACCGGGGCCAGCAAAGGAGCCCTCACCTGCCCGATCCTGGCCTGCATCCTGTTGAACAGCAGCCTCCTCCTCCTGTGTCCTCTTGCCCATGGGGGGAGCTGATGTACAACATGAAAGAAAGAAAGACCAGAAAACATGGATGATATTTGTCAACCAAATCAAACATTTCAAAAGACACTACCAAAATACCAAGACAATAACAAAATATTTTGGCGAAATAGCAAATAGACAACTATTCCACGGGATATATTGACCGAACTCATGTGGTCTACTACGTTATTAGTATTGCTTGATTTGCGGACCGTCGACTTGGAAAGTTCTTATGTAACTCACTAAATAAAATACTAAAAAGGTTCGCCTAGGACTGGCAGGCAGCAGTCCGCAGCACGCGAAGTGACAGACAAAGTCCATTGTGATTGCAGATCAGCGACAACACTAAAAAGTTTCTTACTACATTAACCAGTCATTAAAATACTCAAACTATCAATCCACCACCACTATTTCTTCTTATCGCCATGTGTATAAAGGAAGGACTGAACTTGAGTCTGTAGGGGCTGATTTAGAAGCCCCTTGCGGCTCTTTTGTTCCATTGTTGCGTGACTTTTGTGACGCAGTGGCAGAACAAAATAGGCGCCATGGTGCGGCGTATATTAACAACGTGACGCATATGGGAGATGCATCACGTTGTAAAGCCCTGCGCCATCCGGGGGCGTTCCGGCGCAAGGGAGGGCGTTCCTGCGCAGGAACGCATCCTAAAAGTGGCTGAGGGAAATCTACAAGATTCCAATCAGTCACTTTGAGGACAATGATGCGTGACTCAAACCCTGCGCCTGCTTGAAGCAGACGTACGGCTTGACGCAGCACTGGGGAGATAGGGCACCCCAGAGCATTGCTGGAGCTGCGCCATCGTTGCGACGCAACTCCAGCAATGTGCCGCCTTTACGGCACAGATGCGTAACGCTTTGGTGATGTTTTGGGCCCATGGTGCGCCGCATTGTAAATACGGCGCACCATGGGTGGTGGTGGCATGGCGAACAATTACTGGTGCATCCCTGCTACTTTGCAGGGATGCGCCGGTAATTAAAAATCCGACCCTTAGTGTCTAGCATTACGCAGTTCTTTAAACTACACTCATACATAATTTCACAGGCCAATGAAATGAGCACAAAATTGAAAACAAATAAGCATAAAAGCAACGCTACTGAGAAGGAGAGCAGTGCACCTGAAATGCACAGAAACTTTTGAAATATAATTTACCTACAATGTAATCAGCAGCATTAATGCTCTTGGTAAAAAACAAAAATGTGCAATATAATAACACTCAGAGCAGGAGAAAACAGAGTAGTAAAGAAATAGCTACTACTACTCACCAAGCCCGGGGATCTCAAGGCCGAGCAGGTCGAGCAGATTGCGTTCCCGGTCCAGGAGATCCGTCCAACGGTGGGTGGCCTGGTTGTAGCTGCGCCGGACCCGAGAATGTTGGTACATGGCCCGGCACACCTTCTCCCACCGCTTCCAGCGCTCCTGGATTCCGTACCCGCGAGCGATCTTGCCGCCTGCCATGATGGTCCTGGGGAGGCGGCGCTGAACATAATAAATGAGTGCGGCCACCTCCTCCGGGCTGAAGATCTTCGGGGTCTGACCTGCTCCCCCTTCAAACGCCCGCACGGGAGCCGGGCACGGTGTGCGGGACCCTTCCCCTTCTCGGGATGCTTCCCGGCTCCCTTTACCATGGTCTGGGCAGAAAGGAAGCTAAATAATAAAGAAAATAGAATAGGGAAGAAGAAAAGAAAAGAGTTTAAAAAAGTAGTTTAAAATTAACTAAAAATATAGAGCTAGAAAAATAGAGGGATGGATAATAAGTAAAATAGATCAAAAAAAACTTCAAACAAGCAAAGGATGGCAGAGATTCAGAGAGGATAGAAAAAGCATGCCCAGAACCATAGCAATGAATGAGAAACAAGATGGCCTTGCCCGTTCACGACCGCGTGGGTAAGTTCGTGCGAGATTTTCCTCCCGAACGCACGCGAAATTGTACTAGCGAGCCGCACACTTTGCGAAATTACACATCGCGCCCGGAAACGCAAATACGTCATGCAAACAAGATGGCCGCGCCCGTGAACGACCGTGAGGGTAACTTCGCGCCTTTGCGCTACAAGCGGCTCGCTAAAACGCACAAAACGTTGCGAACTAACACGCCACAAAAAAACAAATTGCATATTTGCACGAATTTGCAGCTTATGAATTCGATCTCGCACACGTTCGCGCCCCGCGAATCCTGCGAAATTGCAGAAAAACGAGTTTTGCAAAACTGAAAGCACTCAGCAGATGCAAAAGTTCATACTCATCATTAGTAACCATTCCCTGTAGTGCTTCCTGACTGGGGCCCCTCCAGAGTTCAGTTGCTAGTTGCAACAATTGTATGACCCTGCTCTGACCCTCACAGCAGGCTCATAGAATAGCTACAAGTAGGCCACAAAGGTCCTGGAAAAAAAATTGCACTGCAACAGAAAGCAAATTACAGATAAGGAAGCAGGTGCCCAACTGGGATTTTAAAACAGTGACGCATTAATAAATCAACCCCAAATGAATTCATGTCAGTTGAAGCAGGGCAGGTGTGCTTGCTTTTCCCCCCCATAATCTACAGTGATGATGAACCAGAGGGTGGCATTTATGTACCAGAGGGTGGCATGGGTGAAACAGAGGGTGGCAGTGGTGAAACAGAGGGTGCTGGGAACCTGTGATGATGAACCAGACGTAGAAACAACATAGTCGCGACCGTTGCGAGCCGAAAGTAAGTTCACAATTGCGAACTGGTACAAAACCCTTGCGAACTGGCAGAAACCCTTGCGAACACAAAAAAAAATCCGCACATTCGCAAGAATTCGCGGATTTTGCGGATTGGGAGTTCGCAAATACACAAATTCGCGAACGCCAGATTCGCAAAATTCACCCATGCTTACTAAGGCTTCAACTGTAGATTGATTTCATTAGAGGTGAGAGAAGCACTGATTGTTACACTGGTTGTTCACCAGCTCGCAGGACTTACATAAGGTCCTTATAGTTTTCTGTTCTCGTGTTACAGAGTATTTATCTGGCACACATGCTTGTGTGTTACGTCCAGTTTACATCAACAAGGTATCTTTAAGATACAGTTTATTTCTCACTACCTTGGGAGAGTGTGCATGCGGAACTCACTTACACTAAAGCACATATTGTTTTTGTAGCTTTCACGGAGCACTGGATAGTTTGTCTCTTTATTAATCAACCACACCAGGGACTTTTTTGCACCTTACATTGAGACGTTTAACGTCTTTATTGGACACACTTTCTGCCACATGAGTTTTTAAAGAGTAGTGTTTTGCATGGCCTAATCATGTAAATTCCCCCGTATAATTCAGAGGCCCTTGACTGATATGTAAGATAAGGGTTAATTTTTGTTACATGTTCTTGTAAATTTTCCCTGAAGAAGGGTGCAAGAAGCACCCGAAATGCATTGGGATTTGTCACTTGCAAGCTTGTAATCTACGCTATTTGAAATCCATGAAGTTCAAGGAACTGTGCTTTTGAATAAAAGAAGCATCATACTACGCTGGATGAATTGACATAATTCTTTTGTTCTTACATTGGTTTCACAGAGACTGTATCGATTGTATGTATGTTGAACGTCAGTTTTTGATTGAGCAAATTGTGCTAAAAATCATTCTCACTCCGGCAGGAGTGAATTGTGGTAGTGCAGATTCTGTCTAGGACAGGTTGTCCTAGTTTTTTTGTTATTTTTAGAAAGATGGCATTTTCCTGCCCTTGGACCTATGTGTTGGCAGCCTAAAATTCCAAGCACTTCAAAGAACCTTTCCAGAAACGTCTCCCAACTTTCAGAAGAAGGTCAAGATGGTACAAACGTAGGGCCATCAGAACCACTCTTCAGTTCACTACTGGACCCGAGAAGGACTCTCAGAGAACCACTTGCTGCTGTAACCCACTGTGCACTCTGCCAGACTGCTGCTGTACCTGGAAGGACTGCTTTGCAGCCTGGAGCCTGCCTTGAACCCAGGTCTGCTGTTGATCCCCACATCTTCATCTGCACCCATGACTATCAGAAGTGACTCCAAGTGCTAGTTTACTGGCCTCCTGTTCAGGTCCACAGGAACATAAAAGGCTTCCACCCTCTTGAACCCACATCTGGACCCAGCCTGAGTGAGTTCTGAAACCCCAAGAGGCGTCTCACCAGTCCTGGGCCCTTAGTTGTGGTGGACAAGGTGCCCAGATGGTGAATTTCCAAAACTGAGGACTTATACCAAATTTGCCCAAAAAGTGCTCTGAGAACCAGGAGAAGACAAGGACCAACCTGCTGGTATAGCCTCCTAAGGTGCATTGTCAGTCGAATTGATTTTGCGGCTTCTCCTACTATATTTTTCTCTGCAGCAGCAAATCCTTTTTAAATGGTCCTTCGCCAAAGGGGTATCCGACCTAGTCAAACTGTCTTCGTCTACAGCTCTCATCCGCTGGAGATTTTAGACTTTCATCTCTGCGACTAAGTCAAAAGATAAAAGTATTCACATCTACTTAACTCCTCAGCCATCCGATGATGATGCTTCCTCCTCGGACACTCCTGAAGCCTTGCCCCGCTGAACTTCTACCTTCTCAGACATTCATCTACAAGAATTTCCAAAGGTAAGCGCTGACCGGGCCCAATCCACGTCTTGTAACCAAACCTTGCTATATTGCAGTTGCTCTTAACTTTTAACTTTGACCTGATCTTGTGTGTCCAGATATCCGCATTCGCGCTTTGCTCTCTTAGGCGCTATATTTCACAAAAAACTTTAAAAAGTCATAATTCAGGTTCTACTGATTGGATTTTTGTCATTATGGTGTCAAATAAGTTATTGAAATTTACTTTATTTTTCTAAATTCTTTTTAGATTTTTCTTATGTTGTGTTAAGCCTTACTGCTTTTTGTGCCAAGTGACCCATGGCTGAGCATGGGTTAATTTAGTGACATGTTGTGGTTCACCCTGCTAGGGATTGTGGCTGTTGTTTGACGAGGGCTCACACCCCAGTCAACCAACAACCCCATTTCTCAAATTATTGTTTTTTAAATTATATAATTATTAATGTAAAATGCTTACTATGTAGTTTTGTACAATTGGTATGTAATTGTTTACACATTTAATTATTTTTGTAATTATATAATACATTCTATTCATGGGAGGTATAGGTGAGTAGTTTTAATGTATAAATATATATATATATATATATATCTTCATGAAACGATCCAAACAAAAGCAAATTTACCTCTGTTCATTTCTGGAAAGCTTTGAGGTGATACATCCCAAAAATTGCAGTAAGCATAAATAGCTGCTCCCTCCAGGCAAGAGCATGACTGCTGCCGTATCATGCAGGTAGCCAGCTTGGGCCACGGAGGGCCCCGGGGCTCCCCTTGCAGCTCCCAAATAATTGTTTGTGTGTGCCCCGGGTGGGCACCATGGCACCCATCTCTGGCTCCCTGGGACTAAGGAGGCTCAAGGAAGGGGGCAATGTGGCATAGTGGCCACCCTCTCCTTTTATATAACATACCACCAGAGTGATGGGATCCCCGGGCCTGTGAGGGCTCCAGGAGGGGTGGGACCAGGGGGTTAGGGTCCCCGGGGACTATGAAAGCTCGGGAGGGGGGCTGAGCGTCATCCTCCCCTTTTTAATTGATTTTGGTCGCTGGGGTTGGGGTCTCCAGGGCCTAATTAGGCATGGGGAGAGAGATGTGTTCCTCTTCCCTTAATGTACATTTTACTTGGTGAGTGCCCCTAGAATATAGATGCAAACTTGTCACCATTTTATTTTTTGATTCTGCTTTATTTGTAAATTTGCGCTCCCACGAGTGTCTCTGTGATTCTCATGATGCCAACTGTCAAAATATACAAATATTTTTTACCCTTCATTTCTCAAAAACTACTAAGTGGATTTACACCAAATCACAATAAGCACAATCTGCGGACCAAGAATTCCTGCCAAATTTGGTGTAAGTCTGTTAAGCAGTTTTTGCTGTTGCTCATTCTACAGAAGTCTATGGAAAATGCATGGGGATTTTGCGTTCTGGGACACACCATTTTTTCCGGCTGCTGCTTGACAGATCACCCGAAAACTTACCATGCACAAACTATTCAAAAAGTAGCATCTTTTTTAAAAGCTTTGTGGAGATTCAACAAACCGTGTCAAAGGATTTAGAAACATAAAATAAGTTTTTTGGTTGGAAACGTGATCCTAACTACACCTCTTATATATGTATATATGTATATTTATTCACAGAAAAAACACAAAGGTTAATGTTATGTTATAATTAGGTGAAATGTTCAGGTACAACTTAACATTTTAAACTCTAAAAAGCACAGAAATGGTGAGTACCCAAGTTCATATATTAAATCTCCCAAAAGAATGAATGATTAAATCAATTTGGAAGCGTGAATTCTGCAGTAGTACACAACAAATCACCATAGTGCACAAATTATAAAATGGTTATAAAGTGTTTTTACGTGTCCATTAGACAATGGATTTGCCTTGGCCAAGTAGACAAAGTGGATTGCAGTCTTTAGACTGGTTCCCATGTTTGCAAATTGGAACTTGCATGTGAAGCGTTGTGTGCATTTTCTTCCAGGATGAAATGAATAATGTGCTTGGATGAGTGGAGGAAAAGTGTATTTCATTTTTTTAAGCTGAGGTATCTATATATTTTACTCTACCTGGGTGTAATAAAAGAGGATTTGAAAAAGGACATTGAATTGGACAGTTTTGTGATGATCCCTCATGACATCGAGGGTACAACCTGAGGAGTCACTACATCGCAGGCCAGTTTTTAATACAATTTAATGAGAATCACTACATCACAAGAGTCTTAATATAGCAGGTAATTATAAATTAAAATATATATTTGTATTTTTAACCCCATTTCAATAAACATTTTGAGTTAACGATAATCGTGTAAATATAAATTTATATATATGCATATAGACATTTTTTTAATTCATTTATGGTTTTGTAAAGCAGCATAGGTACCTACAAGGTTTCCTGGTATGAATATAGGAGACTGAGTATCAAAGGTCATAGCAAATTACAAAAAGATAAATATTTAAAGCTTATGAAAGTTAAGTAGATTGGCAATGCTTATAGCCCACCAAACCAACACAAACACGCTTAATGAGTATGCTATTCTTTCATGCCCTGTTTGGTGTATATCCTCCGTTCAGTGGTTTTTGCTGCAAGCAAAATATCCTTTGGGAACTAACATGGGATAAAACATCTTTCTAACCTCAACAATATTTTTTGTTCCCAGTGTGTGTATATATCACTGAAAAAACCATAGGTTTCAGGGACGTTATAGTTAGAAATTCGCATTAAAAAAACTTTTGAAATTCACTTTAACAAACATAGGTTTCAGGGATGTTATAGTTAGAAATTAGCATTTAAAAAACCTTCGGAATTCACTGAAAAAAACACAGGTTTCAGGGACGTTATAGTTAGTTGGACATTTCACTCGAACAAAAACCAGAGAAATTCAGCTGTTATAGTTAGTAGAGCTAACTCGGGCCCCACAATGCACTGCTGATGACATCACATATTACATCACTCATGACATGGTCAGTGACATCACTGATGACATCTCAAACTCGGAGGAAGAAGTCCACTTGTGTTCTGAGGTCTTCAGGACACAAGAGGACCTCGTCGTCCCACCAGCAGTGCACCAGAAGCTGCGTTTGCAGAGCGGTGTAAGAAGGGACGTGGCCTCAGACCACCTCGCTGCAACACAGCTCTGTGGCACTTACTGGAGGTACCTGGTGGGCCAGTTGGCCCCCAGGGATCCTTAGGATTGAAGGGGACTTAATCCCCCAATTTACAACACGCCAGGGGGCATGTTTGCACACTTGTTATATCAGGCCATGCCTCCTCCCTGCACCACTGTGCAAACGCGTCCCCTGGAGGGTTGTAAGTTGGGGGATTAAGTCTCCTTGAATCCTGAGGGTCCCCGGGGGCCAACTAGCCCACCAGGTAACTTCAGTAAATGCGAAAGAGCTGTGTTGCAGAGTGGTGTAAAAAGGGGCATGACCTCGGACCACCTCTCCGCAACACATCTCTGTAGTGCCTACTGGAGGTACCTGGTGGGCTAGTTGGCCCCCAGGGACCCCCTGTATTCAAGGGGAATTAATTCCCCAATGTAGAACACGCCACTGGGCATGTTTGCAGAGTGGTGCAGGGAGGGGGCGAAGCCTCCGGCGAGATGCTGGCTTTTTATTTTATTTAAATAGTAAAAGAAGGGGGCTATTGAGGTTCTGTAATTCTCGAGTCTGACTCCATTTTGTTCTTTGCCACCATTTTGTGTTGCCCTCACGTAGGCCTGTGAAGGTAGCCTGGCGTATAAAGTGGCCTGGCCTTCTTAGTTCATGTATACATTAACTAAGGTTTCTTTTTGACTCTGAAATGAACTGTAAGAAACTGACCTCTTAACCTGAAACTGACCTCGCAAAGCCAATTTCCCTGATCGATCTTTGTCTGAGATGTCTTTGTTCAGGACATCGTTAACTTTTAGTTTCCTTGCACATGCCTTATCTTGTTCATCATCTGTTACTGTTTCTTTTTATGTTTCTTCATTACATGGGTTATGCTTTCAATTATAGGTTTGTCTGGCTTTTGGAGGTTGAA
This sequence comes from Lissotriton vulgaris, assembly GCF_964263255.1. Lineage (NCBI taxonomy): Eukaryota > Metazoa > Chordata > Amphibia > Caudata > Salamandridae > Lissotriton > Lissotriton vulgaris. The sequence continues at coordinate 308,359 of NW_028246546.1, read as the reverse complement.
TTTGGGACAATCTGAATGATTAACTTTTGGGTTGGGATACTGTACATGTAATCATGCCATGCCCTGCAGTGCCATCTAAATCAGATTAACCTTTGTGAACTATGTAATTATAATGTTTTGCCCATATCCTGCTAAAACCCCAAAGGCTACTCACCTGCTGACCCTCCAGATTTTCCATTTGTTCAGGAATGTAATTGGTACAACTCCCTTACATGCCTGGGGCAGGATAAAGAGTATATATGATGTGGAGTGGAGAAGTGTGGCTCACTGGTTAGAGGAAATGTATGTGTGTGGGTACTGCACACAGTATTCGAATTGTGAGGGCGTTTTATCAAAATTGTGTGCTACCTTTGATTGATGTCTGCCACACCCAATGAAACTTGAATTAAGCCTGACCCCAAAAAAAGGCTGCCAGGACTCTAAGGTGCACAACATAAAACTGAGCAAGCTCTTAGTTCGTTTGCCTTATTCATTTATGTTTAAACCATTATCTCATCATTTTATAAACATTTTTTGAACATGGTTTCTTTAACAAAAAATCACAGTGTACGTTGTTACGAATCATTGAAAATCATTACATGAACATAAAGATAACATAAAATAGCGTTGTTTAGTATAAACACATAAGAACCCAATGCATTTCGGGACCCTTTATGGCCCCTTCGTCAGGGGTCTGTTGAAAAAACAAATGAAAATAAAGAAAAATTAGTATAAAGCAAACTATTGCTTTGATGTTTTCAAGTAGCTCAGTCATTTCTAACTAGTTAATAGTTTCTGTGACTCCATATTAGAGATCTATATCTTTGCAAATTTTAGTGAAGTTAGGTTTTCTTTTTATGCTTTCCTATTATTCTCTACGTAAAACGAATCTATGCAATAACTGCACTCCAAATAGTTATTATACCTACATACCGTGTTTCAGCAAGTTGCTTGGAACAAAAAGGTGTTCCTGCGTACAAAGAAGATGACATCAAAGTAATTATTTTAAGATGCCTGATATCTAAACTTAATTACAGCCTATCAATCTAATCTTATGAAGTAAGAGTAAAGTACAATGATTAAAAATGATTACCTGCGAGCCGTTGCGTCATGCGTTGGTCTCGCTTTGCTAGCCAGTTGAAATGAATTAATACTGGAAAGAAAAAAATGATATTGCAGTCTGGTTTCCTAGAATAGTAAAAGTAATATGTGCCCTACGTTTTAAAATGGAAAAGTGCTCGTGGTACCTGTAGCTTTTCAGAGTTCTTCTTATTATTCGGCGACCTTCAACCTATGAAAGGTTGAGAGTATTATTTTAACATTGTGATCTTTTCGTTGATCAGTACGTGCTCTCGCAAAAACAAGGGGGTTTCAAGTTTACCTGCGGTCCTAGGCTGTAGCGCTTCGGTTCCGCAGTGTCGGTCTTTGTTTTGTTTGTCTGTGGGAAAACCACAGGATTAGTACATCCAATTTACGCTTACAAATCCCTACCCAACCAAGCGTTTTCGAAGAAACGCATCGCGGGGCTTACCTTAGAAGCAAGTTGCACTAGCCTTCAGTTATTTCACTCTGGCGTCTTCACAGTCGCCATTAAAATTTTAGTCCCTCTTCTAGTCTTGGGGTCTGGAGATTCATCTGACACTAAAAACGGACTTAGTTGATTCTTACACTGTTTAGTTCTAAATGGATTAGGGCAGCCATCTTGTAGTATTATATGAAATCGATCCGTTTTAATCTATGTTATTTGAACTAACAGCATAAATTTTAATATGAAACTCTTGACTGCATGAGTGCTGATTTTCGTAACACATGACAAACAAAAAATAAAAAATAAAAACTAGAAAATAGTACCGCTGTATAACATTTAAACCAAAGAAAATATTTAGGAACAAGCATCAACAAATTGTCATTTACAGTCCTCTTGCACTTAGAACAAAACCTGCCTATTTACAATCTTCTTTTTTGTATATTTAGAATATGCAGACTCATTTGTGTCTTTATATGTTTATGTTATTTTGAGTTTGTATGTGTGGTTGAACATAGAACGTGTATTCAAAATCACGAGAATCAGTATATTGAATTGTGACCTAGGACGTGTTTCAGAATTCGCTGGGGTAACAGGACCGGCCATCAGTTTTTGGTTATTTTATAGAAAACATGCCATCTCAATTTTATCGTTGAGCCCAAATGGGACCAAAGTCTGTAATTTGCGTATCCAGAAGGCTTCTCGCTGGAGAAGAATCTTTGCATTATCGAATCCCAACCTTTGTGGTACCTGCTCTATTATTTGGAATCTCAGTTGTGCCATCGTATGTCTTGCTTCTGTCCAGTGCTGCGCTAGAGGTGATGTGTTGCTTTTAGAACGTATCCTACTCTTATGTTCCGTTAATCGCACTTTAAGCTTTCTGTCAGTTTTGCCTATATAGAGGAGTCCACACGGACATTTGATAGCGTAAATCACATGTTCTGAATTGCATGTTGTCTCGTGCTTAAGTTGAATTTTCTCCCCTGTTCTAGGGTGTAGTAGTATATTGCCCAAAATGATGTTATTGCAATTTTTGCAGTTGTGGCATTTCATTGTCCCTTTGAGTGACGTTTGTTCTTGAGTAGTAGTTACCGACTTGCTCGGTTTATTAAGCATTTCCTTTAGATTTTGTGCCCTTTTGTAGGCGAACAAAGGTTGTTCTTGAAACAATGAGCCGAAGTCCTTTTCTATTTGTAATATCTCCCATCTTTTTTTGATTATTCTCTTGATCTGCCAGGATGATGTGGAGTACTTCGATACAAATGCCATTCTTTTATTTGCATTCTTTGGCTTTTTTACTAATAGTTCACTTCTCGGAATAGTCTTGATCTTCTCTACATGTGCCTCTAAGAGTTTTTTTGGATAACCTCTGTCCAAATATTTTTGTTTCTGTTCATTGATGTTTTTGTCACATATTTCTGGATTTGATGTGATCCTCTTGATTCGCATGAATTGCGACACTGGCAAGTTATTGATCAGATTGGCTGGATGGAAACTGCCAAATAGCAGGGCGTTATTCTTGTCTGTTGGTTTTTGATATACACTTGTGTGTATAGAGTTTTCTTTAATTTCCACTAGAACATCCAGAAAAGGCAATGCTTCTGTACTTATGCTGTGTGTAAACTGGATGCGAGCATCAATGCTATTAAGTCTTTGAATGTTCTCCAATAGTTTCTTTTCAGAATCTTTCCAAAATATAAAGATATCATCTATGTATCTTTTATAATACATTAGTCCTTGTTGCCATTCAGGTTTAGTCAAAATATAGTTGTCCTCGAATTTAGCCATGAAAATATTGGCATAAATACAGGCTCCGGGAAAACCCATTGCTGTTCCATTTAGTTGTAAGTAAAAATCATTTTGCCATGTAAAATAGCTATTTTCTAGGCAGAACTCCAGTAGCTTGAGGGTCATGCATTTTACTTCTTCTGATTTTTCTCCTTTCAGGAGCGCCCATTCCATAGCTTCAAGGCCTTGCTGGTGCGGTATTGAAGTGTATAGAGATGTGACATCTATAGTACACATAATCCATTCTGTTAGATCTTGTGCGTCGATTGTTTGAAGGTTCCTTAAAAAATCTGAAGTATCTTCCAGATACGTTGACCAGTTTTGTATGAATGACTGCATGTGGGTGTCAATAAATATTCCCAGATTTTCAAAAATTGAGGAGCACCCTGAAACTATTGGTCTGAATGGTGGATTTTGTAGACTTTTGTGAATTTTAGGTAAAAAATATATCCGTGGTCTCCTTGGATACAATTGTCTCAAATAGCGTTTTGTTCTTGTGTTTATCCAGCATAACTCTTCTGCTTTATTTAGTATTTCGTCCAAAGCATATGCTATTTCCATTGTGGGATCTTTGTCAAGTTTTGCATATGTAGTTATGTCACTTACATGCTCTGTGCCTTTTTGTGAATAAAAAGTGGAGTCCATAATGACCAGACCCCCTCCTTTGTCTGCCTTCTGGATTATGATGGTTGGATTTTTCGCTAGGGATTGCAGTGCACTGTACTCAGCTTTAGTCAGATTCTTTAGTTTGCTCTTGAAGTGAATTTTGCTTAAATCTGCCTTGACTAGAGTCTCGAAAGTGTCCAATGATTTGTGCGATATTGGGGCTACGAAAGTGCTCTTAGGTTTGAATTTAGTATCATCATTTTCCTCAGTTTGAATTGGATTTACTACAGTAAAGAAATGCTTAAGCCTTATCAGGCGCATAAACTTGAAAAATGCTATCTCAGTTTCAAGTTCGTTTGTTTGATACGTCCTCACGAAGCTTGTTCCCTTGTTGAGTAAATTTGTTTCAAATTGTGTCAAAGGATATTTAGATATGTTGATCACGAGGCTTTGGCTTGACTCCTGAGGCTTGCTTTCCTTATCCTTTCCTTTTCCTTTTCCTCTTCTCGTTTTCTTTCCGCTTGCGATAAAGTTGTTTGATCTGGTGGTTTGCTGGGCAATTGTCCCTCCACTAAAAAAGGATCCGAGCTTAAAGTGGTGCCACTTGCACCTTCTGTTGACGTTGAAGGAGTTGCTTGTTGTTTTTGCAAGGGTTGTCTCGTAGTGCTGGTATCACTATCGGATACACCACTTTCATCTGATGTTGTAGGTTGTTGTTTCTTATTTGTGTACCTCCTTTTAGCATAAACTTCTGCCCAAGTATAAGCTTCGTTGAGCTTGTAGTCGATTGTATCGCGTTTGAATTTTCGCAATTTTGTCTCCTGTATTTCCTTTCCGTATTTGTCTAATTTAATATCCAAATCAGCTAAGAATTTATTCCATGGTTCTACCTCCATTCTGGATGATAAATCTTTCTTGACATTGAATATTTCTTCCTCTAGCTCTTTAATAATCCTTGAAAGTTCTTCCACTAGTAACAGGATTAAATCAAGTGAGCATTTATTAAGAATACAGTACCATTTTTCCATGAATTGAGGATTGTTGTTCAATCTGTATAGCATTGGTCTGATGGCGAGCCTGAGGCCTCTTGGAATTCGTCTCACGCGATGGTATTGAATTAATGTTGAGGCGTGTAGTCGTTGGTTCAATTCACGCTTTGTTAAGTACTCCAGTTGTTTAAGCTGCTGTGTTACCGAGCCACTTTTTGCATCAAAGGTTTTCGTTTCCCTTATCAATTGGTATATTTGATCTGCTTCTTCCGTCGTGTATACTTTTACATTTGCTCTATTTTCCGTGATTCCAGATATCGAATCGAACGACATTTTCTATGGTGCTAGTGCCCACTGTTTTGCAGAAAGTTATGTGAAAATGTATGTGTGTGGGTACTGCACACAGTATTCGAATTGTGAGGGCGTTTTATCAAAATTGTGTGCTACCTTTGATTGATGTCTGCCACACCCAATGAAACTTGAATTAAGCCTGACCCCAAAAAAGGCTGCCAGGACTCTAAGGTGCACAACATAAAACTGAGCAAGCTCTTAGTTCGTTTGCCTTATTCACGGTATGTAGGTATAATAACTATTTGGAGTGCAGTTATTGCATAGATTCGTTTTACGTAGAGAATAATAGGAAAGCATAAAAAGAAAACCTAACTTCACTAAAATTTGCAAAGATATAGATCTCTAATATGGAGCCACAGAAACTATTAACTAGTTAGAAATGACTGAGCTACTTGAAAACATCAAAGCAATAGTTTGCTTTATACTAATTTTTCTTTATTTTCATTTGTTTTTTCAACAGACCCCTGACGAAGGGGCCATAAAGGGTCCCGAAATGCATTGGGTTCTTATGTGTTTATACTAAACAACGCTATTTTATGTTATCTTTATGTTCATGTAATGATTTTCAATGATTCGTAACAACGTACACTGTGATTTTTTGTTAAAGAAACCATGTTCAAAAAATGTTTATAAAATGATGAGATAATGGTTTAAACATAAATGAATAAGGCAAACGAACTAAGAGCTTGCTCAGTTTTATGTTGTGCACCTTAGAGTCACTGGTTAGAGGAGGCAGACCTGGAAGCAGAGGTCAGCCCGGGACCAGGGTTCAATTCCCGGCTCGGGGTCTTGAGTCCTAAAATGTCCATGGACTCGACAATTCTCGCTCCGGTGCCTACTCGATTCACGGGTTCACACTCTGCGACTCTGGGCAATAGCTTGCTTAATCTCCACAACGGCCCCTCGCGGCGGGATGCCTGGCTTTCACCTTGAGGATACCCTGCCAGGGTATCTCAGAGGGGAATACCAGGACGGGTTCCCTAAGCAAGCGCCTTGATGCCTTCGGGTGATACGTGCGCTATATAAATCGCAATACATTTACATTTACATTTACATGTGAAGTAAGACCATTCTAGCAGACTGCTTCATTCAGTTGCTAAGGCTTCTGTGTGACGTAGTCTCACTCATTTGAGTTTAATAAAGATGTTATTTTATATTCCAGCTTCTGTGTCAACTTCTTTGTATTAGTGAGACCCCTGAGAAGTGGATGTTTGATTTCTACACTATGTTGCCCCCTTCTTTTACTATTTACTGGGCCCTGGGGGACCCCATCCCCCAGGGCCTGACCCTATTTATAAAAATAAACAAAATTTAACTGGAAGGGTGCTGTGTGACCCCCCTCCTGATGCCAATTATGGGCCCCACTCTCAACATTTTCAAAGCCCCAGGGAAGTGGTGTTCCCCAGGGCCTGGGGGTCTGTAACAGACGCCTGAATTTAAATATGGAGTGCCCTGGCAAGGTGATGTTACCCAGGGTGTGTGGTGGGCTTGAACCCCCCACACATCTTTTTATTAATAAAACAGAACCCCAGGGAGGTGGCGGTCCCTGGGGCAGTGTGGGGGGCCCGTGCCCCCGTGTTTAATTCGCAAAGCCCCGGGGAGGTGGTGGTCCCCGGCCGTGTAGAGGGCTCGAGCCCCCCATTCAGATTTTAATATTCAAAAATATGAGAGCCCCGGGGAGGTGGTGTTCCTGGGGCTGCGGGGGGGATGCGTGACCCCCGCAAATCATCAATCAAGCCCCTGGTAGGTGGCGGTCCCCGGGGCTGCAGGGACCCCCACGAGCCCGGCTATATAATGTGGGATTGCCCCTGGGACCTGGCCCACCCAGGGGCTTTACAATATCGAAGTGTGGGAGCCCACACTTTGTTTTTTGTTTTGTTTTTCTCAGCAGGATTCGCACACCCAGTGCAAATTCTGAATTAAAAATAAAACATGTTTTTTAGGGTTCTGGGGGTCCCTTTGGGACCCCCTCAGCAGGCCTAGGGGGTCAGGGTGTTTCTACCCTGCCCCCTTTTCTTGTTGTTAATGTTTTTTTCACTGTTTTCTTGTGACTCGGTTACCGAGTAACAGGATGACTGCCAACACTTCCTGGTTTCCAGTGTTGGCAAATGCAAAAACAACAGTTGATGGACAGAATGCAGTACAATGTCATACATTCACCCCAGTACAGAGATCTGGGCCTAAATCCATCGTTTTTTTGCACTCCACACCACCCCAGTTCAGACATGGCCATATGCAAATCAGCCTTGACCCTGTGCCTCATGGGAGCAGTCCAGCCCGAACTGCCAAGCCATGTCTTTCCTGGACCAGAATAAAGGATCCTAGGACCGGTTTCTGGCTATCAGCCGTCATCAGCCAAGATAGCTTGACTCCAGAGGTGTGGAGAGCATGGGACTCACGTCTGAGCATACCCATCTGACTCGGGGTGACAAATGCAAAAACAACAGTTGATGGGCAGAATGCAGAACAATGTCATACATTCACCCCAGTACAGAGATCTGGGCCTAAATCCATCGGTTTTTTTGCACTCCACACCACCCCAGTTCAGACATGGCCATATGCAAATCAGCCTTGACCCTGTGCCTCATGGGAACAGTCCAGCCCGAACTGCCAAGCCATGTCTTTCCTGGACCGAAATCAAGCATCCTAGGACCGGTTTCTGGCTATCAGCTGTCATCAGCCAAGATAGCTTGACTCCAGTGGTGTGGAGAGCATGGGACTCACGTCTAAGCATACCCATCCCACTCGGGGTGACAAATGCAAAAACAACAGTTGATGGGCAGAATGCAGAACAATGTCATACATTCACCCCAGTACAGAGATCTGGGCCTAAATCCATCATTTTTTTGCACTCCATACCACCCCAGTTCAGACATGGCCATATGCAAATCAGCCTTGACCCTGTGCCTCATGGGAACAGTCCAGCCCGAACTGCCAAGCCATGTCTTTCCTGGACCGGTTTCTGGCTATCAGCCGTCATCAGCCAAGATAGCTTGACTCCAGTGGTGTGGAGAGCATGGGACTCACGTCTGACCATACCCATCCCACTAGGGGTGACAAATGCAAAAACAACAGTTGATGGACAGAATGCAGAACAATGTCATACATTCACTACAGTATAGAGATCTGGGCCTAAATCCATCGTTTTTTTGCACTCCACACCACCCCAGTTCAGACATGGCCATATGCAAATCAGCCTTGACCCTGTGCCTCATGGGAACAGTCCAGCCCAAACTGCCAAGCCATGTCTTTCCTGGACCGGAATCAAGCATCCTAGGACCAGTGTCTGGCTATCAGCCGTCATCAGCCAAGATAGCTTGACTCCAGTGGTGTGGAGAGCATGGGACTCACGTCTGAGCATACCCATCCCACTCGGGGTGACAAATGTAAAAATGTTGATGGACAGAATGCGAACAATGTCATACATTCACCCCAGTATGGGATTCCGAGTGGCATGGGTATGATCAGACGTGAGTCCCATGCACTCCACACCTCTGGATTAAATTCTGTCCATCAACTGTGGTTTTCGAGTGTTGGCAGCCAATAAGAAGTCAACTTGTGCTCAAGAGAAGTCGCAACTCCTCTACGGTGCTCAGATATCAATATTTTTGTTTTTTAAATGTCACAAGAACTACTGAACGGATTTACACCATTCAAAATAAAGGTCGCTTTCTGAACCAAGACCTAACTTTTTGCCAAATTTGATGTAATTCCGTTCAGTAGCTGGGTTGGAGAAAATCCGCAGCCTCCCAGGCAATGTCTGAACGCAGACCAGGTCAATGAGACCAATCTTGGTGCTCCGTCTGGATTGGATGGGGAGTCTTTGCCTTCCCAGAGACTGCTAGGATTGAAGTCTCGAGGGGGCCTTTGGCGTCGGAGGCAGCGGTAGCTCAAGGTATGATTTTTAAATCATTATTTTCCTCTAAATTCCTTGTCCATACCCCACCCCGGCCGTTCCCTGCCCATACCCTGGGTTGGGATATAGCAAAGGGTTCACCCAAGCATAGTCACTGGGACCTGGGTAATATCAGTAATGAGAAAAAGGGGGTCCCAGCAAACAACTATAGATTCAAACCAATCAATATTAATGAATAAAGAAGCACTTGATTAACCTACACTGTTATTTATTCACAATGTATGTATATGTTAGTTGCCATGAATTTAGATGAACAATCACAAGATGTATGGTGCCCCAGGAGGGAAGGGAAGTGATATAGTGATATAGTGCAGGTAGTGTGGATATGGGATAGTGACAATAAAAAATAACCAAATGGCCTGACTGTACTATATGTCAATTTCCAACATAAACAGACAAACGACCGTAGGTTCAATACATCATTAGATATAAATCATACTCCACATAACACATTGAATGACTTAATGATGGAGTGAAGCTGATAAACATAAAAAGCTGTCGACGTTTCGACCCTCTAGTAGTCGCAGGAATTAGTTGTAACCTTGCTTCGGGGTCTTCATCAGGACGAGGGCGGGGCAGGCAACCAAAGGTTGCTCGTCGTCAAGTAGGGAGTTGGAATGGAGAATTCTTTCATAAGAAGAGTAATTTCAGGTCATGATATGGCGATGTAAGATGGCCCTCGGGTAAAGTTAAGATGTGATGGGCGTTCAGGGTTGAAGCACAATGTACACGACGTCGGGATGAAACGTCTAGGGCAGACTGTGTCTTTACTTGCGCCGACTCGTGTGCGTCGTGATAAAAAACGGCGAAATTCGACCATCGAAGGCAGAATCAATCTGTTTGCTCGTCGACTCGCTACGCCCTGGGTTAGCTTTACATATGGTAATAAAATATTACTTTACATTAAAAAATAAACTAGAAATTCACTGAAAAAAGCCATGGTTAAATTGACGTAGTTATGAAGTGATTATATCTTACTTTACAAAATCCTTAGAAATTCATTGAAAAAAATATAAGTTGTGGTAATGTTATAGTTATCTCATGTAACCATAACTCACGACAGTCCCCCGCCTCTCCCCAGTGCCCCCACTTTCGTTTTGTGGCAGCCACCACTGCCTATTCCTAATCCCTTATGCATCCCCTTCTCCATTCCTTCCTCAGAGCATATTGCCACAGGGTGCGATAATAATTCTTATCCCATCAACTTTCACAACCACACTCTACGCCGTCCTGTTCTTCGATTCCACCATAGATAGCCTAGTTTATCAGATAGATTGTTGGCCTCACCAGGCACACATTCAACCACAAAAAAAATAATTCCACAAGTTGAGTAACCAGCATGTAACACCTGCCATTGACATACCAGAATCTCTGGTGATAAATTAACGGGTTGCTGCCTATACAGTTGGTCAGGCGTAGGAGGAACAAGACCAACAAGAGCAGGAGACAGGCATGGAAGGGAGAGAATAGATAGAAGTGAGATTAGAGGATTTGGAGAGCTGGTCATTGGCGGCTGTGACTCAAAGGTATCAGGCGAGCGTTCCAGGTAAAGGACACCAAGAGATCAATCAGAGAGAAGCCTCAATTATCAAAAGCAGTGGTCACTTGCCTTAGTATTTCTTTCCAACTCATGGTTATGCCCGACCGTATGATCCTAGATTGCACCTTTGTTATTTCCTCCTTTCCCTTCCTTGTTTCCTCCCCCTGTAGTGCCTAGCTTGCTTGGCGTGTTAAGTTTTTCATCAGCTTCTGACCATACCAGTTATGTTCTGAACCTACCTGGCTGGTGTTTTCCACTAGTGCTTCCTCCCTTAATATTCTTCCAGGTTCATCACTATGGAGCTGAGACACCCCCAAGCATTTTATTATGTTGTGTGTTGTGGGGAGTTGCAAGGAGCACAGCGGTGCCGTAGCAACATAACAAAACAGTAAGTCTCCTGGGTCAATAAATCCATGATCTGAGGAGAACTTTACATATTTTTGAAGCACTACTACCTGGAGCTCTATGCTCTACAGCTTAAGTACAGAGCCTACTAGCGATTGTTTTTATGATTGCATTTTGAGGGATGAAAAATGTTAAAAGAAAGACTCGGAGACATGTTGGTTTTATTTTAGAACAAAAATATGTCTCTGAATCTTTCCTTTTGTATTTTTTTCTTGTTTTTATTAAAACTTTATTACAAAAATCAATAATTATCATTATTCAACATTGCAATTTGTGAATTACTGAAATGCATATTAGATTACAAAATCTTGGTCATTTTTGGACAAAGATGCTAGATCTGCTTGATATATATTGAGATGCTTACTCCTTAAGAAAGCCAAAAGGCTCACTCGTTATTATACTTTGGTGTTGTGACTCTTTGACAAAGTAACTCTGCCTAAGTGCGGCCAGGACCTGCAAAACCAACCGCACGCTGTGCATACCAGAAGGTCATGAGTGTCGTGGTGTTGCATGCATTTGAGGGATTGCATGCGGTGCCAGGGTTGGTTTTACATACAGTAATAAAATATTACTTTACGTTAAAAAAACTAGAAATTCACTGAAAAAAACAAAGGTTGTAGTAATGTTATAGTTATCTCATGTAACTATAACTCAAGCCCTCACCATGCACTGCTTATGACTTGATATATTACAAAACTCATGATGTTTTCTGTGACATCATTGATAATATTACTGATGACAACTGAAGTGACATCATTGATTACAACACTGTGCATGACAGTGTTCCCCCCACTCAACCCCCAATGACTGACATGTTGTGGATGTCCCGGATGGGGACTGGGGCACTCACTTGAACAAAACCTGCAGGCTCCTGCAGGCACCAGTGTGGGTGGTGGATGGGAAGCCAGCAGGAGCACGGTGCCTCAGGGCTCTCCATGCAACCCCCAATGGATATCATTGGGGGCACCCACTGCAACAAAAAAAAACATCACCCACAATGTGGCCTGAAAAATGTTATAAGAAAGGCTCAAATACATATTGATGTTTTGTAAAAAAAAATCTTTATTAAAATAAATTATGACAATAACTTTTGTTATACATTGTTTATATTTATAAAATATACCTATTATTCATTATTAGTGACTTTCTGACAAAAACAATAGGTCTGCTTTATATATGTAGATGTGCTGACTCCTTAATAAATTCATTATGCCCACTTTTTACATTTTGGTATACTGAACCTTTGACAAACCAGTAGGCCTACCTTACTTAAAATGACACCCTTTTTATTGATACATCACATAGTCAGCCATTCATGCTCGTGGGACAATCGGGTGCCTGCATTGATATCCCTGCACTAAGATATTCACAGAGCAACATGTACCAAGTATAGCTACTAATCTACTAAAATACCCACAGAGCTTTCGCAATGCACCACAGCCGTGGTCATCGTTATCGTTAACTGCACCAGCTTCAAAGAGCCCTCCACCTTCTCCCATGAGAACTGCAGCTTTTCCTAATTGGAATCGGGCTGGACAGCCTTAGGGAGCAGGCAGTTGTCCACTAGATGTTTTCCCCTGTGTTGTGCTCCTCCCGATGTCTTCCCATATAGGAACCATTTTCTTTTTAAAGCAACCCCTTTATTGCACACGGCTGTTTTATATTAAAAAAAATTTGCCCATTTGAAAATGTAAAAAATGGACAGGGTCTGCTCGCTCTTACAGGCTACCATCCATATATTCACAGCCAATGGCAGAGATTGCAAATAACAACCTGATTAATTAATATTTATTAGGCAAGTCATTTTCCAACCCTTTGGAAATTGACAATTTCCAATGTGATTTGTGAGTAGATAGTTTGCATCACAAATTGCATTCTTCTTCAATGTGCAGCTTGCACACCATGGTTGGCAAACATGGTCATTGAAACCGCCCTGGAGGGCTGAATATAATCTAAATTGTTAGATTATGGCGAATAATCTGTCAGAATCCGAATTTCTGTACATAATCCTGCATGTTTTAACTACAATTTTACTCAGAGATTTCAGTCACTTTCATTAGACAGTGTCCGTGGCTAAACTACTCCTACATTTTTTGCAGTGCTTGTAATCCTGACGGTGCCAGTAACGCTCAATACTTTTTTTATTGATATATTGGATGGCTTAGCCCAGTACAGGACTCATTTGTTATGCCTAACTGTTGCATTTTGCAACAGTCCACTTTCAGGTTGCTTTGAGCATCAAGTCCCCTTTGCTTCACACTATATTCTTTTTGAACCTCTCATATGGCTAATTCGAATGCACATTTTGAATTTGTAATTTTTTGTGAATAAAGCTCTTTAATACTTTACATGGACACGGCCGCGCTTTTTCACTCGAATCCCATTTTGAAACACGTATTTCGCTCCAGCCAATTATGTGAGTTCAATTGACTCTCTTTTGCTATTAAAAACATTGTATGCCCACTCCTATGGTGATAAAACATTGAGGATAAAAAAAAGCCTTAAACCCAAATGACGCTGTAACAGTCAGTCAAACAACTTCACTATGGTAATAACACTATCTAAAATACATTTACATTAAAATCCGAAAATTTCCAACATTTTAAAGACATTTTGTTAAAGAATAACATAACAAAGTGAAAGTCGCCATCTTGTGGCCAATTTTCAGCATCGCTTTGCATTGGACATTTATTAAAAGCAGAGGGTAATCTAAGTGAGTAACAATTTGTGACACACCTCATTATTATTCATGAGTTAGTTCTGATTGCAATCCACTTAGAATCAGAATTTTTACAAACTAACCTATTACATACATACGTAGTAAATAGGAGGGATCATATTCAGCCTGATTCATCATGCCGAAATCGGCTCGCAAAGGGCCAGATTCTGAGAATCTGGCCCTTTGCGAGCGCTATTTTTGCATTTGGGATTCATCATCCCAAATGCAAAAATCGGTAATAGCGATTTCGCAATTTTGCGCGGAATTACTTTTAAGGAATCTCTATTTGAGATTCCTTAAATGCAATTCATCATCCATTTAAAAATTGCGAATTCGCAATTTCGGCCCGCTATTTACCGCGAGGTCAAACCTCGTGGTAAATAGCGAAAACTTAGAAAAATGCTTTTAAAAGCATTTTTCTAAGTTGCATGTTGCACACACACATGTTCTTTGGACATGTGTGTGCGCAACACCTGTTTCAATTTGCATTTAAGGGGTGCTACAGGGTGTCCTTTGGAAACCCCTGGCACCCTTTAAATCGCTATCTTATTTGCGATTAGCTAATTGCTAATCGCAAATAAGGAATACTCCCCATTCATTTCTATGGGCCTTTTGGCCCTTATTTGCGATTAGCAATTTGCTAATCGCAAATAAGGATTGTGTAGGAATCGCAGTTCTTTTTGCGATTCCTACATGAATCCCGTTTTGCGAGTCTGTAATAGCGATTCCTTATGAATCGCTATTATAGACTCGCAAAACGGGTCTATGATGAATCAGGCTGATTATTCTTTACTAGTCGCAAAAATACTGGTCACAAATAGCAACCAGTACTTAGCACATCTAGCCAACTGTTACTTTACATGCACATCTACAGTACATCTGAGATACCTAGATAAAGGGTAAAACCATTTACAGAAGAAAGTCGATAAACTTTATGTGAGGGCAGTGCATAGGGTACCAAATATTTACTCAGGGTATTAATTATTCCAAGTATTTCTCATTGTCCTACTACTTCCTATTTGAGGTGGTGACACCTACACTCCAGGCAGTACATCATTAAACAGAAACAAAAATGTCCATGCCCGCTCACAAGCCTTGCTTTCCATAGACTCCATCTTCCTAACTGGAGTCAAAAGAGGAGGAGGACCATGTCCCTTCTTGTCATCCTAAAGCAACAGGAATTAAGGTTACAATAAGGCACTGGAAGGGTAAATATTATATGTAGGTAATCAGTACATTATCACCTCCCACCTACCTACCCACAGATCTTACTACTTGAGGATGTACTCAAAGCAAAAAATGACTACTGATGTTTGACAATAACATACACCTCTTAATCAAATATTATAGCATTACATGAGATTTGGTGGAAACAACAGCTTTCAGAAGAATAGATCCAAAGTCCAGGGAGTTCTGATCCATCAAATCTAAACATTGGTGTCAGACAAATGTTGAAGGTACTGCTCAGGCTGTTACTTGTCAAATATCTTGTATTATGGCTCCTCCTACTCCAACCCAAGAGGCCACCATTCTAAGAGTGGAGTGTCCCTGAACAAATTCCAGGAAGCAACAATCCAATGACTCAAAAAGAAGAACGTTTTAATCCTTGTTTGAAATGAGTAATATTAACTTACAATAAGTGCAAAAAACGTGGAATCTCCAACCCCCCCCCCCCCATTTCATTTTAACATTAACTATAACAATATATCAATTGTTCATATATAAAGAACCTTTTATTTATAGATCCTTGATGAAAGAGGAAAATTAATTCGATTATTTAAAATTCATTATATGCTGCTACTCATACTTCATTCACACTTGCATCCTACATACATTCATCATACAATCTACTGATCATTCTCAAAAGCTAAAACATTTTCAATTATTTCTTTCAACAACAATTCTGGCTGTGAAACTGAGTGCAAATTCTCCTGCTTACAAAATCGTTATTATATTCAATATCTTCAACTGTATCTTCACCAATACTAGCACAAACGCTGCCTTACTGTTTATCATATCATTTCATACATTCTTTCTATTACGTCTTCCATTAAACCATTTTCTGCAACAAAGTGGCTTGTATCTATATCAAATTTTGTAAGTGTGTGAATTTGCACACACCTTCACATGTAGATTATATGATGAATGTATGTAGGATGTATGTGTGAGTTATGTATGAGGAGCAGCATATGATGTTTAAACAATTGAATGAATTCTCATTTTTCACCAAGAAACAGGAATTTATATGATTCTCCTCCCCTGCTGACTTCAGGTAAGAAGGTGGAGTTTAGGGAAAGCAGAGGAGGACATGGTATTGGAAAGTTTTGTTTATGTTTAATTGCGTGGTGCCTGGTACTGATTACTGAGGTGAAGGAATGAGAAAGTAATTCCCTCTCCAAGTGCTTATTCTGATAAAAGTATAGGACCAGGGGGCCCTACGTTTTTCTGGGCCCACCACCAGTATTCTATCTGTTTATGCTCTCTGTCATGCCAGTTAGTGCACATGCCTTCTCATATATGCCTGGCATGCATTGTTAATCTTTCTGTCGTCTCAAAGTACAGAGATTCTCATACATAGTGGAGGACTGGAGTTAGAATAACTCTTGCTGACTACAGTATTGTTTTTTCAAGTTTCAAAGAAAGCATAGAAATACAGGCATTCCAGGGGGCATGGCTAGATGAGGGAGCTTGAATGGTTAGACCACCATTCATGCTGAAAGCCAAGGTATACATTGGATGCATAGTCGAGTCCCCCAAGCTACAATTCTCTCTCTCACTTTCTTTTTCAATCCTTGCTGTATCCTATTATGATTGTTTCCTAATCTTTCTCTTCTTCGTTTTTCCATTTCTGATTGTATCTCTCTTGCTCTGGGTCAAAGGCTGGTATCCTAAAATGAGGGCAAGTTCGCATCACCGGCAACCACATTCTCCGATTAAGTACTGTCCTCTCTCCTGCCAGAGTAGCTGCTGTTCTTTCTCCTGATGCCGACTGAGGAGGGGCCTTTGTATGCATGGTGAAACGCCTCGAAGTCCCAGTCTTGGTTCTCTTCATTTGAAACTATTACAATTATTTTCAACTGAGGTATTGGCAAGGCCCAGGGCAGTAACATAGTATCCCCGGTGACATGGAGATATCTTGTTACCCTTAACCGATGATAAATCCTGGATTTCCCCAAAAGCACCAATTTCCAGTGGGATTTAGACAGAGAGCTTCTCAACTAGATTACCAAGGCAGCCTATGGCTACAGCTTTGGAACAATACATTGGGGCAGATCCACAACACTTAAATTAATCTGAGTGAAAGACAGGCTAGTGACCTCTTTCAACTTAAACCTTCACCTCATTGTATTATTCATTTGGCCTTATATCCTCAGCAAGGGCACATAAAGCAGCCTGTGTTCCACAAACTGTTAGAAATGGGATTTCTGGTTGGCTAGGGCATGCGCCTAAGCCAGGCAGAAACCACCATTCTAGTCAGGGCAAGGGAGTGACACGCTGAAGATAACCCCTGCTCACCACCTTGGTAGCTTGGCATGAGCATTCAGGCGTATCCCAGAGGCAATGTGAAAAGTGTTTGCGCAACACACATACACACACACACACACCAGTTACACACTAGGCACACCACAAAAGAGGCTGCACACAAGTTATGTAAAAAAATATCCTTTGTATTCATACATAAACACATTAGATCATAAATCACTACGTAGCATGTAAAGCACACTAGATCACATAACATAAATCACTGCGCCACTAGGCGCTTGTAATAAAGAAGGCGTGTAAGCACACATCAGACAACAACTACATGAATTACTCTGCCACTAGGCACTTGTCCTAAAAATGCGTATAAACCTCATGTCACCTTGCCAACTAGGCAATTGTTAGAATCATAACACTTTCAAATATCACAGTAAAATACTCTGGTGCTACACAGGTCATAAAAACCTTATGGAAAAATCACTTTCCACCATCACTGCTTTGCGTATACACCACTTTTTCATGAGTAGTGTACTGATCACCAAAACAACATTGAGCGCAATATCATTGTCCCTTGTTCATATCACCATTACACCAGGAGCAGCCTCTGCGGTCCTAATAACTATAATACTGTGGTGAACACAATAGCGTGGGTCCGGATGCATCTGAGCCCATATCAGGGGTTATCTGGTAATTGTGAAGGGAAAAGCAACCGGAGCAGGACCAGGACCTCCATTGAGAGGTTTTCCTCCACATCCTGCCATCTGGTATAATTTCTTCCGGGCTGAAGACGGCTGGAATGCCAGAAACCGGTCCTCGGAAGCTTGTTTCCGGTCCAGGGAAGGCATGGCTTGGCAGTTCGGGCTGGAGTGTTTCCATGAGGCACAGGGTCAGACTGATTTGCATATAGCCATGTCTGAACTGGGGTGGCAGAGTGGGCTAAAGAATGGTGATGGATCAAACCCAGATCTTTTGACTGGGTGTGAGTGTTTGATTGGTTCAGATGCTCCGTACATCACCACCCCCTTTTGTACCGCATCTGGTATAATTTCTTCTGGCACCCCCTAATCTCTCAGGCTCACCCCCTTCCCTGAGGTAGGGCGAATCCCGTGGAGCACAATTGACAGGGAGGCCTCACTGAGACCTCCCCGCAAAGGAAATCACTTAAGGCAGCTACTCGCAGACTCGCAGTGAAGCTGCTGGCACACTACCTCTCCTCTGTGACTCCTCCCCAGCCTCCTTCGGCCTGGGCAGCAAAGGGAGTACCTAGCATACAGCCCACCTCGAGCTGTGCTGGCCCCCTTAGTGCTGCCGTGCTGGTGCGGAGCTCCTGCTCCATCCTTGCAGAGGACGCCCTTCTCTGTCTTCCTCCAGGCAGCGGGTTCCCCCTTCAGGGGCATGGCCAGCTGCTGCTGACATTTATTTATTTGAAAGTTTTATAGAGTGCGAACAAGACCCAAGGGGGTATCAGAGCGCTGTACAGCGTTGTCGTCAGTAATTATAGAGAACATAGAGATGGTAATACATTAGTATCATTGGTGCAATCTAGCGCTCAAAGTAAAAATCTTACAATCAACAGTCGATGCAGTTAAAGGGGCTACCTAGGACTAGAACAAAAGAAGGGAAAAATATGTCGTAGAACATCAGCGAGAAATATTTCAAGATGTTGGTTATTAACAGAACACACTAACATGATCAGCGCGCTTAACGTTCGTTCATTATTAGTCTTTTGACCACTTTTTTAAAGAAAGTAGTAGAAGGATTTGATCTGATCTCTGATGGCAAAGAGTTCCAAATTCTTGAAGCAAAACCGGAGAACGCGCGTTTGTACCATATTTTCTTTTTGAATCTTGGAGGTTTCAGGAGAAGGGTGAATGTACTTCTGAGGTTCCTGTTGGAGCCCGATAGTTCAGGTTTATTAACTAGATAGTATGGGGTATTGTAGTGTATGGCTTTATGAGTCAGACAGGCTATCTTGAGTCGGATTCTTACTTCAATAGGTAGCCAGTTTAGCCGCAGAAGGTCGGGTGAAATGGGATAAAATTTCCTTGAACCCGTTAAAAGCCTGGCCAATGCATTCAATGTAGCTCTGAGAGGGGCCAGGCTCGCTTTGGGAAGTCCTGCGATGGTCACCAGCCCTTATTCCAATCTAGGGATAATTAAGGATTGAACCGCCGGTTTGAGATCTTTGGAGGGGAGGAATGGTTTGATTTTTTTCAGTGTTTTGAGTTGGAGATTGGCTCCCCTAGTAGTAGCACTGATGTGTGCCTGCATGTTTAGGTGTTTATCCAAGGTGATGCCTAAAGATTTGGCAGAGTCTACAACCTGAGGAGTGTAGTTCAGAGAAGTTAGGTGTTTAATCCAGTCTAGGGTAGGAGCTGAGTGATTAGGTGGGGTGATCAACAGACATTCTGTTTTGAGAGTATTTAGTAGGAGATGGTTCTGAGCTACCCATTGTTGAATTTTGGCAAGTGCAGTATTTAACATTTTTATGTCCTCTTGCGAGGAGATCTTCAGGTACAATTGTGTGTCATCCGCATACATGTGGTATTGGATGTTGGCTCTGTTCAAAATGACCGCAAGAGGTACCATAAATAGGTTGAAGAGAGTGGGCGAGGGTGTAGAACCTTGTGGGAGTCTGATCAGGACAGGGGTACTGGAAGCCAGGGCATGATTAAATTTGATCCTTTGCGTGCGGTTGTGAAGGAAGGAGGCAACCCAGTTTAGGACCGGGCAATCGCTTCCTATGTTGTAGGACAGTGGTTCCCAAACTTTTGACTCCTGAGGACCCCCATTGAGTCACCACTGGAAGCCGGGGACCCCCAAGCAATTTGCATGAGTTAAATTTCAAACATTAATAATAATAATAATAATAATAATAATACAGATGCTTGTAAAGCGCGAACAGCTACCTCTGGGTGAGGTGTCCCGGCGCTAACGAGTCTTTCAGCAGCGAGCGAGTAGCCAGGAGGAAATTCAGTATTATTGCATAAAAAGCCAAGTTTTTAGGAGCTCCCTAAAGCTAGCTTCTGTCGTGGCAGATTGGATGGCAGAAGGCAAGGTGTTCCAAAGTTTCGCCGTGCCAGCCGAGAAGGACCTGCCTCCAAGTCTGGCTTTCCTCACACGCGGGATAGTTAGCTTGAGCATAGAGTTAGATCGCAGCTCTCGCTTTTGGTGGTAACGGGGGAGTCGAAGTTTTAAATAGTTGGGGTAGGTACCTTTTAGCGCTCTGAGCGCCAAGGTTAGCACCTTGAATTTAATTCTGCTTACCACTGGGAGCCAATGTAACTCGTGCAGATGCGGCGAGAAATTAAAACGGTAATTCTAAAAAAATACACATGTGTGCAAATAAAACAAATACTCAAAGTACTAAGGATTTTGGGGCCAGATGGACGACCATTTCATTTAGCGCCTCGCAATTGGCGACGCATTGCGAGTGGCAAATTGTGAGTCGCTAAATGAAATGTACAACAGTGTGTTTAACACTGTTTGGGATTCCCAATGGGGTTGCAAATTGCGAGGTTCATTAATATTGATGAGCCTCTTGCAATTTGCGAGCCCATTGGGAATGCCAGCCCTCCCAGCGATGGTGGTCTGCTAGGCTCTGCAGGCCACCATGTCTCGGACTGCTTTTAAATAAAGCAGTTTAAAAAAAATGCAGCCTTACCATGCATAAAAAAAAAAAAGAATGAAACATTTTCGTTTCATTTTCTAAGAGCAGGCAGAGGTCCCTGGGACCCCTTCCCATTTGCGAATGCATTACCATCTACTTGAAGTAGGTGGTAATTGTGACTGTTTTGCGACCGCAAAACATTTGTACATGGTTTTGAGACTCGCTATTTGGAAGGGAATGCCCCTTCCAAATAGCAAGTTGCAAAACCTATTTAGAGAGTCGCAAACAAATTGCAACTCGCTAAATAGGCTATGTACATGGCCCAATAGGTTTTTGCAAGTGCAAACGGGTTCGCGAACCCGTTCGCGCATATAAAAACTGATCGTACATCTGGCCCTTAGTATTTTATATTGAAGTAATAGCCCCTCTGTCACATGTATTTCATTTGTTTTATAGCATCTCTCATACCAATGTAGGATGTCAGAGCACTTTACATCACACACATATAGAGACATTGAATCATACATGTAAATGAGTGTGTATATAAAATGTTTAAAGAGTGCATGGTCTGGAAAAGCACAAACTCAGGATTCAGAACATAACACAGTGGCTAGCATTGACTTTAACATTAAAAATGTATTTCCACCCAAATATATCTTTTTAGCAGCATCAGGATAATGAATAACTGGGACAAAATATAAGTTACTAACTGGTACTATGCAGTTTGCAAGCAGCTCTTTGATGACAGTTTATAGGTCCCTCTGCTAGATTACGATTGTCACTTATGAAGTGCACAGTAACAAAAGAATCTCTGTGACAAAAGCAGTAACCACGAACCTAGGCACACAAAATACTGCTTTTTAAGATGTATGTTACACGTTCCTTGCAGTAGGCACATTAACCCTCTGTGCTACATTAGTTAAATCAAAGCTGCCACTGAACAAAACTCTCCTCACTCTCCAGCAGGTACATTAATCACTAGCATTCTCTTGACACTTTTATTGTTGCTGGAAAGCTGCTAATTATACAAGAAAGTTTCTGTGCTTTTAAAACTGTTGCCTACAGACCCCCTGGGAATGGGTCACGGACCCCTCGGGGTCCGCGGACCACAGTTTGGGAAACACTGTTGTAGGAGATTAATCACGTTTTTGTGTTTGATGGTAGCGAAGGCTGAGGGTAGGTCAAGAAGGATCAGGAGACATGGGACATTTTGGTCGAGGGCTCTCACTGCATTATCAACAATGTGAGTTAGTGCCGTTTTGGTGCTGTGCCCTGCTCTGAATCCTGACTGATGGGAATCCAGGAGTTGATATTTCTCAATATGTTTGCAGAGTAGCGAGTGAACGCATTTTCAAACAATTTTGTTAGAGTCATGATGCTGGTGATAGGTCGGAAGTTGTATGGATCTAATAGGTCCGCATTGGGCTTCTTGGGAAAGGGGTTAACTTGCCCAACTTTTAGGCAGTCTGGAATCTTTCCCTGAATGATCCTGGACCAGAGAGGGAAAACGGCTGAAACTGTATAGAGCTTGGCGAGGAGAGGATCACCAAAAATTGTTTGAGGGTTTGATGGATGCCATATTGCGAAGTAACTCAGTGCCGTCTGGTAGGCGAAAACTACTCCAAGAGGCGTTGTTTTTGAGGTCCGAAGGCGATTATATTGTCGTGGATTCTGCCACCTCCTCTAATCCTGCCGGCAGTTTCTTTGATAGCAAAGTTGGGGTAGTGTGTAATAGCTCCAGTTCTATTTTCATAGTTTTTTCAGCAAAGTGAGCTGTAAAATCATCACCACTAGGGAGGAGGGATAACGGAGTCAAGCTCTGGTTAGAGGATTGGTTAGATTGTTCCTTAATGATTTCGAAGAGTTTTTTTAGTCTGTTTTTGGCTTCATGCAGTTGAAGTCTGAAATGATAGATTTTCGCCACATGTATGTGTCTGTTGTAAACGCTTCTCATTTTCCTCAGTTGAGAGAGATTTGTGGTGGAAGGCGAGTTTCTCCAGAGTCTCTCCAAGAGTCTTATTGCGCTGTTCATCATTTAGGGCACCATTAAACCAAGGTTTAGAGAGTTTGACTGGGATCCTTTTGAGCTGTTTCGGAGCAACCGAGTCAAGAATGTTAGAAAAAGTCTTTATGTAATGCCCCAAAAGATCATCAATAGCACTCTGCGGATTCAAGATCGACGATTGCGCTGCTCCCAGGAGCCTGACAGTACTGTGGGACGATCCCTGTCTCTGCTAAGGTAGGTCAGGGCCCCCTTCACCAAGGCGGAGGGGCCAAAGGAGGAAGTCCATCTACAATCTGCTGATTCACAGAGCGTCCGCGATGTGCTCTCATCCTTCGAGCATGGCACTCCTCTCAGCACAGTTCTCAGCGCCTGTGGACACAAAGAGCAGTCAACTTCCTAGTGTTTACCGGTCACAGTTGGGAGTGCTCCCCACTCCTGAGCTCCAGTGAACGCACTACATGCTTGCTTACTTCTTTGTGAAGGAAGACAGCTGAAACGCGCTGGGAAGACAACCATAAAGTGCTATTTAAAGCTTTCCTCCTAGTAATAAAGGAGGGTGAAAAACACAGTGCTCCCTTCAGTCAAGCGCACAGCGGCTTTTCCAGTAAAGGAAGCCCACAGGTCAGTCTCAGTAAAGTACAAGCACCATGGAACTTCCAGCAAGCACAGGATGCTCCAGTAAAGTAAAAGCACAAGTAAGACTTTGATGTCCCGAGTCTTCCACAACATAAGGCCAGCACACACCGGCCCTTTGAGACTCCTCTGAAGAAGGGGGGAACACAGCATACAGCAAAGTCTGCTTTCTTCTCATGGCAGACTCAGCTACTGCAGGTGAACCCCAGTCAGCACAGAGCAAAGGGGCAGTACTCCTCCTCCAGTTTCTCTAGCTATTTTCCTTGGCAAAGGTTCCTCTTGATTCACAAAGTAGTTTAATTTACTGAGGGTTTAGGTCACTAACTTATACCCCAAAATGTCTTTGTTCTCTTTGTGCAAGGGGCTCTAAGCCCAGTTCAAACCAGTTCTGCCTTCACTGGTACAGCATGACCACAGGAGGTGGAGACAGCATCGTGTAAGGGAGACAGGCTCCATTCAGGTGCAAGGTAAATCTCCTCCCACCACTCTATATGCATCCAGGGTCTATTCAGCTCAGGACTGGGTCATCCAGGAGGTCAGGCACACCTCCACCCCCCAGCGACTGTCTAAAGGGAATGCACATCCTCTGTCTCTGTCACACTGAAACCAGACAGTCAATCCACAAACAGGCAGAGGCACACTGGATGGTTGAACAAGAAAATAGCCACTTTCTAAAAGTGGTATTTTCAAACACATAATTTAAAAACCATCTTTACTAAAAGATGCATTATTACAAACTGCGTAGAGAGATACCAAACTCAATTTCTTTATTTTATCCCTATGGGAAGATATGCTAGTAAAATGTTACTAAGCATTCCCCATTCTTGTTGTTGTAATACTTTATTCGATATTGTCATATCATAAAAGTACAAACATACTAAAAAAAGACATATTTAGTAAAAAATGTACAATTCATGTAGTAAAAGGCAATAAAATATTTACATTGATAAAAACAGTTGATGACAATACTAAAGTACAACAATATTAAAATAAATATGAATTGGTGACAGTATGTATAAAATCTGCACTTTGTTAGCGTTCAACATCCTAGTACGGGTAAGCCAGGCGCATTATAGATATTTTGCCACTCCACATTCAACAAGAAGGGATGTTGTATCAGTTGTAAGGATACGTAGGGCAACCCGAAAATCTCTGACCCCCAACTCTATACAAAGTGGTTTCAACCATCTCAGCCTTGCCCTCCTATAAGCCATACAGCCAAACAAAAAATGTGGTAAGGATTCTGATTTACACGGGCAGCATGGACAAGTGCTGTTTGAGACCCTTGATCCTTTCCATCTTTCAGTGAATTTATTTAGAGGTAATGTCCCATACCTCATTTTTAGGAAGACCGATCTGTCTCTTGGTATTCTAATGAAGTCTAAAAACGGTTCCAACTTTCTGCTTGGCTTGTGTTCTAAGAACTTTGTAGTTAGAGATCCCTATTTCAAGCTCTTCTGTTCCATCGCATCTACCCATTCCCAAAAAATGTTCTTAACTACTTACATTGGGGGGGGGGGTGAGAC
Organism: Lissotriton vulgaris; assembly: GCF_964263255.1. Classification (NCBI taxonomy): domain Eukaryota; kingdom Metazoa; phylum Chordata; class Amphibia; order Caudata; family Salamandridae; genus Lissotriton; species Lissotriton vulgaris. The sequence goes on along the minus strand of NW_028246546.1, from coordinate 283,287 downwards.
TGTGAGGTCCAGAATTCAGCCAAGCCCAGTTTCATTACCATTTGTCTCAGTTTATTTACCCACTGTATTTTATTCGCAGTGTTCAAGGCAATCAGTTAATCCATTTACCAAAGCATAATTTGCTAGCTCTGGGGTCCTCCTCAGGCGCACCCAAAACAACAAGGGGTGATGGTTAACTATATCTAGGATAGAGCATTTGCCCATGTCATGGAAAAGGGGTTTCAGCGGAGTTGAAGTAGGAAGGGAGACTAAGTCCCTTATAAATTTGTTCTCTGCTCTTACCAGTTCTGGGACATTCTCACAGCCCCAGAGTTCAGCCCCATAGGTTGCAGAGGGCAACGCCCTTCCCTCATAGACAGCAAGAGCCGGGGCGATAGGTCTGCTGACTGATATTCGCTGGCTCCTTAGAATGGCACCTGAGACTCTCTTGAGGTTTAACAGCATCTTGGCCACATGGGAGTCCCACTTTATTCTGCTGTTAATTCTGATTCCCAGGTAGTCGAAATCCTCAACCACCTCAAGAGATGTCCCATTAAGAATGATGTTGATTTTCTTTGCTTTTTTGGAGGGGGGCAACACCATCAACTTGGTTTTGGTTGTGTTAATGGTCAACCCACGTTCATGGCAGAACAAGCAAAATCTATCCAATAATTTTTGTAGTCCAGATGGGGTTTTGGGCAACAGGAGAGTGTCATCCGCGAAGAGGAGAGTTGGTGTTTTCTCCCCTGCCAGGACTGGGGCGTCGGCACTGCACTCCCTCAAATGGTCTGCCACCCCATTGATAAAGAGGGAGAACAATGTCAGGGCCAACACACAGCCCTGGCGTACCCCCCTGTTCACAGACACCCTACCAGTTAGCTGACCCTGTCTTCCCCATCTAATCCTAGCATAGCTGCCCTCATGGAGTTTGACTATGATCTCCAGGAGGTAACGAGGGAACCCCATATCCTGTAACACCCTCCAGAGTTTGTCACGAGGTACCAAGGCGAATGCACTTTTGAGGTCTATAAAGGCAAAATAGAGATTCCCCTTCATAACAGTTACTGTTTTCCACTATATTGCCCAGAACCTAAAAACCTGGTCCATTGTACCCACGTTTTTACGAAAGACCGCCTGGAAGTGGGAAAGTATATTTCCCTCCTCTAGCCATCTGTCGATTCTATTTACAATGACCCTGCCAACTACTTTCTGTATAGCGTCTATTAAACTAACCGGTCTGTAGTTGGCAGGGTCCTCCCTATCACCTTTCTTATGTATGGTAACCACTTCCGCACCTTTCCAGGAGTGGGGTACAGAATGACCACTGAGGATTAAATTCATGAGGGGGCAATAAAGTCTGACCATAACTTTGGATCATGTATATATAAATCACCCGGTAGCCCATCCGGGCCTGCCGCTTTTGCGGGGGTTATGTTCCTTATAGCATCAAGAACTTCCCAGGTTGTAAAGGGTTCTACAGATGCAGACTCCATTCTATCCTTTGGGGCAAGATAGCCTTTCAATGGTGAAAAACGAAATTGGCAGTCTTTCACTATCAGGACATGTTACACACACCAGTACATGTCCTATCTTCCACATACACTGCACCCTGCACATGGGGGTGCATTGAACCTACCATAGGGGTGTCCTATATGAAAGAAAAGGGAAGGTTTGGGCCTTGCAAGTGGGTGCACTTTGCCAGGACAACATGGCAGTATGCAACAAGGCATGCAGACAATATTGTAGTAGGTCTGAGATACATTTACAGGGCTACTCCTGTGGGTGGCACAACCAGTGCTGCAAGCCCACTAGTAGCATTTGATTTAAAGGACCTGGCACACGCAGTCCACTTTACGGGGGGCTTACCAGTATATCAAATATGCTAATCATGGATAGCCAATCACATCCTAATTTACACAGACAGCATATGCACTTTAGCACTGATCAGCAGTGGTAATGTGCCAAGAATCCTATAGCCAATAAAAACAGGGTCAGAAAAATTGGAGACAAAAAGCAAAAAGTTTGGGGATAAACCTGTCAAAAGGGCCAGGTCTAACACAAAAATATTCACTCCAAGTCAAGATTATGAAGAGTAGCCTCGCAAGATGTATTAGAACATATCTTTGGGCAGCGGGATGTCAGCTATGATCAGACGAGAACTCTGTTCTCATAATCTGTCCTAGAAAGCCATATACTGGAACTGGGATACACAATGTTTCTACATTTACTAAAGGCAATTTCTATGCACTGCATAATTATAGGATATACATCAACAACTATATCTTCCTGTGAAACTATACTTTGTAATCACTCCCGGTTAGACGAGGCAGTATTGTATACACAGAGGGAGCACGTTTTTTAGCCAGAGTAGTAGAATGGTCTACTAGCCCTTGCTGATTCACGTGCTGTTACCTTATAACCTGCTTTAAAGCATTTCAAGCTGAAACGGGGCTTCAAACGGTTTTAGTTAATTTCTTGCTTCAAGGATTTGTTGATGCTATCTTTGATAAACTGGTTGATTTAGATTCTTTGCAGGATCAGAGAGGTGTTGACCTCTAGAAAAAATGAGGCAACATGCCCTCAACAGAATCTAAATCACCAATAAAATAAAGAGCATAATCAGTTAAATAAGCCTTCTAGAAATGAAGCTTAAATTAGAAATCATCAAGATTTATTAAATAATCAAAAATCATTGCAGAAGGCAGACATATTGTTAATCATTCATTATACAGCATTTAGCATAAGGCTCAGTCAAATACAGCAGTAAATCTAACAAAAACATTCTATGTCATAAGCATGGAACAGACTGACGTGGGTCTAATTTCACAAAATCAAGAAAATAACTCTCGGCTCAATTTCAGGTTGAGCCATTTAAAAAAATATAGAGTGACAGTCGCGATGTCAGCATAAGTCAATCAAATTGTTACACAGGTTTAATAAATCAGAATACAGAATGCAATGCAGATTCCCCTAAAACCAACCCCTAAAGTATTATTAATATAAATCCTTTTGACCTAATGTCATTAAACGTGACAGTGCGCATTTACATATGCTCAAAACTATGACAAACTCCCATTAGGAAAAGGCCCTCTGAAACACAGGCAGGAAGGGCCCTGGACAGTTGCATTTTATAACATTGTTTTCTCTGAGACTCACAGAGAACATTAAGTCAATGAATCATTTAATTTCGGCACATTCTGCTTCTTGCAGAAACAGAGTGAGATAAAAGCAAGCCCACCAACCCACGTAAGTTAGTCTTCAGTTGATTGCTCACAAGCATTTGGGGGGCAGGTTGACACATTTCATGCATGTTTGGAGGACGCTTACTACAGATGTTTGGGGTCTGCAAACACTGCAAGACTTCCAAATAGCTTCTACGGACACTCTCTTCCAGCCTTTTCCCCCTTGACCTATCACCATCTCAAAAAGGGAGGCGGCCCTTATACAGGTGGAGATTTAGGAACTTCTGTCCAAAGGGGCTATATCTTTGACCACCCCTCATCCTTCCATCTTCCTCAGCTACATTTTCCTCAGATATAAGCAGGATGGTGGTCAACACCAGGTCATAAATCTTCAGAAATTCAACGAGTGTCTAGTTTATTGTCACTTCAAGATAGAGGGCATCCATCGCCTCCAAGACCTTCACTGACCTAACGACTGGCTAGGGTGTATGGATCTGAATGATGCATACCTGACAATGCCGGTTTTCTTGCCACATTGTCGGTTTCTACAGTTTTAATGGGGGTCCAAGACAGCTCTGTGTTGCTTCACCAAGGTGCTGAAGCCGGTGGTCGATTATCTAAGGGCATCCAGGATCCACATGATAGTATACTTGGATGATATAGTAATAATGGGCCAATGCCCTCAAGCTCTGAATTTGCACCTACAGAGCGCAGTCGATCCTCTTAAGTCCCTCGGATTTATCATAAATTGAGTGAAGTCGGCCCTAGTCCCATCCCAATCTCTGATCTTCCGTGGGTTCGTCATCAACTCTATGGCATCAACCTTGAGTCTCCCTTCCAGGAAAATGGCCACAATACAACACAAAGTGCGCAGGACTGTGGCAAAACCCTCTGCTTCTCTCTGACTGATCTCCAGAGTCGTGTGCCTTCTGTCCTTTTGCATCAAGGACATTTTTCTGGGTCCCCTTCACTTCTGGGTCCTGCAACGCTTGAAGCCTACTCACATGTTCCTCTCCCAGATAAGCCCAAAGACAAGCTACAGTGGTGGCTAACACACATGGAGGTCTGGAATGGGCATGCCATTTTCGGTTCACAGCCGGACATGGTGATAGAGCACACCGCCAATGTCACGGGCTGGAGGTCACATTGTAGGGAGTTGAGCAATGAAGACCGATGGTGCTCCTCATAGCAGGCCCTACACATCAATTGCCTGGAGATGATGGGGGGCTCTTTCACAGTGAAATGTTGGATGACAGAACACGCTCAATGCTGCGTGCTTCTGAAAATAGACAATTTGGCAGCAGTCCCCTATATCAATCATCTAGGAGCATACTCTCCAGAACTCTGTCAGATCTTGCAAAGAGTTTTGGGGAGCACGGCCTTGATCATCATGTGTCGGTGGTGCCGTAACATCTCCTGGGCTCTGCCAACCAAGTGGCGGATTAGGCAATCTCCCCATCTCAATGATACAAGCCTAGTGATCCTGATTCTGTAATTGTTTTAGGTTTTATCAGGCCAATTGGGTACTTTAACGATCAATCTATATGCGTTCCGGTTGGACCATTAACTTCCATGATACTTCAGCTAGAGACCGGATACTGATGCAACAGCAACCGATGCCTGTCACCACGACTGTCCAAGGAGACAGGCTATACCTTCCTTCCATTTGTGATGATAATTAGACTCACGGTGCAGACACGGCGGCAGCAGGTGGACCTAGTGGTAGTAACCCCGATTTGGAAGTCTGGTTTCCGGTTCTTCTGGAACATTCTTGGGATTTTCCAATCTGTCTACCCCAAGAGCTATTTCTCCTCAAGAATCCCTCCGGGAATCTCACCTCCTGGTGGTCAATGGGTCCTTATGGTGTGGAGGATTATAGGTCATGCTAGCAAATCTCTGGGCTTTCACGCAATGCTACTGACCTCCTATCCGGAGCCTGGGCGGAGGATACGGTTAAACAATACTGCTCACAATGGTCTCAGTGGTTAGGTTGGTGTCAGCAGTGGAGTTTGGATTCTATGGAGACAGATGTTGTCCACATCTTGAATTTATTGGCCTCATTGGCAATGGAAGTGTTGGCCTACAGGTCAGTCAACACTTTTTATTCTGTGATTTCCGTGGAGCATCACAGACTGGGCTGTCCGGTTGGTGAACATCCATTGATAAGGAAGCTTCTCAGGGGCATCAGGTTGTCTCTTCCTCCAGAGCCCAGATAATCAGTTCTTTGGGATGTCAACAAAGTGTTGAATCTCTTCCTCTCCTGGCCTCAGAACAGGTACCTTTCAAGGAAACAGTTGTCTATGAAATTGGTGACTTTCCTATATTTAGTCTCTTGTCGCAAGGTCTGGACATTACCGGCCGCACATTTACTCCTGAGGGGGTTTCCTTTCATGTGTCCAGCAGGACAAAGTCTAATTCTAGACTCATGTCATACCCGGCCATCCCAGGTCCTCAAAAACTGTGTGTCATTAGCTGTGTCAAACAATACGAGTCAATGACTGAAGAGCTTCAGCCCAGGGAGAACGGCAGCTGCTCATTGCTTTTTGTAAACCACATAGGGCTATTTCCTCTCCCACCATTGCACAGTGGGTTCGCTGGGCAATGGAAAAAGCAGGTATTGACATAAATGTGTTTAGTGCTCATTTCACCAGAGGGGCTATGGCGTTTAAGGCATTCACCCTTTAGGTTCCCTTGTTGGATATTATGATGATGCAGAATGGTCTTTGGATTTGACCTTTAAGAGGTTTTATTTCAAATGAGTTCCCTCCATTGAGACCCTGGTGGAAGGCAAGCTTAAAACCAGCATAATCCTTGCCTCCAGTTCCTGACATAGAATGAAGAATTTCCATTTCCTAGCAATCGTAAAGGAAAGTTTCAGTTCTATTGAGGGCACAGAGGTGAGGATTAGCCCACTCTTTTGCTCTGTAATCTTCACCCACCGAGCCATATTGGAGGTTTTCGTTAATGACGTAAGTAATATGTTTCAAAATAGATTACACGATTGTATATAAACCAAGTTCCATTGGGAATTTTAGTTCCTTCAAAGGTTCTGTGCTAAGGTACGCTGAAATACTTATTGGTTCGCCAGAGGTCCTGGTTTTGAATTTTGTTTTATGGATTCTTGCAGGACGGAGTCTTCCAAATGGCAGTGAGGTGTTCCATCGTCAACTTTGGTCGCAGGAAGAAAGAAGAAGAGCATAGGCGGGTGGAGGATCAAAAGGGTCATGCTGAGCCCGTATTGGAAATGTATTGTTCATTTTCTTATTCCCCATGGATGATGGGAAATTAAGTTTATTATGTTGGTGAATATGGCTGCTATGGAAATAAACAAGAAGGAGTGGCATAATCTTCGCCTCTGTGTCCTCAATAGAATTAAAACTTTACTTTACGATTGCTAGGACATTTTTCATTATAATTAAGATACTATGGTGTTTAGCTCAGAGCTTAGAAGATCAATAAACTGAATTGTGCTAACATCATATACTAGAAGATAATAATGAGCTTCTTTGTTATGCAATACAAAAACATTATTTTATCATGAAATGTCTCATACGCCAGAAACAATGGAGGAATTGAAAAATTATTTACAGTCAAAGATAAGTTTACATGGTATAGAATGGAGTAGGAAATAGGTTTACTTTATTGTACAGTTAATTAAAACTCACAATATAAAACGTACATCATTAAAATCGTTATAAGCTTAAAAACGCGTGTATTATTAAAGGAAAAAAGGTATATAAAACCATATTGAGTTATCGTTCTCGATTACAGTGTCTCTAACCCACTTGTAAAAATTAAAAGTGTGAGTCAATGTTCTCAGCTTGCTTTGGCTTGGCAGGACCTTGGCAGACTATTTCTTGATTGGCGAGTTATTAGATGCTGTTGATCACTGTGCCGTGTAGTTGAGTAAGTCTTGTGGATACAATGTCAAAAAACTTCGTCAGTCTGCAATTTAATTGGACCTCTTCTGGGTTGAAGCATATCATCACGGCTTGCCTGCAGCTTTTTACACCTTTTTGATTCCAAAGTGGTCGAAGTAAGGCGCGCCTTATGTCTATCAGGTTAGGGCAAATACAGATTATGTGGATTAAATCCTCATTCCCTGATTTGCAAAGACAACAAAGATGTTCGTCTGGCCTCATTTTCCATGGTGCCAAGTGAGGTAGAATTGGTAGAATTCATCTTTTGTCTTCCGCGTGAGGCCTATTTTCAGATATTTATGCGGTTTCAGGGCATTGTAATCTTTCAGCACGACCCACCCGTGTGCCCTCTTGGCCAGGGTTTCTTTATCTTCGATAGATGATATTAATTTAGTAACTTTTGTTACCACCTTTTTGAAACTGTTGTTGTCGGCTGATGACTCCCAAAGGCTGGTTAGGTCCAGATATTCCAAAGAGTTTAAAAGGTATTTCTTAGCGGGTGAGTTTGATCGTATTGACAGTTCTGTCCATAGGTGAGCGTTTAGGGTTCCCCGTTCCGAGCCTTTGATTTTGCGCCAGCATTTTATATAGGCGCCTCTTCTCTCTACCGTTTGTTTTTGGATGCCAAATTCGAGACGGATTTGGGCAGGAGAGACATAGTTTGGCAGACGGAAGATTGCCCTGTATGCTCTGCTGCTTATTTTGTCTAGGGCATTAGCATCCTTCCCTTGCATGGGTTCGCTACCGTATGTGAGCATAGGCTGGAGGCGTGCATTAATCACCTGTAGGAGGGGGCCAAATGATCGTTCAGGGAGAACATTTTGTAGTGGCTTCATTGTGAAATGAAAGGTAGTTCCCTTCCGTGCTATAGCCTCTAGCTGGGGTTTGAACAAGCCTCTACTGTCTAGAAGTACGCCAAGGTATTTATAGTTGGTAACTTGGTCCAGCCTTTGACCATCCAAGGACCATGCCAATTTCTTTAATTTGTTGTAATTCACTGACATGACTTTAGTCTTGTTTAAATTAATCTTCAAAGCGTTTTTTATTGAAAATTGATTGGTAGTGTCCAAGAGATGTTGCAGTCCAATTGGGGAACGGCTTACCAAGACAAGGTCATCGGCATTAGGAAGGTTTGATAGCAAGATATCTCCCAGCCTTGGCGCGTGTGAATTGGTTTTGTCCAACTCTCCAGGCAAGTCTGCGAGGAAAAGATTGAACAACATGGGAGCAAGGACGCATCCTTGTTTTAGACCTTTAGTGGTGTTGATTTGCCTGGAAAGGTGCGTCCCGCTACCAAGTTTGATCTTGACCCAGCTGTTAGTATGGAGTAGTATCAACTGCTGCAGTTATCGCCCCGGTATCCCCCACTTGTCTAGTTTCAACCAGAGTTTGTTTCGGTCAACATGATCAAACGCTGCACTATAATCTATAAAACATAGAAATAGTGAGCTCTTGGTTGTCTTGGCAGCGTCTGTCAGTAGGGTTAACGCCATGATATTTGTGATTGTGCCCTGTCCTCTGCAGAATCCAGTTTGGTTAATGGGAATAATGTGTTTTAGGGTTGCCCACGATGTTAGTTCCTCCAGGAGGAGGCCCGCGTAGTACTTTGCCTCTGTATCAATTAGGGCGATGAGGCGATAATTACTTGGGGTGCTCCTATCACCCTGTTTGTGGATCGGACTAAGTATTGATCCGCTCCAGGTTGAAGGGCACGTCGCTGTTTCCCTAACTTCCTGGAAGAGTGGCACCAGTGTCTCGCTCCAGAAGTTGGCTTCGTGCTTATACATTATTGGTGGAGTAGGAAAGGGGGTTGTCCAAATTAGTCAGAAGATGGTGCAGACGTTTATGTGCATTTATAAGATTTTGCATTATTAATAATGTGCAGAATAATAATTTACACATGTATACACTTATGTGATGCTATTGCCTGTGAAAATGTTTTGATATCACCTGTTAATGTGCCTTTTCTTGGCTAATGCAAACTAGGCTTTAGATAGGCCTCCATGACATCTTGCTCAAAATGGATGTCTCACCCTATCCAACTCACTGTTTATTATTTCTGCTGCATATATTCAAGCAAGTAATGATTGTTTATTTCTGAATTACATTGTTCTCAAAGAAGACTCTCTACCATGAGCTCAATAATATAACTTTTCTCAAGGTTTTTTCCGCCTGCTCGCAGTATTGCATTCATTCACAATGGTATGGTGTTGTTTTGTAACTAATTTGTTTTTGAGACCTCTAGATGACATTAGCATAAAGGGGCCTGAACCAACATTCATGTAGTTGGATAGTGCTTAGATGGTAAGGCTGTATGACGTTCTTCATTTTGATGTTCTATTTGTTGAAATTATAATTATTCTGCCCATGCTACTAGGGATGCTGTCTTATTTCTTAATATTTTTGCTGCTCATTTGGGACTTAAATATTTTTTATTTACCCTATTATTATTATGAATTGTCTTATTACTGAGAGACTTCATGGCAATGATTTTACGCATCTGTTTTTTTCAATTTCTGTATTGTACCTTATACATTTTAGTATTTGACTGTATTTTCGGTGTGCTGTTTTGCTCCTTATCTTGGGACACATTTCCTCATGAAATTAAGGTGTAACACCATCCTGATCAACCCACCTATGCGTGTGGTACTGAAATGTCTTTTGAGGTTAAGCTTTTAGGGGTTCCCTGCAGCCCACAAAATGTTAGTTGCAGAGCAGGTTTAAGAGATAAGAGGAGCCTTTCAAGACTCATTTTTCGCCCAGTCCCTAGTCTTCCTTCTGCCTGTGTTCCGGAGTCCAAAGTGAATTTCCTGTTGATTTATTAGCTGAGTTCCTGACTTTGCAGCTGTATTCTTCCCAAGCAAAGGAATGTGAGTAAAAGTAGGGTGAAATGATTTTTCACACTGAGTTTATATGCTAGTGTCTTATTGTGGGTTATGTAGCTGAGAGTACAGGTTATGTTGAATGATGGCAATGTTGATTCTTGGTTCAATTGGTGGTTTGATTAATGTGGTTATGATGTACTTGTCATATTTGTGATTTGCGTCAAAGAAGTTTTTTAGTTTATTATTTGTTGATTAGGTAATCAGATTTGTCATAATCCAAGAACTCGAGATATTGTGGATATTGTTGTTGAACCTGTCTGCAGGTAGTGTGATTTACAAGGCAAATTGTTCACATTGATATGGATTGTTTCTAATACCTACTTTGCTTTCGTGGTGGCTTTGTTTGCCTAATTAGGGATGGTGTTCTTTGTTCTTCAGCACATGGGAGTAAATACAATAATCAGAGGTAGGCTGCTGCTAGAAGGGGTATACTTTAATGTGAAATGTGTTTGACAAAGAGCTGCTAAGGTATTGGACTTGTTTCTATTGACTGAGATTCTTTTTGTTTGATCTGCGGATTTTATTGTATTAAGGCAAGATTATATTTTGTTTATTTGTAGTGGTTTAGTGGCAAAAAGGACTCTTTCCTGTCTTTCCATTCACAGGAAAAAGTCGCACTGCAATTGGCTGACTGACATGAGGAGTCGTGCTGGGATTGTAAGACTTCACCACAAAGTTGCGCTGTCATCGGTTCATTGCAGTTTAAGTCATGGTTTTATTGGTTGACCTTTGGCAGGGCAGCACTGGGATTGGTGGGTCATTGTTTACTTGTTTTGTGCAGTTTTTCTTAAGATTATTTTGAGTAAGAATAATGGATGCTGTGTTAAAAAAGGCTAAAGCTCCTACATGCTTCAGAGGGCTACAATATTCCTCTGAAGGGCTCGCCTACATACGAAATGCTGATAGATGCTGATCGTTATGCTTGTACATGAATTTGAGACTTGTGTGAGTATACTTCTGGTGACAAGCACTTGCAATTTCCTTTGGAGGGTACCTTTAACATTGGAAAGCTAGATTTCCCGAGGAAGACAATGAATGAGAGGAAGCCACTACCTAGAATTAGTGGATTTAAAAAACTGAATAAATTGAATCAAATGGCCACAGAGAAAGAAAATAAAGAAAACAGTTTAAGGCTGCACTAAAGCAGTGGCTAGTAAGCAAGTAGGATAATTAAGAGAGATTTTGGAGAGAGGATATGGTAAAAGGAGTAAGAGTCTTTCCTGCACTAATCAATGAAACAACAGACAAAAGAAAGCTGATGAGGGTGACAGAGAGAAAGAAAACAAAGGACAAGATTCAGATGAGGAGGATATCTTTTTAATGTTTTTTTTAAATTGTAGACATCATCATAAACACAAGCACAACTGGTCTCTAACTTTGTACCTTACATGGTTGCATTCAGTGAACCGAATACAAGTACACAGGGGTGGCTGATGGCACCTGCAGTGAGAAGTGCAAATATGACTGGGAGTGCAAGTGCTTCACCAGACAGTACATTGACAACTAGATAAAGCTATCCTAGTCTAGTAGAGATACTACTGCTGCTTCTACTATTGTGCCTACTCCTGTTTCCAATGCTCTTCCTACTACTGTGCCTATTGCTGAACCCGTCTATAATGTATCTCTTGCACTTCCTAAAGAGAAGGGGATTAATATTGGACTTTAAATTTTTAATTTGGATCCATTTTACAGGGAATGCTTGGCTTAGACAGAGTAATGTCATATAATCTAAATGACATTAGATACCATTTGGAGAAACAGCAACATGTGCGAATGAAACACATAATAAACTTCAGGAAATAGCTGATGAATATAAGGTCAATACAAAGCAGTTATAGAGCATTTTAGAGAAGAAAGTACCAGAGAAGGAAGTGAACTGGGCAAAGATAATGGGAGTTGAACGAGTCAGTGCATGCTTATTATGAGAGGCTTATGCAGATTTATAGAAAGCACAATGGAGTTAAAGAGCCAGAGAAAGAAGATGTCAGTGGATTTGTATTAGCTTTCAATTTGGGATTGCTTACGGAGCTCAGATTTCATATTCAGCAGAGTGCAATGGGCTGGTGAACCAAAACTACTTACGAGATTTTTAAGCACATTAAATATTGAAGTGACTGTTTTGACACAACGCAGAAAAAGTTTCAACAGAAGTTTACGATTGCACAGATGAAACAGATTCATAGAAACAACAGAAAGCAGATGATGTGTTCTGATTCAGTTTTTGTGTAGCCCTACAATTCTGGAATGAATGAGGCACAGAGCATGTGGATTTAGGAACTAGAAGATACAGATATATTATGGAATGGCAAATGTGAATTATTCTACAGTAAATGCAAATATTAATTTGCTGAAGAGAAGCACTGTGTCACTGCAGTAAAATTGGGCACTGGAAGCATGAGTGTACATAGAATCCTGATTCAATCCAGAATGATTTTGTTCCCCAGATGTAGTGAAACACAAATCAATTACAAGCAGCAAACTATGCCTCAGCCCAACACACACTCATGCACAATTTTCAAAATCAATGGCAGTTTCATACGAATATGCCCTTAGCTCCAGTGATGCAGGAAAGCATGAGAAACAAGTTGCCGTATAACCAAAATGAATTGTATATTTACAAAGCGCACGATTGCCCAAGGGCGTATTGGCGCTGGTACTCTATGAAGGTATGACAAAGAATCAGGGTACAAACACAATCCATTGATAGTGAGCAATGATTTTCCTCAGTTTTCAACAGGCTAATGCACAATGATAGTGGGGAGAAGATGGGAATTGCATGCTTGATGCTGTCCTCAAGGGAGACCAGAGTGGCTCAAATACAGATGGTGAGGTGAATGGCCACCTCGTATAACTCTTGATCGATACTGGTGTTACCCGCTCTCCAGTTCATTCTGTGGAGGTCCAAAACCTGCCCTTCTTGGGAACAGAAGTCAAGTCTGTAGGCATGAGCAATAAACAGATAATTAATCCAGTTACAGCAGAGGTCCCAGTTGAAATGGGACAAATTGATAGGTGGACCACCTTCCCCTCTCCATACACCCCGATCCATCACACGCTCTCCTTCCCTCCGGCTCTCCAGGAGGGCCCTTTTGACTCCTGGAAACGGGGCGGCTGTCTAGCACTGATCCACCTGTTTCGGGATGGCGAGCCTCTCACTTTCAAAGAATGCAGGGATGAATTTAACTTACCTGACACAGAATCCTACCATTACACTCAACTCATGCATTGGGAGCTACACCCCCTCGTCAGGGAAGCCGCCACACGGCCTCTGACCAAATTTGAGGCTTTCCTCACCAAGTCCGCCTCCATGAAGAGTGTCATTTCCTTCATATATGCCCTGCTGCTCAAAACTACCACCTCGCCGAGGCCCAGGTATATGGAAATGTGGGAAGACCTACTGCAACGCCCCGTCTCAGACGAAGAGTAGACTCATCTTTGGGCAGACACCCACCGCTTTAACCACTCCATTGCTCTAAGAGAGGCCCACCTCAAAACTATGATGGACTGGTATCTACATCCCTCCAAATTAAGGCGGATCTTCCCCACCACCTCTGACAGATGCTGGAGGGGGTGTGGACAGTTAGGTGATTTTCGGCACATATGGTGGGATTGCCCTTCTATTAGACCTTATTGGGAAGAGATCTTAGCGCACATCAAGGAAATACTATGCTACCCTATCCCTACGGACATAGCAGGGATTCTTCTGGGGCTGCGTGACCCGTCCCTAATGCATCAAACGCGGGCAGACAAAATGATCATGCAGTTGTACATTTGGGCGGCCAAAGTCACCCTGGTGGCGGCTATCTCCCTCTGGCATGCCCGCCTTTGGCAACTACTAAGCATGGAACGCATGGCGGACATTTTTAGAGATGACTTCAAAAACTTTGAATTTAAATGGGGCCCGCTGGTTGCTTTCCTTTCCCGGGGTCTTCCGTCGGCGGTATGCCCACCTACCGTTAGGGCATTGCATCTATTCCAAATGTGAGAAGTACCCTAACGCCCACTCCTAAAACCCATGTTAGCTGTGTTTCTCCTTTTCCTATTTTTTCCTTTTCTTGACGACAGTTCTTTATTCTTGTCGCTGCCCCCGCCATGAGGGGAGAGGTTGGGGGGAGGAGGGACAGGGGGTATCGGACTTCGTTTTCTTAATCAGGGCGCACCGCTTGCCTTCTGTTGAGGCACTTCAGTCACTGTCAGTTCCTTTATGCATCAACTAGTAGGTATGGGGCTTTTTCATTTACTGCTTCCTTTGGGATGGCGTCATACTAGTATATGTGCCTAGACTACTGTGGAGTTGCCTTCCCCGCTGATTACTTTCCGAGACACTTCATTGACTAAAGCATTGCAGCGGGGACCCTCCCTCTCAGAAGTCTTGTTGTTGCTGCCAACTGTTGCCCCTCCTGCCTGACATACCTTCAGCTTGCATGCATGGTCCCCTGCGTGGGATCATTGGCTCCGACTATGGTTTTTGTTCCATTGCTTGCCCCTGTATACTTCAATAAATATATTTCTGACAAAATGGGACAAATGGAGAACAATCGTTATTCATATTACGAGATTCGACTCCTGTTAATTTGCTTGGCTGGGACTTGCTTTGCAAGATGAACTATGCGATTTACTGCACACCGAATGGTGTTGCAATTGAAACACAAAAGGAAGATTCCGTTTCCAAAATTAAATCACAAGCCTCAAGAGTTTAGCTGTCCCCAGTTCTCACAAAAGATGACCTGTCTCTGTATTTCAGACATACTGTCAAAGAAGAGGTATAGGATTTCACAGGCAACGAGACAGGCTTGATAAAAAATGCAAAGCCAGTTAGTATTCAGGTCAAACCTAATGCTGTTTATCCTATAATTAAGCAATACAAACTTTCAAAAGAAGCATAAGAGGGAATGAAGCCCGTCATAGAAAAAATGGAGGAGATGCTTGATAGTTTTTGCAACTCTCATGTGATGGACATTAAAAAACCTCAGTGGAATAGTCCAAGATCTTACAAAAGTCAATCAAATACTCATTCCATGTTGCTTAGTGGTACCACATCCTGCTGTAATATTGTTTCCGATTTCTGTGGATGCAGAATGTTATATGGTTAATGACTTATGTGGAGAAGTGTGGCTCAGGGGTTAGAGGCGGCAGACCCAGAATCTGAGATCGGTCCTGGACCAGGGTTCAATTCCCCGCCCCGGCGGGTCTTAGGCTAAAAATTCCACGGACTCGATAATTCTCGTCCCGGTGCCTCCTCGACTCACGGGTTCACACTCTGCGACTCTGGGCAATAGCTTGCTTAATCTCCAGAATGGCCCCTCGCGGCGGGATGCCTGACTTTCACCCTGTGGACACCCTGTCGGGATTTCTCACAGGGGAATACCAGGACGGGTTCCCTAGGCAAGCGCCAGGATGCCCTTTGTGGTGACAGGTTACGCTATATAAGTATACCTACATTTACATTTACATTTACATTTACTTATGCCAAGAGTTCTTCTCCATTCAGACAATCTTTTCACTTTTTTTCTCCAAAATAAAGTCATCAATTGGTGTCAAATTCCACAAAGGTATACTGAAAGTCTTTCAATTTTTAGTCAGATCCCAAAGAAAGATTTGGAAAATGTGCCACAATCCTTGTAACTCACCTTGATGACCTACTGTAGCAACAAGAACACAAGAAAAATGCAAACTAGATACAATCTCACTCTTGAATCATTTTGCTGACAGTGGTCACCAGGTCTCACCTACAAAGATGCAACACTGTAAATAAGAGACAATTTAACTTGGTGATCGCATTTAAAAGCAAGGAAAGCATCAAAACAACTGTTTTCTGCAATCCTGAAGAAGAATTTTCCAACCACCCAGAGTAAAGTGGATATCTTCCTGGAAATAGTTGGCTACTGTAATCAGTAGATTCTAAACTTTTCTCTGACTGCAAAGCATTTAATGAGGCTTCCAGTGATACCAAGTATCTTTTATCATTCGATGACAAAAGCATGAAAGCCTACCCAGAATTACAAGAAAATGAAATTAGTGCACCAGCCATCGGAATGCCTGATTATGATAAATCATTTTTCCTTTATGGTAATGAGAATAGTGGGTGCCCACTTTCAGTTCTTACCCAAAAACAGGGAGTAGTAATGAAGCGTGTTACTTACTTTTCTGCTACATTAGATCCTGTAGCTCTAGCTCTCATGAGTTGTCTGAAGGAGGTTGCAGCTGTTTGTATTGTAAATGAACAAAGTGAAGAGATTGTAATGGGAAATACACTCATTGGGTTTGCTCCTCATTCTGCTGAAACTTTACTGACCCATGCCAGAGCTCAGCACTCGACAAATAGCACTCTCATGAGTTCATACTAACAGGTGAAATCATGTCAATTACTTGAAGTGACTGATCTGATGTTGTTTGTAAATGGTTGTGGTCTACAAGAACTTCAGCCTCCATGCAGTCTGTTGAATTTCTGAAATCAATGAAGCATCATACCTGCCTAACGTAACTTCAGCGCAAGTGGCAGAGCTGATTGCTCTAACAAGGGCTTGCTGCCTTGCAGAGGAATTGAGTGTGACAATTAACAGGGACAGCTGGCATGGATTTGTAGTGTTTGTGTGTATTTAACAAGGACCCCCTGAGTAAGAAATTCCTAGGTCAGGGAAATAGTACACTTGAGAAGTAGCAACCTAGGCAATTTTTAAGAATAGCAAAACCGTAATGGTAAGGATTAATGAAGGTATGACTATAGCTGGCTAAAAAAACATGATTTTATTTATCAATTGTCACAACTAAAAGGATTTCATATAACACACAATTAAGATTAAAAATTCACAGTAATCATATGACATAGACATCAATGCATAAAAGTAAAACACAAGGAGAGAGGGTGAGTGGCATAAAAATAGGGTCTCTACGCGCGTTTCGGCGGCCAGCGCCTTCTTCCTGGAGTAGCCACGTAATATCTATAAAGTAAAAAATACATATAGGATATAAAATTATATCGTTTCACAACTGCATATTAATAAAAACAAGTTTTAACAATGAGAGAACAGGTCTAATTTTTTTAAAAAAAAATTTCAGCTATAGTACAACCAAGACAATTAACTTTTCAATCATTTACTCTTTGTCACTTCCTTGTGGTGTTCTATCCAAATAAAGGGGGGTTATTCGTAAGAGGAAATGTCATGAGTGAGCATCTAATAGAGATTGTTATTGTCAGAATACTTATGACAAAAATCTTTTGGCTTCGAAATGTCTGTATGCGAGACGCTCCCTTATATTTTTTATAAAATATAAATTATAAACCATCGTCTCGTAGCTGTGTGGATGATAAAACAGTACTGATCATTCGTATACTCTTTCGTTGTAGACAGTGCAGGATATGCCTAGGAAATTTGTCCTCAGTCTTGTTTTATGGGATATATTTTTAAGTATCTTTAGGGATGGTATAATGTCAAGTTAACAGTGGTAAACTGAGAATCTACTATATACAGTTCCTTAGGAAAATAATCTTTTCAGTAAGTATCCAACGTTGAAAATAAATTATAATGAGTGACATTATACCATCCCTAAAGATACTTAAAAATATATCCCATAAAACAAGACTGAGGACAAATTTCCTAGGCATATCCTGCACTGTCTACAACAAAAGAGTATACGAATGATCAGTACTGTTTTATCATCCACACAGCTACGAGACGATGGTTTATAATTTATATTTTATAAAAAATAGAAGGGAGCGTCTCGCATACAGACATTTCGAAGCCAAAAGATTTTTGTCATAAGTATTCTGACAATAACAATCTCTATTAGATGCTCACTCATGACATTTCCTCTTACGAATAACCCCCTTTATTTGGATAGAACACCACAAGGAAGTGACAAAGAGTAAATGATTGAAAAGTTAATTGTCTTGGTTGTACTATAGCTGAAATTTTTTTTAAAAAAAATTAGACCTGTTCTCTCATTGTTAAAACTTGTTTTTATTAATATGCAGTTGTGAAACGATATAATTTTATATCCTATATGTATTTTTTACTTTATAGATATTACGTGGCTACTCCAGGAAGAAGGCGCTGGCCGCCGAAACGCGCGTAGAGACCCTATTTTTATGCCACTCACCCTCTCTCCTTGTGTTTTACTTTTATGCATTGATGTCTATGTCATATGATTACTGTGAATTTTTAATCTTAATTGTGTGTTATATGAAATCCTTTTTGATTGTGACAATTGATAAATAAAATCATGTTTTTTTAGCCAGCTATAGTCATACCTTCATTAATCCTTACCATTACGGTTTTGCTATTCTTAAAAATTGCCTAGGTTGCTACTTCTCAAGTATGGATTTGTAGTGTTACATGATTTTGGGTACCTGTGGTCACAAGGGACTTTCCTGACATCCTCTGGTACTATCATCAGGAATATTGTTGATTTGTTGATGCAATACAACAACCAAGAGAAATTGTAGCCCATAAGGCTGGTGATGACATAGTCACAATGCAACAAAATATGGTGATCAAGTGGCAAAGTATTGTACCCTAGAAATACAAATGAAAATGAAAGTGCAAATCCCAGTGCAACAATAAATGTTGAACATGAAATACCTTGAAAAAACAAGAGACAAGAGGCGTTTGCCAAAACAGGAACAGTTTGTTTAATTAAACAGTGTTTCCGGGAGCACAGTCACAGGTATAGGGTCTGAGGACTATCTCAGTTTACAATCGGTCTAACATAGACTTTTATACAATTCATTTGATGCTTCAAGTAGGGATCCCCAGACATTAGTCAGCCAAACAGGCACTTGTCTCACTACACTGGCTCTCTATGAAGGAGCGGACTGATTTTAAAGCTCTGTGCATCGGATTTAGGGCCTTGCACAACTATGGACCTGGTATCTTAAACACAGGTTCTGCTGGTATACCCCCACCAGATCTATTTGCTCTTTCACTGTGAACTTTGTTGAGGTCCCTAGTTTTGGCTCGCCAATCGAGGAGACAAAAGCTTTGCTATCACAACAGCCAAACTATGTAACACCCTTCCTCCTCATTTAAAAAATTCCCCTGAACTGCTCCCTTTCAGGAAGTCCTTAAAACCTATTTTTTTATCCAATAAGCACATATCTATTTCTTAGAGGTCTAGCTTCATTTCTTCTCTCTGCCAAATTCTCCTCCTATTCCAGTACCAGCGCCTAGACACTTTGGGCAGTAGTTCACGCTTTACAAATATAAAAAATCTAAATCAATAAAAGGGTTCCCTCAATCCTTTTTTGGAAAGGAATGCAAATGCTGTCTTTGGAGCCATAAATTAATGTTTAGTATGAGGAACCCAGGTGGGCCTCGACCTTGCGTGGACACAATGCGACCAGTAGCTAACGTGTCCACATGTTCGGCATGGTAAGCGCCTGATCACTGCGTGTACTGTGTGCTGTGTACCGATTGGCTAAGTGTTCCTAACTTTATGTTGCATCTTTATGATGTTTTGGGTATGTGCACACCCCTTCGGCTATGTGTGCTTTATTGGCGCCAATCTCCCGGAACCATTGTGGGATTGATCTGGGATTTACTGTTCGCACGTTTATCTGCTGGCTACATGCTACCCCACCAGTGATCTGTCAATCAGTGACCTCGGGCCTGGGTCTCAGGGCCTGACTATTTACGTATTTCTGAGTTGGTGTTGACATGGAGTTCAGAACGGCTAATTTGTCAATAAAGATGCAATTTCATTTTTGTACGTGAATGTATTGTTATTTACATTAACATTGACTTTATCAATATTTTACATTCCCCCTGCTAGTTGAATTTTCTTCTGCACTATCAAACCCATACTTCATGACAGTTACATTATTAGGGGACTGTTGTTCTTCCGTTTTGACAATGACTTCCTAGCTACTTGCATTCTACTCTATTTGAGGACTGCGTTTTTACAGCAGGAAATCCCCAATTATATGGAACCACACATAAACAAGAACACTATGAAAACAGGTAGCAATGACATGCACATTTCGGAGAGCCACTGGAGAAGTGAGGAGAACCAATTCGAGAGCCACTCCTGCTCAGGGGCACCTCACGCATTTCTCTAAACGGTGCAGTGCTTGGATTGCAAGAGTCAATGTCCCATTATTCAGATCATTCCCTGGGATAAATGTGCAGCAGGAAGCACCAATATTGGCACATACCCCTCCCTCCATCGAGGTCATCAAGTCTAACACATACCGATGCTGCATCACTATGAGGCAGATTGCTCTCAGTCCCCGCCCCCAGAAGGTTTCTAACGTTTTTCAAATACCCACTATTTGACTGTTCATTTACGAGCGAAACTATTCTAAAAATCTAAAAACGCGTGCGCTAGTGTGGGGCGGGGACACCTGTCCTTCTTTGATGACGGGTTTAAATAGACCCCGGTTAGACACGTGGCCACATTGCGTTGCTAGTGTTGTTGGAGTGAGCAAGGTGAACAGGGCGTGTGCATTGGAAGGAAGATAGACGGTAAGCGTTACATCGCGTAGTACACTGAAATATTGAGTACACTTTAATTCAAGGTTGTAGAGAACAGCAGACATTTTCATCTGACAGTGGGTTCATTTTTGCTTTCAGCATTCAGAGCAGTGTACTTAAAAGGCTCAAGATATACACCAAGAAACTTAGAAGTAAGTGATACGTTAATGTGACAGTATAATGGAAAACTGTTAGAGAGAGTGTGCACTTACGTGAGTTCTTGATTTTGGTTTATAGGACAAGTGGCTCAATTCACAACATTTGAAGAAAGCACTCGTGCTTGATTTTAGGGTATGTTTCTTCTTTTTTTCTTTGGTCTTATTTTTGCAATGCAGGTAGTAGAGTACTCATATCTTATACGTTGATTACACTTGGTTGAACTCAATAGCATGTATAGGGAATACCACAGTATAAATGAATAATGCTTGGACAGCTGGTTTTGTTGGATTAAGTAACACTTTCAAGATAAAATGTACTTTTGTCTCATGATTAAATGGTAGTGTGTGACTAGAAGATGATAAATTGACAATATGGTTACAAAATTCTTATCATTTATTTATACAGTTATTTCCCCTGACGAAGATGCGAATGCACCGAAATGCATTGGGAACCAACACAAGCACGGATGAAAAGTGTTTTCCTATGTATTAATCTGATTTTCGTCACATTGGAATTATATCGGCAATGACAACTAATTGCTAAACAGTTTGAAATATGTGTTTTTCAGAGTAATTATGTATTTTCACAAACCGAAGTAAAGAATAATTTGTGAAGTTATTTCAGTTGTAGTTTCGTTCATGTAAATGACATTGAAAAAAATGATATTGGAAGAAAAGGATTGAAATGCATATGTATTTACCATGTCTGATTATTTCTTGAATGTAAGTTACACAAAACGTGTTGCACCTGAGCAAGTTTGAACAGTGCATTCCTGCACGTGACACAATCGTGTCTGTATGTGCAGTTCATTTTAAAACCTGACAGGGGTTAGCCAGGATAGCAGGTTTGCACCAATTGGTTTAACATTAAATTAAACTATGGTCTAAAAATTAGATGGTGTGCAGGTTACACACACAACTTGAGTTTACCAATTTTTCCCCACACGTAAACCAGCACCCACACACCAAAGATAATGAATTTTGAAGAAATATCAAATTTAACTGCCAATCAAGCAGAGGTGAAAGGTTACACGGATGAACAAGCAACGAACATTTACGCTTTAATTAAAGAGACAAGGGCTTTTCAAGCAGCCCCAGGCAAAACTCTAAAGCAATTACAATACACATTACAAAAAGAGGTTAACCAAAGGCTCCACGCCTCTACGCTCATTCAGTACCACCGGGTTAAACGGATTCCACGAGGACTCAGGATCGCTTTAAAACCCATGCTGTTCAAATTCAATAAGCCGTTCATGGTGAAGTGGTACTCGATTTTAAATAAATGCTCACTTGATCTTATACTTTTGATCATAGAAGACTTATCGGATATTCTCAAAGAACTGGCGACAGAAATTCAGGATTTAAAAACAAACTTAGAAGCGCAGATGTCGAAGGAAGAGTTGGATCAGGCACTCAAAGAAATACATGAAATAATTGATGCGCATGAGAAAGAGGTACACGAAAGAAAATTGAGGAAGTTTCGTAGAGATACGATTGATTATAAGTTGGATGAGGTGTACACGTGGGCGGAGGTGTACGCCCAAAGACGTCCTTTTAAAAAAACACAGGCCTCATCGGAAGAAAGTGTGGCAACAGAACAAGACACCCTCCCAAACAGACCACCAGTATCAACCACGGGAACTACATTAACGACTGGTAATATTGCATCCACCAGTGGGTCGAGCAGGGAGCCTTTTTTAGAGGCAGGCCAGAGGAGCGACCATCCTCCTCAAGAGGACGAAACAAGCAGAACAAGCGAGTTAGAAGGGGACAAGGCTCAACAACAACAAAAGAAGTCCAAACCGAAAGGGAGAAACCGATAGAAGATCTCGTGGTTAACATTTCGAGCAAGGAACTCACGGAAAACCAATTGAAAATTCTCAACAAAGGGATGTCCTTCGTACCAACATATAACACTAATCCCCTGGAAACTGAAATATCGCTGTATAAATTCACGAGGAAACTTCGTTTGAGATGTTTTTTTCATAATATACCACAAGTACCTGACATAGATACCACTACAAAAGTGTTTAAAGCAAAAAGCACATTTATTCCTCCGACTTCGCACAAGACGCTGGATTTATTCGAGCTACTAGTGAAAAAAGATTTGGTGGAGACACACAGAAATGTACCAAAGCATACGAATTTGACGAAAAAGGATTTGTTAACACTAAAGGCACTAAGGAACAATCGGGACTTAACATTCCAAGCGGCAGACAAGGGAGGAGCCCTAGTGGTAATGGATACCACTTACTACAACCAAAAGGTTTCGAACCATGTGGGAGACAACGACACATATATTGCTCTGGATACAGATCCTACAATGACCTTTCAAACCATTCTACAAGACATTTTGAATAAGGCCAAAGACCTAGGCTGGATTAATGAAAAGACATACAGATACTTAATCACAGAATATCCTAAGAGACCACACATCTATATGTTGCCTAAATTGCACAAAGATGCCAGAGACCCTCCTTTCCACCCAATTGTGGCAGGATGCGGCTCACTACATGAGCCCATAGGAAAAATTTTGGATCATTATCCGCAACCCTTGGTTCAAGGATGGGTATCGTACATACAGGACACTACGGACTGTTTAAACAAACTTGGCAAAGTAACAATATCTAATGATTCTGAGACATGGCTGGCCACAATTGATGTGACTACACTCTATACATCAATCCCCCATGGAGAGGGAATGGAAGCGGTGGAGTGGATGCTGTTAAAAGTGAATATGAGGAGTCATTGAACATCTTTCTATTGGAAATCTTACAATTTTGCTTGTATCATGGATATTTTTCTTGGGATTCCAAATTCTATCTTCAGAAGACGGGAACATCAATGGGATTCACGGGGGCGCCGGCGTACGCGAACATTTTCATGGCCAAGTTTGAACACTCACATATTCTTGAAAACTTGAATTGGACAGAACATCTAAAATTGTATGCTCGGTACATAGACGACATCCTAATAGTCTGGCAAGGAACGAAAAAACAGTTGGAAGAGGCGATTGAGATTTTGAATAGGTGTCTTCCTATGATTAAATTCACCAACAACATTGATCAGAATACAATCAATTTTCTGGATATAAGTATAAACAAGTCAGGAGATCGAATGACAACAAAAGTGTTCAAGAAACCAACTGATCGAAATAATGCATTACACTATTCCAGTTTTCACTCAATTAGTCTAAAAAACCATTTGCCATTTTCACAATTTACCAGAATCAAAAGAATCAGTAGTGATGAAGCACAAGCCATGGAGGACATAGAAGAAATGTCCCAACAGTATAGCAGAAGAGGATATCCAGAACAGGTATTGGTGGAAGCAAAACAGAAAGTCACCCAGAAAACAAGAGAAGTGTTACTTCAGAAGGTTCAGAAAACTCCTGGCAGGAGAGAAGTCTGTGTGTTGAAACAATCGACACTTACATCAAAAATAAAGAAATGTATCTTGAGGAGGTGGGAACTAATTGAACAGGAGGAGGACTTCAGAACAGTATTCGTTGACAAACCAATATTTGCACTATCAAGATCGAAAAATCTCAAGGAACTACTGAAATTGAAAGACAAGAACATTTTGAAAGAAAAAACTAAAGGCATGCGTAAATGTTTTAATTGTGGAGATTGTGGAAACGTCCAGGTGGGAGACACTTTCCACATACAGGAAAACAAATAAAACTGAGACACACCTCCGATTGTAACACTAGTTCTGTAATATACGCCATCATATGTCCGTGCGGCCGAGTTTATGTAGGCCGTACCACTAGAAAAATTAAGATAAGGATTACAGAACATAAGTCCAACATAAGGTTAAGTCAGGAGAAGTCAAGTTTGGCTCAACACTGGAAGGAAAGGCAACACACTATTCCCCAGTTAAGATTTACTGTACTGGAGCAGGTGTTAGTTGAACCCCATGTGGATCCTAACATCAGAATAGCTCAGAGAGAAACATTTTGGATGAGACATCTGAATACCGTAAAACCGGGTGGGCTCAATGACAAAATAGAATTTGCGTTTTTTCTGTACTAATTGGTTTTAAGAACAGCATTTATATCAATATCTGTGGTAACATGTTTAGCTGTAAATACAGGATTAGGCTCACACTGAAGTGCCATCAACGTTTGAGTACACAGTGAATTTATAGTTAGGATTTTTATTTCCTTATTACTCTGTCTTTTCAGGATTTTTTTCTCATTACTTTGTCTTTTCAGTTGCGACTATTAAATGTAAACACTGTCGTTCACCACACAGCGTAGAAGCAGTTAGAGGAGTACTATAAGTTGATATCGTTGACAATGAGTTGGAATAGTCCTCTTTCTATAACCATTGATGGGTGTCGTACGTAACTTACACAATATCACTTTAACATCACCTTAAAATAATGTTTAGCAGTGCACACTAGCGCACGCGTTTTTAGATTTTTAGAATAGTTTCGCTCGTAAATGAACAGTCAAATAGTGGGTATTTGAAAAACATTAGAAACCCTCTGGGGGCGGGGACACCTGTCCTTCTTTGATGACGGGTTTAAATAGACCCCGGTTAGACACGTGGCCACATGGCGTTGCTAGTGTTGTTGGAGTGAGCAAGGTGAACAGGGCGTGTGCATTGGAAGGAAGATAGACGGTAAGCGTTACATCGCGTAGTACACTGAAATATTGAGTACACTTTAATTCAAGGTTGTAGAGAACAGCAGACATTTTCATCTGACAGTGGGTTCATTTTTGCTTTCAGCATTCAGAGCAGTGTACTTAAAAGGCTCAAGATATACACCAAGAAACTTAGAAGTAAGTGATACGTTACTGTGACAGTATAATGGAAAACGGTTAGAGAGAGTGTGCACTTACGTGAGTTCTTGATTTTGGTTTATAGGACAAGTGGCTCAATTCACAACATTTGAAGAAAGCACTCGTGCTTGATTTTAGGGTATGTTTCTTCTTTTTTTCTTTGGTCTTATTTTTGCAATGCAGGTAGTAGAGTACTCATATCTTATAAGTTGATTACACTTGGTTGTACTCAATAGCATGTATAGGGAATACCACAGTATAAATGAATATTGCTTGGACAGCTGGTTTTGTTGGATTAAGTAACACTTTCAAGATAAAATGTACTTTTGTCTCATGATTAAATGGTAGTGTGTGACTAGAAGATGATAAATTGACAATATGGTTACAAAATTCTTATGATTTATTTATACAGTTATTTCCCCTGACGAAGATGCGAATGCATCGAAATGCATTGGGAACCAACACAAGCACGGATGAAAAGTGTTTTCCTATGTATTAATCTGATTTTCGTCACATTGGAATTGTATCGGCAATGACAACTAATTGCTAAACAGTTTGAAATATGTGTTTTTCAGAGTAATTACGTATTTTCACAAACCGAAGTAAAGAATAATTTGTGAAGTTATTTCAGTTGTGGTTTCGTTCATGTAAATGACATTGAAAAAAATGATATTGGAAGAAAAGCATTGAAATGCATATGTATTTACCATGTCTGATTATTTCTTGAATGTAAGTTACACAAAACGTGTTGCACCTGAGCAAGTTTGAACAGTGCATTCCTGCACGTGACACAATTGTGTATGTATGTGCAGTTCATTTTAAAACCTGACAGGGGTTAGTCAGGATAAGCAGGTTTGCACCAATTGGTTTAACATTAAATTAAACTATGGTCTAAAAATTAGATGGTGTGCAGGTTACACACACAACTTGGATCTATAAAAGTGGACATTAGCTATCTGCAGTGTAGAAGGGTATGGACTCTCCTTCTGATACTTGTGTGTCCGAGAACAGTCTGAATTCTTCTGGAATATTCTTGTATAGAGCTCTCAGTTCTTTTTTTCACAAGCTGAAGGAGCAAGGTTGTCTTCTTCCTTAGCGGGTGCTGGTACAAATCAGATAGTCCTTCCCCGGGAGTGACCATGGTCGGGGTCTGTATCGGTATGAGGGAACAAAGTCTGCACCATCCAGGGATAAGCTGAGTGTAGGCAAACTCGCTGAACTGCCAGTATGTATACATCAGCATAGAGGTGCCCCATTGCATATCCGGAACGTGAGGATCGTGCCACAGTTTTAATTCATACCCAGTGGAAGTGTTCCATTGCCTCTCAAATACAAGGAATACAGTGTATGTTTCAGTACAATTAGGGGTTGCCCCTTCCTTTCTAGCCAAGTGTATCCACCCACCTTGGTATCCCAGATTTGCTGACATGGGGAGTCTATGCTTTTGTTCATCCCTCCCCTACGAGACTCATCACCCTTCTTATCATCAAGCTGGACAACCCTACATAGGAACTCCATGTCTGGGGTCCACTTGCTGTTAAAGAAGACTGCCCCAGATATGAAAAGGGCCACCCTTGGACCACAAATTGAGGCAGGGGTGGATGTGTTTTTGCATTCAGTTGGGGGTTTTGCTGCCTCCAAGAATCTCTTCTCTGGAA
The DNA here is from genome assembly GCF_964263255.1 of Lissotriton vulgaris. Classification (NCBI taxonomy): domain Eukaryota; kingdom Metazoa; phylum Chordata; class Amphibia; order Caudata; family Salamandridae; genus Lissotriton; species Lissotriton vulgaris. The sequence goes on along the minus strand of NW_028246546.1, from coordinate 256,244 downwards.
AGTCTCTGGCTAAACAGTATTCTCCCCTATGGTGCCCCTTTCTGTGTATACTTTCTAGTTCAGTTTGAATATCACTAGGCTCAATGAAAGGTATAGAGCTGTTGGGTTGGTCTTGTAAAGGGTCAGATTCACTACTACTCTGTGATATTCTACTTTGTTGGGCTGGATTTTGGCCCTGATTCTGCAAAGGTATAAGTGAAGAAAGCATTTTGCTCTTTCAGTGGCTACCTCTGGGGACAAGTAAGTCGATCTGCGCCTACTGTGTGCTGTATCAGCGAACAGGCCTAACAGGACCTGGCTGATGTCTTGAAGCACAAAGCAGTCATGTGCTGATACCATGTGTTGTGTAAAAGGGACTTGTTTAGTGCATATGTAATGCTAGTGTTTGGGTTGGTGTAATTATAAGTGACATTGGAGAGGTCCTACGCAAGCACTGTGATAGTTTCTGAACAGGCTCCATTTGGCCATTTCGCTCTTGAGCTGCGAATATGTATGGCAGCACCCAAACTAGACAGAGGGTGCACAGAAGTGCAAAAATACATAACTTGTAACTGAACATTGCAGGGCTTTGATATGGATATAGGGGAGATGTCTGTGACCGCTGGTTATTTGGTGTTTTCGTTCAACAGTTTGACCAAAAAGTACATGGTGCAGTTAATGGGCACTGAATTAATATTTTATTGCATGATTAGTAAAAATCTTACAATTAGCACAATCTTTAACAACACCTTTTAAAACATAGCAATAAGTCTAAAACTCTTAATACTCTTAATCAAACAATTTTCACAGATGAACCACATTAAGTAAAAAACATTGATACAGTCCATCACCTTTGCAAGACAGACAGGCAAAACTTAATATGGATAATAGCAGTTCATGTGGGGGGGTTGTCTTTACAAAGGCGAACTCGTGCATTTTTCCCCTTCACCTTGTGTTGTGAAAATCACTCTGTAGGGTCCATTTAAACCTGGCTTGCTTACACTTCCTTACAAAATTCTGAATGTGGATTTCTTGTCCAGGTTGGGGTATTTGCTATGGTAGTTTGGCGGTGGTGCACTTGGTGGTCCGGTAAATAACCGGTTTGGATAGGAACTTAGCAGTTTTGGTTAGTTCTGAGAGATATACATGTAACTCACCTCCTAGTGCTTGGGAGCTAGCTTGGGAGCTTAGTTTGGACCAGGTTTTTGGGATGGGCGACCCCATCAATCTACCCGTCATGATCTGGTGTAGTGTGAGATGGTGGTCGCTGCTCTGTGTGTTTCAGAGTGTGAATAGGGCTAGGGACAGACAGTGGAGCCACTTTTTATTAAGGCTCGCACAAACCTAGCTCATTTTGTTTTTTAATAGGCTCTTGAGTTTACTAATGATGATGTTGCTTTGGGGGTGGTATATTGAGGCTAATTTATGTGCTATTCCTATCAGGGTGGAGATGTGGTTAAACATGGTGTTGACAAAATGCTTTCCATTGTCTGACTAAATGAAATCTGGTATCCCCCACTGGTGTATTACTCCTCTGACAAAGAAACTAACCTCTACCTTGGCAGCACAGAGCACACACGGACCGACTTTGATACGCCTAGAGTATGGGCAAACTACTACAATCAGGTATTACGTAGTTAGCACATCGATCAATCATATCAATGAAATCGATGTGTAACGCCCTAAAAGGCCCAGTTGGACTTTGGCATGCTGACGATAAGACCTTGAATGCAGGTTTGAGTGAGTATAACTGCCAAACGGTGCATTCATTTAAATACATTGTCACGGTTTCTGTAAGATTAGGAATGAACCAGTCGTTCTGGAGTTCTGCTATCATGTTTTCTCTTGCTGTTTGTGCTGGTAGGTGTATTTGGGGCAATGCTATGTTAATCAGGCATTGAGGCATGACTGGCTTCCCCATGGGTGTATGTCAGTATATGAGGTCATGTGTGGTTTGTGTGCAGCCCCTGGCTTCCAACACTCTTTATCATCAGGTAGCACTGTTTCCTGCAACTCCCTCTGCTACAGCCCTGCTTGTCCTGAGGGAGTTTTGTCTCTAATGCCTATTGTAAGTAGAATATGTGTGTCTTACCAACCGCTCCATAAGCTGCACTCTTTGCATACTGGTCAGCTAAGGCATTCCCCCAAGATAAAAAGTCCTTGCCCCCAGTATGAGAGCACACTTCACCACAACCACGCGTTTATGTTGGATCAATGCGTTGATTAATAACTCCAGGAGGTCCCTGTGTACGAAAGTCCAATTTCAGGAACCCTCACCTTTTCCACCTCCCTATGCTAGAATGCACTATGGTGGTGATAGGCTGAATCTGAGTAAATCGTTACCATTTTCCCAGCTCTTTGGGTGATCGCTGTGCTGAGATGTGGGGGAGGAGAGTTAACTGTAGGGTGACTTGCAGCATTTCCGAGAGCACGCAGTTAGAAACCATAACTACTGCAGCCCCTGTGTGTCTCACCCCTGTCTCCTGGTGTAGCCCGGAGGATCCATTGATGAGCAGTGCCTCGCTATCTGGGATGGGATCTTCTTCTGCCTGGCTGATCCCATCGGGTGTACGTTGCACAGACATGGCTCTTCTCCCCTTCCTGAACTTCGTAGGCTAGGAAGGTGGCCGGGTTCACTCGGTGACACTGCACTATTTTAATGATGGTCTGGAGAACATCAGCTCAGAGCCGGAGACTTGTTGCATAGTTAGCCTGCTCTTGCTCTTTTTTATGACCACAAACACTGACTATTCAGCATACAGTGTCAACTGCCACCCCATTACAATGAGGGTGTTTTTGTGGATGGCGAAAGCTGCCACTGCCAGGGCCTATTAACATTGATTTAATCGCAAGAAGCGCGGCTGCATGACTAAGTCCAAGAGCCAGCTGTAGTACGTAAGAGATTTGTGCCACAAGGGATACTTATGCAAAAAGAAAACTGATGGACAGAATGAAGAAAAATGTCATACATTCACCCAAGTACAGAGATCTGGGCCTAAATCCATCCTTTTTTTGCTCACCATGCCATTCCAGTTTAGACCCAGCCATATGCAAATCAGTCTTGACCCTGAGCCCAATTGGAACAGTCCAGCCTGAACTGCCAGGCCAGGTCCTCCCTGGACTGGAAACAAGCATCTTAGGACCTGTTTAGGGCTTTCAGCCCTCATCAGCCAGGATAGCTTAACTCCAGTGGCATGGTGAGCAAAAGAATGATGGATTTAACCCAGATCTCTTGACTGGGGGTGAATGTTTTGATTTGTTCTGCATTCCGTCCATCAATTGTGTGTCTTTTGCTTTCTCGCCCTAAGTGCGCCGGGTTTGCCCAGAAAGGGGTTCCGGGCTCACTGTGAAACTGTTATGTACACCATCGTAAGGTCCTGATTTATAGTCCAGTGAGACCTTTAACGCTAGCTGAACTCACTCCTAATTAACCTGTTGGGTTCAAATTCTGAGCACAACACACCCTGGGAATCGAGACATAGTCTTAAGAGAGACCAGGGTTGATACCAATATGCTTCTTAAGTGTGCAAAAGCATCATCAGGTCTGTTGATGCATAATTGAATCTGTATATCTTCTGCATAAGAGTGGCACTGAAGACTCCTGACCCTGATGATGGAGAATGCCAGCTAAAGTAAGCAGCCTTTATTATAAGGATCTTAGCTTAGTTGGTACTCAGACTTTTCATAAATGTAATCCTTTCTGTATTATTACTTTCGTGTCGCATACCTCTGCAGCTCTGTTTATGAGCTCCCAAGTCTTCTAAGCACCAAGGGGCAAAGGCCTTGTTTCTCTTCAGCTTAACCGATTTGAGGGGGGCACAGTACAGGCGGCGGACTCAATCCAATGAGTGTACTGGGTAATGGCTGTAATCAGGTTTTCAGAAAGGGTAGGTTCGGAGTTCAGTAGTAGTTTGGCAACATTTTCTGAATCAACTTGTGCCAGGTCCGGGTGGATTCAGTGTGGTGAGTAGATCAAGTAAGGAGAAGAGGCGCCTTGGCAGGAATATGAAACAAGATGGCAGTATGATCTGTCCAAGTTAAAGAAAGAATATCACTGATGGACAAGGAGGATTTGTTAGAGAAACTATCATCTACGGTATGACCTGCCAAGTGAGCTTGGGTTCAACAATCAGCTGTGAGAGACCTAGGGAGGACATAGTCTGAAGAAAAGCTGAGGTAGCAGTACCTGACTGGGCTTCCAAGTGAAAGTTGAAATTCGCCAGCACTGTATAATCGTTTAGGAAAATCTCGCCTCTAGTAGGCTGCTAAATTCTTGAGTGAAGACTAAGCAAGGACCCAGGGTACAGTAAACCAAAGTCCCCTTGAAAGATTGGGTATTAGACAGCAAGATGCTGAAAGAAAGTGCATCACAGTGGGGAGCTGGCAAGTGGTTGCAAGAAACTGACAGATTAGATCAAATAATCAGTGCGATGACACCACACCTATTGTCAAGTCTATCCTGGCGGTGGATGGCATAACCTGCAGGAATAGCTCACAGAATATCCAGAGCGGATGTGGAGTTCGTCCACGTTTCAGTGATAAAGGAGTGAATTGGTTTATAAGTTTCCATGAAAAGGAAGAATTCTGTGTTGTGTTTCGCCATTGATCTTGCATTGATGAGCACACAAGATAGGTGTGGTATTTGTTAGATTTGGATGTAGGACTAATTTGGGTGGAAGGAATAATGGCAAGAGGGCCAATTGCAGGAGCAAAAAGGGCCCAGAGCTAGGTTACAAGAACGGCAAGTATAATGACCAGTTAAAGAAACATCAGCCATGACTGATGGACATGGACCTGAGCACCTACATGTGGAGCTGAGTGCTAAAAGCGCATCGCGGGTGTACCTGTATTCAGGCTGTGAAGCTGGCTTGGGTGATCCAGGGGGACTGGCCCTCGGCACAGAGGGGCTTGCGTTGGCGTGCCTTTGGTGCACCAACAGTGCGTCTGCAGCACTAATGCATTTTCCCAGTGTAGAAATAACCTACCATGGACGGAAGGCATGGTCAGAGGCGTGGCCACTTGCAAGAAGCTGTTGAGAAAGAACTAGGAATGCTGTTGAAGCAAGACATTATTGAGCGCTCCAATGGTCCTACACCATGGGTGTCTGGTTTTGCCAAAATCATTTGCTTTGTAACACAGACAAATCTGAAATCATCTTTTTTGGTCATACCCGGGAGAGGAACGGCGCAAATGGTGGCCCCAAAACTTGTCCCCCCCAGTAAGTCCAGTCATCACCGTAAAAAACCTTGGAGTTAAACTGGACGCTGACATGTCCATGAAGTCCCAAGTGCAAACAGTGGCCGGCACCTGTTTTGGCCTTCTAAAAATTGATGAAGAACTTCCTCCCTACTCTCGATTGAGCACAGAAAAACAGTGGTTCATGCCCTGGTGATGTCAAGGTTGGACTATGCTAACGTTTTGTACCTCGGCCTCCCTGAGTATTTATTAGGACGTCTGCAAGTGGTACAAAGCGTGGCAGCCAGGCCAATCCTTATGGTCGGCCCCACGACACATATGACACCTCACTTAAAGTCCCTGCACTGGCTTCTGGTGCAAAAGAGGGTTGACTTTAAAGCCCTGGTGCTGACCTTCAAGGCTTTCTGAAACATAGGAGCCCCTTATATTAGAAACATAACTCAGCACTATGCCCCATCCAGAACCTTAAGGTCTTCAACCCTCCAACTGTCTATCGTGCTGAAGTGCAATCGTTCTCGTATGGGGGGCCGCTCTTTTTTAAGTGGTGGCCACCAAACTATGGAACAGCCTACCGTCTTCTATGAGACTGATACAGGATCTCCTCCGCTTCAGGTGAAGTCTTAAAACTTGGCTCTTTCAACACTTACGGAGTCGTAAAGGCAGGTGCAGTCAGTGCAGTGTTAAAAGGGTCTTTTAGCGCCGGGACACTTTTTGGAGTAGTCGTGCGCTTTACAAATACCCAGTAACATAACATAACATAACATTCTTTGGATGCATATTTTCTGATTGGGAATCGACTCCTGAGTCCTGACCCTGACAAAATGCAAGCATTGTCGGCTACTTGCCCCCCACAAGATTTCACCATGGTACGATACTTTCTAGGTATGGCCAGCTATTGCTCAAGGTACACTTGTGATTTTACTACTGTAAGTGCTCCATTAAGAGCACTGACAAAACAAAATGCCCAATAGGCTACTGAATGTGATCACAGTTTCAAAGGAATAAAACATGCAATTGAGAATGCAACCGAGATGGCCTACTTTGACACAAAACTACACACTGAGATTACAGTGGATGCGAGCCCGGTGGAGTTGAGGGCCATCCTTGCTCAACTTAATGTCATCTTTGCACCTACCTTTACCCCAAAGTGACTCAACATCCACTGACCTTGTCTTACTATGAAGGCTTGGAAAAGGATGTAAAAAAACAATGAGGTGACCCTGTGTCCCTCATAACCTGGATATATAGATAACAAGCTACAAATGGTTCTGTCAGGTAAGATAATTGCGTTTAGAGTCATGAAGTCTTAAACATATGAAAACAATTTAAATGAATGTCATAAATTTCTTTACAAATTGAATTGGAACACAAAAGACAAACAATTATGGCAGAGAAGTCAGTCTTTTACTTTTTCTCTATAGATCATATATTCTTACATGGCCGTCAGAGTTCAGAAACAATATCAAATGACATAGGTGACATGAAATAGGTAAGAATCATGACAGGACTTCTTCAGGACAATGAGACAAGAGTGGAGACAACGTAAAGGGAAAGGAATTCACGCCAGAGTCAAGCATGTTCAAATTGGGAAAGTGTTTAAAAAGAGGTTAAAAAAAGTGGTTTAAATTTCTCACCACTTTCAAACTAAACACCCAATTCGGGAAGTGGTTTGATTCCAACTGTGGAAATTAAGGGCAATAACTAATATGTCTGACAAGACCTGTTAATGTACTAACATTGCCTAGTGTAGTGCAGGCATTTTACGCACCATGCAGTAAAATATAGTTGATTTCTTTGGGCCCCTAGGGAACAGACATCATCTCACGGTAACCACTGAGGAACATTCATGTTTCCCTTTGGTAAAGGGTATGTCATCAACAACCCATTACTAGGTCATTGATTGCTGGACAACATCTTTACAGCATGGTGTATCCCCACCATTCTCACATCTAACAACAGTCCGCCGTTCAACAGCAAAGTGTTTCGAGAATTCTTAATCAGAAAGAACGTCAAGCATCAAATGAGTACACTTCTGTGGAACCAAACAAATGATGTTGTGGAACGGTTTATGAGTACCCTCAAAAGGGTTATTCAGCAAGTATCTTTTGATGGAACTGAACCAGTGCTTAATTTGTGCTGGTGCTTTCCGGTGCTTAGAACCGGCACTTATTTATCAGGGCCGGGTCTAGACCTGTGTGTGACTGCATAACACGGGTCACACAATAAACTAATGTGTTCATATTCTCACTCTGTCTCCGAGGCTCCATGAAGAACTCTGCCAGTTATAAATCCATGCCTTCAGTCAGGGTTGCAAGTAGGCAGGCCACTGATTGTGCTGGATTTGGTCATGTGGGGCTGCTTGGGGCTGCGTGGGGCTGCGTGGGGCTGGTGGGGCTGCCTGAGGCAGCGTGAGTAGCCTTTTTAAAAATTGCACGCTGCCGCCCACCTTATTATCATGACACACGCATGACACACAGACAGTTCAGCACTATTATTTGAAGCTGAGTGTCGTGCAGGAGCTGTTAATCAGTAAGTAACCAACAGTTGATTTTCTTGAGCGTGGTGGTTTACATGAACGTTACCGTTACAGGATCCTCTTTGTATCTCGAAAGCAGTGACCTGTTCAGAAATAGAAAGGTGTTTGGAGATCAGACGTTGTCCCACGGCAAGAAAAAAAAAAGACCCCACTCAAATATGATTTTGTTTATTTGCTCTCTGATTAAAGCCTTGTGCGCTGAAGGATCACTTACTACCCTCACTCCCATCCTCGGTTTTGGCCCTACTGTGCATTGGCACTGGAGTTTAAAGTACGGCAGCCGGGGCGTGGCTTGGACGGCAATGGGGGGCGTGGGTTGGACGGCAATGTGGACGGGTGTCTGAGTCCATTGCCTCCGCCACTCTGAGTCAAATAACGTCTAGGAAAACGGCGAGACGGGCTTAGCCCAGAACAAGACCGAAGGAGGCTGTGTCTGAACAAGCAAGGCACAGAAGACTAGCAAGGAAACTCACTTTTGATCAGAGAGACTCGAGTAATCAGGGGAGAAACAGCGGAGAGAGGAAGCAAGCACGCAAGCCAAGATGGCGACACGCAACAGATAGCACGGACAGATCGATCGGTCGGAGACCCAGGCGGGGGTCAAGGGTAAGGGAGAGTGAGTTTTTCCAAGCCTCCCCCCATTTACCACCACTGCCCCCACCGGCCATCACCCTAAGAAAGACACCGGAGCAGGGGGTGAAGAGCGGTGCAACACCCCAGCGACAAAACGAAACTGAAGCCACAAGCGCTGGAGGCGGCCATCTTGCGCAGCCGCACACGCATAGCAACGCAACTCCGGAGGTAGGAGACAACAACTGTACCAACAAGTAGAGTGTACACCGGAGGCCGTCCAGGTATCTCACTGGGGACCTGGCAATCGCCCAGCAGCCACCCGCCTCCCACCGCAGCCAACACTATGGAGGGGGCCATCAAGTAGGCCAGAACAGCCGACCAGCACGGAAAGAAACGAAACCGAAGGTGACTAACAGGGGGCGGCCATTTTGACAGGGAACACCCTAATACAACGGCAGGCCCCGAACCGAACAGAGAAGAACGGCAAAAAGCTACAGCAGCCCACACCAACAACCGCAGCCCGGGAAAGCAAGGAGGGACAGCGGGTCTTGAAGAACAGAGGGGAGTAGCCGGTATGCACCTGTTACAACGCATTTTTTACAACGCACTACCGTTACAACGCATCTATTACAACGCAGGTACTGTTACAACTCATGTTTTTACAACGCATTTTTTTACAACGCAGGTACCTTTACAACGCATACCATTACAACGTAAGTATTGGTAAGTATATAATTATTTTTTAAATGTTATATGTTTGGGGTAAAGGGGTATTTTTAGGGGTTAGGGTCAGTTTTGGGTTTTAGGGTAAAGGGGTATTTTTAGGGTTCAGGGTCAGTTTTGGGTTTTAGGGTAAAGGGGTATTTTTAGGGTTCAGGGTCAGTTTTGGGTTTTTGGGTAAAGGGGTATTTTTAGGGTTCAGGGTCAGTTTTTAGTTTTTGGGTAAAGGGGTATTTTTAGGGTTCAGGGTCAGTTTTCAGTTTTTGGGTAAAGGGGTATTTTTAGGGTTCAGGGTCAGTTTTCAGTTTTTGGGTAAAGGGGTATTTTTAGGGTTCAGGGTCAGTTTTTAGTTTTTGGGTAAAGGGGTATTTTTAGGGTTCAGGGTCAGTTTTCAGTTTTTGGGTAAAGGGGTATTTTTAGGGTTCAGGGTCAGTTTTCAGTTTTTGGGTAAAGGGGTATTTTTAGGGTTCAGGGTCAGTTTTCAGTTTTTGGGTAAAGGGGTATTTTTAGGGTTCAGGGTCAGTTTTCAGTTTTTGGGTAAAGGGGTATTTTTAGGGTTCAGGGTCAGTTTTTAGTTTTTGGGTAAAGGGGTATTTTTAGGGTTCAGGGTCAGTTTTCAGTTTTTGGGTAAAGGGGTATTTTTAGGGTTCAGGGTCAGTTTTCAGTTTTTGGGTAAAGGGGTATTTTTAGGGTTCAGGGTCAGTTTTTAGTTTTTGGGTAAAGGGGTATTTTTAGGGTTTAGGGTCAGTTTTCAGTTTTTGGGGTACAGGGGTAAAGGGTAAAAATAAATTAAAATTAAGTTTAAATTAAATTAATTTTTTGAAAATATATTAAATTAAATTACATTAAATTATTTTTGGGGTTAAGGGTCAGTTTTGAGTTTTTGGGGTACAGGGGTACAGGGTAAAAATAAAGTAAAATTTATTTTAAATTAAATTTATTTTTTTAAATTAAATTAAATTACATTGCATTAAATTATATGTTTTAAAATTAATTTACTATTATAATATTAATATTAATATATACTTACCAATACTTACGTTGTAATGGTATGCGTTGTAAAGGTACCTGCGTTGTAAAAAAATGCGTTGTAAAAACATGAGTTGTAACAGTACCTGCGTTGTAAAAGATGCGTTGTAACGGTATGCGGAGTAAAAGTCCGCGTTGTAACATCATATATCCGGAGTAGCCAGAAGGATACAGAGCTCAAGCCGTGAAACGCTACGCTCTAAAGGTTCCAGGGTACCTCCCCACCTCCTCACCGGGGGGGCTCCTTGATACCTAGCGACAACAGCCGTAACCTGCCCGAGCCCATCCTACAACCCGGTACCTACCCCTGTAAGTCAGCAGCCAGAACAAGGAAGAAGGAGCTCACAAAGGGGAGTCAAAGTAAGGGGGTCCACACAGCAGCAGCGGTGACCCTCCCCCCGATACAGCGCAATTAAAAGCAGTGCTGCTCTGGGGCACAACGTACAACGTGCAAGAGCAACAACAGCGAAGGCCTAAGGGGGGGTGCTCACAGGACGCAACCACAACAGCAACAACAGCGCAAAGAACACCAAGAGCTCTAAGCGCACAAAGGTGTGAGGCCGAACAAAATCGACACAACACAGAGGCTCAAAGGGTCATCCAACAAGGAGCCAGTGTGCGTCGAAGCACGAGGGCCACATCGAAGGAAAGGGAGCTGGCGGGTACAAAGACCAGGACAGGGGCGATCCGTGAGCCCAGCAGATTCCGGCTAGAAAACTCGAGCACAAATAAAGGTCCCCCGGGCATGAGAGAGGACACAACTAGACAACAAAAGGACGGTAGACTCCACACATACCTGGCCAGAAGAGGGTTCGAAAAGATGGCAGGCCTAGACGGTAAACTCATGAATGACAGCAAAAAAGTCAGGAAAGACCCACCGGACTCCCCGTCAAAGACTAAGAATGATCTCAAGAATGAAACCACATTGGAAACAATCCTGAAAAAGATAACGGAAGGGAACTAGTTGGCCAAAGCAACCAAAAAAATTATAGACAACATGCAATTAGAACTGGCGGCCATAAGAATGGACCAGAGCAAGACAAACAACAGGCTGGATACAGCAGAGAAAAGGATCAGCGACTTGGAAGACGCCAATGTCAAATCAAACAAAGACCTGGGTTATGTGACCAAGACCTCAAATAGCCTGCAGAAACTGCTGGCAGAGCAGGACGACCGTAGCAGAAGGGGGATCATAAGACTTCTGGGCATCCCAGAAGGGGAAGAAGACAAACCAGGATCTTGCTCAGCCCTAATTGAGGCTCTATTGCCACAACTGACGGGCCTCAACTTTGATAGACAATTCGAGGTAGACAAGGCCTACAGAGTGCCGGCGCTCAAACCACAACATGGCCGAGGGCCGCGCCCGATCATATGCAGACCGCTACGTGCGAACCAAATGGAAGCGTTCTTCTCAGTCGCAAGGAAAAGCCAGAATCTGAGATGGAATGGCAACAAAATAATAATTACGCAGGACTTCTCAAGACAAACAGTGGAAACCAGGAATGGGTTCCTGGCCCTAAGAGACAGACTCTGTAGAGACTACATAGGCTTCAGTTTTGCGGGACCAGCTAGATTGAGGATCACTGATAAAAGGGGAACTCTGGTTTTTGAGGATCCCAACGAGTTAAGAAGGTACCTACATGGACCAGACCCAGAGGACATGGAGGCACAAAGCCTGGGCACCGGGAAAAGAAGAGAACCGCCGGACAACGCAGAATCCAGTCCCGCCTCTTAAGCCCAAAGCCGGAAGCACCACAGACAATCTCCCGCCGGAACTGCTACATTGAACCGCTACACTGCTCAATCAACCAACCTACCTCAGTGGACTGCAAGCTCTCAGAAGCAAGACGGAAAGAGAGCTGTAAGACCATAAAACAGAGCTACCTCAGAGACCTGCCATGGTGACCATGGCCCCAAGAACAAGTCAAGATCCAAAAGGGGGAACACACATATCCTTTAAGTACTACCTCATGTGCATATATATAGAGATCCTGCAAGGGGGACGCAGCCTTTCGGCAGGACAACATGGGGCTAAGCTCAGGACTATACTCGGGGGGGAGGGGAGGGGAGGGTCCTTGCTGTCGCACGCCTGCTGTGCAAAGTACGGGGGAGGGGGAGGGTGGGGCGGAGGGGTGGTGGAGAGGGGGGCTGGGGAGGGGTGGCTCTCCAGGTACAGTCCTGCGTGTTTCTCTATCTCTATGTCTTTCTTCTTTCTTATTCCCACTCCACACCTTTTTTCTACCTCTGGGACTAGGTTAAACTACCTTCACGCCAGTCAGGGCTTCCAGGCCATTACACAAGTGCGATAACAACATTTGATATGCCATGGGGTGGTGCAGAGCGATGGCAATCTGTTGAGACCACCATACTGTCGGGCGAAGTTTACGATATGAGATGACACCCCCAGTACACAGCCAGCTACTCTCCGATTTAAAGGTGGTGTCCCTCAATGTCAAAGGGCTCAACCACCCAGTCAAACGGAGGAAGATTCTGAACTACTTAGCGAAACTGAAGAGTGATGTGTACGTCCTCCAGGAGACGAAACTCTCAGTGGAGGACGCGCAGCGCCTCAAAGCAAACTGGATAGGCGACTCCTTCTGCTCACCAGCCATACACAAAAAGAGAGGGGTCATAACATTGGTAAATAAGAAAGCCAAACTCACCTTACACGAGAACTACGCTGACCAGGATGGGAGGCTACTAGTAACGAGCCTCAAGAGAGGCGATGAGTCGATACACATAGCCAATATATATGGGCCCAACTCAGAGGACAAGGCATTTTGGGAAGGGGTGGAGTCCAGACTGGACAATCTTCCCCAGGACGACCTACTGCTGGTGGCCGGGGATCTGAATCAGGTGCTAGACCAGGCATTAGACAGACATCCAAACAGGGCGAGCCATGGGTCCCAGGAGCAGAGAACCCTGAGGAACCTCTGTACCAAGCTCCACCTTAGAAACCCATGGAGACTGCAACACTCAGACGCAAGAGAATACTCATTCTACTCGCACCCTCATAACTCATATAGCAGAATCGATTACATCTTAATGTCAGCCTAGCACACACACCTCATTGACCAAACGGAAATCGCCCCAATAACAATATCAGATCACGCACACATCAGCCTTGCGCTCAGCGGTCGACATAACGAGCGCCCTAGTTACAGATGGCGACTAAACAGCGACATCCTGAAGCACCCCACCAATACAGTTGAAATCTAAGAGGCCATCAACGAATATCTTGCACTTAATGACAGCGTAGACATAGACAAGGGCATTCTTTGGGATGCCATGAAAGCCACAATAAGAGGTTGAGGAAATAGAACTTTTATGTGGCCAGTGTGTCCCCCACTCGCACCCTATCCATGTACCTATGCCCCTGTATGTCCATGTTACCATGTAATTCCCATCTCGTGCCTGTAATAATAATGCCCCTGCATTTCCGTCCAATGTTAACATGTCAGTTATTAGGCCTTCCATGAATGAAACGTTAATTCTGCACTGAGGCCTACGTTGCCAATGCATTTACATGGTACACGTTTACTAGTCGAGAGGCACACGTTTTTGTGGCCCAGCCGAGCCAGACCCTGAATTCAGGCTCCGAGCCTCTTCTGACTCTGAAAGCTGCAGTTTAGGTATGCATCCCTGACCTCTCCCTTACTCCCTGCTCAGCCGAGAGGTGCCCGGCCTGCCTGCCAAGACGGTATTTTGCCTACAGTTATCTGCTCAGCTCCGCAAAAACACATTCCAGTCTAGTAAAAGGAGTAAACATATTCCGCCTGCAGAGCATAGGGCCTAGCCTTCCTGCCTCCATTCAAGTGATTTACTGAACCCGTTGCCATAGAAAGCCCATGGCCCCTATGCAATGCACGAAGAAATATATGCACACACTAGCATTTAGTGATGAACAGCTTCTGCTCGAGAGACCTTTACTTCAGACAATACATCCTCCAAACACAAGATATCAGATGTGCTAAAGGTGCAGGTCGTTCTGACATCCCAGACTCCTCTACTAGTGCTAAAGTCAGCTCCCCCCAGCTCTCCCCAGTTACACGTCAATTCCACGTCATGACCAGTTTTGCGCGCACAAGTAGGGTAAAGGTTTCTGCTGACCCTGCAGACCTCTTCTATGCATCCACCCACCTATGACACACCTATGACTCATCAAGTGAACACCCACGTGTACGCCTCCTTACACGCCTTCTTTTCACGCCCATGTGTTCTTATCTCTCTCTCTTGCACTTGCTCCGCCTGGAGCGTTCCGCCTTCTCTATTCATTGCAATTGTATGGCTTTACTATATATAATGTGTTATGTGAATAAAACGTCAGATGACGACCCTTCCTGAACCTTAGTGGTGATGGAACCCAATTCTCCATTGACTCGAGTCAATGTATTAAAGCCCTTTTGACTCGGACACCACGGACTCTGCCTCTCATTTTATGAGCTATCCTTATTCCTTATTAATGTATAGAAATTATGACAGGGTAATGTTTTATTTACCACATAAATCTGGCACCCGAACAGGGACGAGTCCCCTTCCCCACGCGCCGGCGATGTAAGCGCAGCCCCCTGACTCCTTCTATAGCCGTGACGGACTTCTAGTGTACACATCAGCGGGATTTCCTGCCAACTCCCTCAGGCCCACGGAGGAGACGGAGACTGCGACCAGGCATCCACACGAGGCGGTGAGGATTGCGGACCATCCCGACCAGAGCCCAAGCCGAGAGAGCAAGGTCCGAGGTATCCCGAGGCCCACCTGTTCCGAGGCGCATACGCAGCAAGCAGCAGTAGCAGTCCAGTCCAGTATCGAGTTTCCGAGGCCTTCAGTTTTGCTTCCCGGTGAGTACCGTTGTTGGGAACGCATAGAGACGGGTTCATTTATTTGAGCCCGGTCAAGACGGGTCTGGGTACACAGATCCGGTACAGACGTGTCCATTTAGGTGGATGCGGTAAAGACGTGTCTCTTTATGAGACCGGTATGACTGTACTGTTCTAGCAGTGCATACAGTAAACAAGGTTATTTTAGGACTGTGTATTTCTATGTACTAACTAGTATCTGTTTCTAATGTTTTAATGTCGTGGTATGAATGATTGTTTTCAGTCTATTATTGTGCTTATTGTGTTTTCGTTCAAGTTAGTTCAAACATGCCGCTGTTCCCGAAATTACGTCAGATAGGAACCAGGAAAGGGATACTCGAAGAGGCAGTTCCCGTCCCGCCTAGGGACACTCCTGGACATTTTATGTACCAGAAGCATGGCCTAGATGCCATACTGTACTTAGATTTATGGGTAGATTACACGAAGGATCTGGAAGAGAAATATAGATGGCCTGTCTCAGGGACATGGGATGCTGATTGCATCATGAGAGTAGAGGAAGCACTGTGGAAAAAGAAAGCTAGACAATGCCAGAAAGACGCCATAGAGTTGTGGCGTAAAGAAGCGCATAGAAGAACAGAGAAAGAAATCCATAAAGCAGAGAGAAGTAGAGAAGCATCAGAAAAAGCCAAAGAAAAAGAGCTAAAGGAAGAAGGTGAACGGGTTAAAGCAGAACAATTTGATAGACAAAGAAATGCCCTTATTAAAGGCATGTATCCCATCCTCGCCGAGGGCCTACCTAAAGTGACCCCGGAAGTACCCAGTAACTTGCCGCCACCACTGATCCCGACTAAACTCCATAGTCATAGACAGACAACAGCGGACATTTTTCTTTCCTCCTATTTAGACGACGCTGCTCCGGAGTATGTAAATACAGATTTTCCTCCTCCCAACCCTACCAATCCTCCTGTTAACATCCCTACTAATCCTTTTCGCCGACCATCCGTACCACAAGATCAACCCGCACCAGTAGTGTCACTGACAATGAAAGACGACTCAAGCCAAGGCGACTCAAGTCTAGGGGCATCGGGAGGGGGGCCTAATGGAGACATACCACACACACCGAACACCCCACCACCATTAACACGAACACTACGAGAATTAGCACTACAACGCACTCCAAAAACGACAATGACAACAGCATCTCTTAGACAATCACTTTCCCATTGTATATATGATCCAGTACCAGGTGTGGGCTCAATGCTCACATTCTCAATACGTTTACGACGCGTTGCAGACTATTTGGTCACTTTGCCAGACATGAAGGAACATTTAGACAGAATATACCACTTCGCTAGAACGGGGGAGGCACCAGAAAGTATACATGAGGCCATGGCAAATAGAAAGGTGGAGCTTCAAAGCATGCTTTTACGATTTTTGATTAATTGTTTGATCAGGGAACAAGACCAGCCAGATAAAGAAGTAACTAATGGTATGATTACTTGGAGTGACAATATAGCTATTGGTAAACATGATACACAGAACAAAATAGAATGCATGTGCAGGAAAATTCGTAAAGAAATTCTGAATATACACAGGAAAGAGCAAGCCGAGAAAGGGGACGACGAACTCTCAGAGGAGGATGATACAGTAACAGAGGATATAAATAAAATGAATTACGTAGGCAGGGCAAGACCGTTTGACAGACCCATAGGTCTAGATTACAATAAACGTCCCCTCCCTCCAATACCAGAAAGATATTCCCTCGAACACCTATTCCAAGCTACTGAACATGCACTGAAAAAACGGGTAGGGAGCAGTGAACTTTGTACTATGCATGAACAGGAACTAGCCCGGTCAGCAGTTCAATGGGCTTGTAATTCTAACATATATAAGGATGACATAGTAGCGCAGACATTTTTGAGCCTTCCTCCGGAAGAACAACGTTTAGCTGGTATTTACATGGTTCAACATCTCATCACCTTGTATGAGAGTCAGCATTCTGATTCAGGTCCCTTGTATAAACTACTGGACGATTTACTCCTAGAGAGATGGAGAGGCCTAGGTGCCGAATTAATTAATGTCATTCTAGATCAACGACATAAGTACTTGACTTTTCTGACCCCGCACTTGATTCCTGCCCCACATCGAGAAAGAAAGACCTTTCACATATACAGACAGAATCCCCTACGACAGGTTCATCCCGTTAAAACTGCAGGGGGTGCGCTTCAACGAGTATACGTTTACACACCCTTGACGAAAATGGAATTACTGGAAATGAAAAAATTACTGCCCTGTCATGATAAAGACCCAGGGGGTTCCACCGTGAATTAAAAGACATGCTCCGCATGGGGGATTATACATACGCTGATACCATTAAATTATTGAAAGTACTGTTACCAGCAGGCATTTACGAAAAGCTTAAAGAAAAAGATTGGGAGGTGGGTGAGAAAAAGATCAGCTGGACAGAATTAGAAGACGAGGATAAACTCCGAGGCCCGGGTGTTGGTCTTGGGGACAAAGCTAAAGAACTACCCGAACTATTAATACAGGTTTTGCCGAGATTATTGACTACCAAAAAGGAAGATTGGGATGCTATTTCAGCCTGCAAACAGAAACAAGATGAAGACACTAGTGATTTTTATTCTAGATTCGAAAAATGTTTTATTATTAACAGTGGCCTGAAGACAAGTAGTGAATCATACCCCCATCTTTTTGTGAGCAAGTTAGTAGAGAATTCCTTACCCTCGATCAAAAATAGAGTACTGAAGGTTGAGAGTACCTGGCAAGCAAATAGCCCTTCCCAAATGTTACAAATGTTACAGTATCACCAGAACCGAATTAGAGAAGAACAGGAACACGAAAAGAGACGCATGAAAGATACGTAAATGAAAGTACTAGTTGCTCAATCAGTTCCAGCTGATGGCCATAAAAAGGGCGCGGCACCTGTCAAAGGGAACTGTAATTACTGCAAACAGCCAGGTCACTATATAAATGAATGTGCTGTCCTGAAGCATAATATAGGTACAGGCAAGACGAAAGAAAGACCGCGACCTCCTAGACAGGATAACATCCCGCAGAACACGCAAACACCACAGAACACGCAACAGACAGTAGCTGTACCTCAACCCATTGCTGCCACACAACATGTCACGCAACAAATGTACCAGTATGCCCAGTCAGACTACCCAGATTATCAACAGTACTCATGAAACAGCCTAGAGAGGGAGGTTGGCTTGCCCCTTATTGAGGTTCCTGTAGATCAAGAGGGTCCCTATGTACATAGTCGTGTATTGGGAAAAGACAGAAAATTTCTGATTGACACAGGGGCGAGCAGAACTACCATCAGTCATGACGAGGTTCCAGGGGCACCCCTCTCAGGCTCACAGAATATTTCCCTGGGATTTTCAGGAAAGCCTATTGTTAACGAAATGTCAAAGCCAGTTTCCCTAGAAGTCGGTCCATTGTCCCGCACTACAGACTTGTTGCTTACGAAATCATGTCCAGAAAACTTGCTTGGTATAAAGACATTAAAAGAACTAGGAGCAGTGATTTGTTGTTCTCCGGAAGGAGTGAGATTGTTTTTACGTGATTTTAAAGGACATTATGTGTTGAGAGATTTTGACCCCAGACTCCAGAATGTACCACAGCATTTATGGGCGCAAGGTCTGACTGATGTAGGTTATATGCACATTACACCACACCGTGTCACACTCAAGCAAGGAGTTGTGCTGCCACGAATACGACAATACAAGTTGCCACCTGATGCTGTAGTTGCATTACTGAAAATTGTTGACGAACTCATTGCACAGGGAGTGGTTGTAGAAACTGACTCCAATGTATGTAATTCTCCTATCATTCCGATTCTTAAACGAACTGACCCAAATGCACCACCGGTTTACAGACTAGTGATTGACCTCCGAGAATTGAACAAATGCATAATACCGCAGTACCCAGTGGTCCCAGACATTTCTTCACTATTGACTGAAATTGATTCCGAAGCGACGTTCTTCACTGTCATAGACCTCAAGAACGCCTTCTTTAGTGTCCCGATCCATCCAGAGAGCCAATACCTCTTCGGATTCTGTTTAAATGGACGAAGCTTCAAATTTACGAGGGCTCCTCAAGGGTTCACAGAAAGTCCTAGTATTTACAGCCAAGCTTTGAAAAGACAACTAGACAGTATTCACATGCCTACTGACACTGCACTGCTCCAATATGTTGACGATCTTTTGATCACAGCACGAACAGAACGAGACTGTGAACGTGCATCACTGACAGTCTTATACTTCCTGGCAGAGAAGGGGCACAAAGTGTCCCCTTCGAAGTTACAATTCTGTGCCCAGCAAGTGGTGTACCTTGGACACTTGCTGTCCAAGACGGGTAGACAGTTGACACCTGACCGCATTCAGTTAATTGCACATCTTCCACAGCCCAAGACACAAAAGGAGGTACGGGCCTTCATTGGCCTCACTTCTTACTGCAGACAATGGATTCCCCAGTATGCATATCTAACCAAACCACTCATACAGTTGACAACACAGGAGGCAGCGACTTCGACTGTCCTCCCTTGGACTCAGGAACATACACTTGCATTTGATGAATTGAAGAAAGCTCTATGTCAAGCACCAGATTTAGCGACTCCATGTTACAGCAAACCTTTTACACTTTTTGTCACTGAACGCGAAGGCACAGCATTATCTGTCCTTACACAAGATCAAGCAGGAAAACACAAGCCTTGTGCTTACTTTTCTAGTACATTGGATCCGGTGGCCCAGGCTCTGCCTGCGTGCCTAAAATCAGTTGCAGCAACAGCTCTAGCAATCAGACAAAGCGATTCCATCGTGTTAGGACATCCCCTGACAGTACAGGTTCCACACTCAGTGGAAGTTCTCTTGAACAGGACACAGACACAACACCTGACTATAGCACGACTGACAGGATATGAACTGACATTGTTCCAGCCACACATAGAGATCAGACGATGCAATACTCTGAATCCTGCTACACTTTTACCCTCGAGCACAGTAGACCCTGCACCGCATGACTGTGTGGAAGTAATTAATACAGTGACGAAGCCAAGACAAGACTTGACAGACATTGCACTGCCAGATCCAGACCTGACACTTTATGTGGATGGTTCATGCATGAGAACAAGCACAGGAGAGTTAGTGGCCGCATATGCAGTGACCACTGATACTGAAGTCATAGAGACACATCGTATTGACACCCTGTCAGCCCAAGCAGCAGAGCTCATCGCTCTGACCCAAGCCTGTATACGAGCCAAGAACTTGAAAGTAAACATATACACAGATTCACAGTATGCCTTAGGAGTCGTACATGACTTAGGAGTCCTTTGGCAGGAGAGAGGTTTTCTGACCTCTCATGGGGCCAAAGTACAGCACGGTCCCCTCATTCAAGCTCTGTTAGATGCAATACACTTGCCTACAGCCATAGCCATCATGAAGTGCAAAGCACATATGAAAGTCACTGACGCTATTTCCCAGGGTAACGACCTGGCAGATCGAACAGCTAAACTTACAGCTCAGACTCAAGCCGACATTCCAACTGACACGACAAAGACAGAAGTACCATCGCTGACGAATTGCATGACAGTCAGGGATCCCTCACAAGATATACTCGACATACAGACACATGCCACTCCAGATGAAATCAAGAAATGGACTGAACAAGGAGGGGTCCAGACAGATCAGGGATGGATGACAAAGGGCAAAGCCACGTGGTTCCCCCCTGACTCCATGGTTCAAGCTATCATAAACACAGCACATAGTCCAGCACACTTAGGGGAAAAAGCCATGTTAGACAGTTTACAGAACATCTGGTTCAACAAGCATTTACGTGCAGCAGCAAAACAGAAAGTGCGTACCTGCATGATCTGTTGTCAGTTCAATCCAGGCAAAGGCATTCCCGTGGAACAAGGTGGATTCCATCCTCCTGACCACCCTTTTGAAGTCCTCCAGATGGATTATATTCAGATGGACAGATGTCGAGGATTCAAGTATGTCCTCGTAGTTGTATGTGCCCTATCCAGATGGACAGAAGCGTACCCAGTCCCAAATTACACTGCTGTGACCACTGCCAAACAGTTGGTCCGAGAATTCTTCCCGCGATATGGCTTGCCCCGTGTCGTGTACTCAGATAATGGGCAGCCATTCTCTTCTGAACTGATGAAACAAGTATCTCTTCTGTTAGGGTACCAGTGGAAATTCCATTGCGTACGACACCCAGAGGCAGCAGGTCTCGTAGAGAGACACAACCAGACTCTCAAAACCAAGTTAGCGAAGGTCTGTGCAGAAAAAGGCGTGGATTGGATGGTAGCCTTGCCGGTTGCCCTCTTTTACATGCATATGGTAGCTCATTCCAGAACCGGACTATCCCCGTACGAGGTGGTTTTTGGTAGACCGCCGAATATGTGGGGTACGCCTATGCCGAGAAAAATAACAGATGTCGACAGTACTATGCTGACAGATTACCTGGCTTCCTTGATGTCTGCACTCCTTTCTTGTCGTTCACAGGTTGCAGCTGCCTTCCCCGACAACACCCAGGTAAAAACTCATGCAATTGTTCCGGGAGACCTGGTGTTTGTCCACAACTTCGACCGTTCAAGCCCTCTGGAGCCCCGCTGGCGCGCTCCCAAGTTGGTGTTGTTAACAACGAGGACCGCCGTCAAGGTCGAAGGGAGAAAAGGCTGGCTCCATGCCCACCACGTGAAACGCTTCCATGGACTTGGTTCAGTAAAAGACTCTAAGGACTGTCCCGAAAACATTGACTCTAAACTCCCTTTGCTAGAAAAGACTCCGCAACAAGAATATAGACAGAAACTACGGTCTAGTAAGTCAGACAGCGTTTAATTGTTTAAGTCCCCCTCGGGTGAAGCGGTTAGACAGGTTCCTGACATGTATAAGATCGTAGACCCAAATAGCCAGAGAGATAGGCAGAAAGAGATGAAAAAGAAGTACTGCAAAGCCTTACGCAGCAGATGCATAGTAACTCTGATCATTATGTTTTTTCTAAGTATATCGATTATATGTATAAGCTTGACGCTACATGTTTTCTTTCCTCCTCTTGGTTCACATATACATTCTTCCTTCAATGACACTGTAGAACACACATTCAGTGATCTGCCACCCCATGAATTGTCATATCGACTAGCCCTGCGCAACAATATCTTTATTCGTATGTTACACCATTCTCACCAGACCAGCAATGTAACGAATTGCTGGGTATGTGGCCGACTCCCACCTTATCAGAAAATGAAGGGAGTTCTGCCCCTCTTTCCTTATCCGTTTTCGCACAATGGTTCGTGCGGAGCTTGGTTTGCTTTAATGTCATCAACACAGGACAGACAGTTCACAAATTCCCAGAGTGAATGGATTTGGGGGGAAATGAATATAGTAATGAATAAGGCATGTTTTCCCGATAAAGATGGTTTTCCCCAAGGGAAAGGAACAGATCTAGAAAATGAAGTGTACGAATTAGGAAATGTTTCCCTTAGTCTTATGATTCTGAACGTCCAGTCCGAGACAAATACAGGTTCACCGTTTATAACAGTCTTACCAGTAAAAGGTGAATTATGTGTTAAAAAGAATTGTTCAGTGCACCTAGGACACAGTGATTGTAATACTGTGATCGAATTCAATGATAAAGGAAAGTCTACTTTCAAAGCTTCCCGCCATTCCTATTTCATTTGCGGTCAGACAGCCTACGTACGTCTGCCCTTAGACTGGGGTGGAACGTGTTATATTGCATTCCTACTGCCACCTGTTTTTCTAGCCCCATCCCATTATTATCGAGATTCCCGACTTGTACATATTAGACATAAGAGGGACCTCCCCCCAGTTATCGATCAGACTGAGTCAGCATGGGACCAGTATAAGGATTATATTAGAGGTTATTTCTGGTTCGTAGGTCCCGTCCAAAATAGTAAATTAATACGCAGGTTAACAAGAACACTGGAAGCAGTAGTGAACGAGACTACTTTTGCCTTAGGTAACTTGACCGAGGAGCAGTCTGCTATGAGATTTGTTGTTCTTCAAAACCGCCTTGTTCTTGACGTCATCCTGGCCGATAGGGGCGGAGCTTGTAGAGTGATCGGCTCCAGTTGTTGTGTGTTTATTCCAAATAACGCACCATCAGTGTATGCAGCAATAACCAGACTCCATAAGATAGCCCGTGATATGCATCAGGACTCATGGTCTTGGTCCGGCTGGCTCTGGAGTGTAATAGCAGGATGGGGTTGGACAGTACTGTCATTCCTAGGAATAATACTGCTCATAGTATTTCGTTGCTGTCTCTGTCTGCAATGTGGCCCAGCGATTTGCGGCATGTGTGCCACTGCCTGTATTCCCCGTCCACGTTCCCGTGCACAAATGAAAAAGGATGAGCAAATGATGCTATATGAACAAATAGATGGTCTCATGAATATAAATGTGTCCTAAAGGGCGCAGTAGGGGACAAGGAGGGAATGAGGAAATAGAAATTTTATGTGGCCAGTGTGTCCCCCACTCGCACCCTATCCATGTACCTATGCCCCTGTATGTCCATGTTACCATGTAATTCCCATCTCGTGCCTGTAATAATAATGCCCCTGCATTTCCGTCCAATGTTAACATGTCAGTTATTAGGCCTTCCATGAATGAAACATTAATTCTGCACTGAGGCCTACGTTGCCAATGCATTTACATGGTACACGTTTACAAGTCGAGAGGCACACGTTTTTGTGGCCCAGCCGAGCCAGACCCTGAATTCAGGCTCCGAGCCTCTTCTGACTCTGAAAGCTGCAGTTTAGGTATGCATCCCTGACCTCTCCCTTACTCCCTGCTCAGCCGAGAGGTGCCCGGCCTGCCTGCCAAGACGGTATTTTGCCTACAGTTATCTGCTCAGCTCCGCAAAAACACATTCCAGTCTAGTAAAAGGGGTAAACATATTCCACCTGCAGAGCATAGGGCCTAGCCTTCCTGCCTCCATTCAAGTGATTTACTGAACCCGTTGCCATAGAAAGCCCATGGCCCCTATGCAATGCACGAAGAAATATATGCACACACTAGCATTTAGTGATGAACAGCTTCTGCTCGAGAGACCTTTACTTCAGACAATACATCCTCCAAACACAAGATATCAGATGTGCTAAAGGTGCAGGTCGTTCTGACATCCCAGACTCCTCTACTAGTGCTAAAGTCAGCTCTACACGTCAATTCCACGTCATGACCAGTTTTGCGCGCACAAGTAGGGTAAAGGTTTCTGCTGACCCTGCAGACCTCCTCTATGCATCCACCCACCTATGACACACCTATGACTCATCAAGTGAACACCCACGTGTACGCCTCCTTACACGCCTTCTTTTCACGCCCATGTGTTCTTATCTCTCTCTCTTTCACTTGCTCCGCCTGGAGCGTTCCGCCTTCTCTATTCATTGCAATTGTATGGCTTTACTATATATAATGTGTTATGTGAATAAAACGTCAGATGACGACCCTTCCTGAACCTTAGTGGTGATGGAACCCGATTCTCCATTGACTCGAGTCATTGTATTAAAGCCCTTTTGACTCGGACACCACGGACTCTGCCTCTCATTTTATGAGCTATCCTTATTCCTTATTAATGTATAGAAATTATGACAGGGTAATGTTTTATTTACCACAAGGTAAACTCCTAAGCATCAAGGCAAGGATGAACAGAGAAAGGAACAAAAAGATAACAGAACTAGAGAACCAGATCGGGGATCTGGAAAGGGGCCACTGTGCCAACCTAACAGACAGTAACACTCTGACTGACCTGATAAAGAAGAAATATGAACTTAACAAAATACTGAGCGAGAGAGCGGGCACCTGGATAAATAAATACAAAGCTATTAATCTATGTACAGCTAACAAAGCAGGGAGAGCGCTAGCATCATACCTAAAAGGGAAACAGAGACAACACTCAATAGCAGCAATAACCGACAGCAAGAACAGGTCACATACGGCAAACAAAGAGATCCTGAAGACCTTCAAAGACTTCTACAAGAAGCTATACACTGCAGATAAGGACCTCAAAGCCGATGGGGGGGCGAGCCTACTGAATAAACTGGCACTACCCAAGCTGTCAGCAGACCAAAGGGAGGCACTAGAACACGACATAACAGGGGCGGAAAATGAGAGAGCGACGGCAACACTCAAGGAGAACAAAGCGCCAGGGCCAGATGGATATACGGCGGTGTTCTACAAGCACTTCCTCCATCTGCTAAAACCTACTATGGTCGAAGTTTTCAGGCACTGTATTCGTAAGGGACGCATGACAGACTCAATGGCTGAGGCCAACATTATAGTTATCCCGAAGGAAGGCAAAGACACACAGCACCCCCAAAACTACTGTCCAATCTCACTAATCAACGTGGACTGCAAGATCTATGCCAAAGTCCTGGCGGCTAGATTAAACACGCAGCTCCCCGGACTAATACACAACTCACAAGTAGCTTTCCTTAAAAATAGGATGGCCCAGGACAACACTAGACTCCTATGTCACCTTATCAACCACACGTCCAACAGCACAGACCCGGCAGTCATGATTGCACTTGACGCCGAAAAGGCCTTCGACAGGGTCTCCTGGCACTTCTTGGAACTATGTATGCAAAAGTTCGGGATGGGGGAGAAATACAGAAGTATGGTCATGGCACTCTATAAAGACCCAAGAGACAGGGTGGTGGTGAACAGAGGCACATCAGAACCATTAACCCTAGAGAGAGGAACAAGACAAGTCTGCCCTCTATCCCCAGCACTATTCCTACTGGCGCTAGAGCCGCTGCTCGCCATGATCAGGGACAACCCGGAGATAAAAGAAGTCCAGATCAAAGACAACAAAGTGAAACTAGCAACGTACGCTGATGGGATACTGATTATAACAGAGAACCCGGGTACCTCGATAGCGGCACTAATGAGTTCCATAGAGGAGTATGCGCTGGTCTCGGGATACGAATTAAACAGAGACAAGTCAGAATGCAAACCCATGAACATACACACATCCAGTCCTAGGTAGCTCCGGGCTGCCTTGGCAAAAAAATTCCCTGAAATACCTCGGTCTCTACTTCGGTAGGGACCTCCAGTCTACGCTAGACCACAATGAGGGAGCTATACTAAAGAAACTGAGGCAAAAACTCAACTGTTGGTCTCCGAAGTTCATCAGCTGGTGGGGATAGGTGGAAACAATCAAAATGATGATAACACCCATGGTTAACTACATGCTAGTGATGCTACCACTAACACTAACAGAGGACTTCCACAAACAGCTAGATAACATGATTAACAAATTCATCTGGAGAGACAAGAGACCCAGGATAAGCTTACAGAAGCTTAGGCTGCACAAAAACTTAGGCGGGCTGAACATCACAAACTTTAAAACATTCCACACGGCATGCCTAGCCAAACAGGGTATATACTGACTCATACCGGACCAGGACTATACGCATGTGTGGCTGGCACTAGAGACGGTCTCCTTAGATGGTCTAGACCCCATGGCCATGCTCACGGCAAACAAGCACCCAGAAGCTAGCAACGTTATCCTCAAAAACACTAAGGCCGCCCTCCTCAAGGTCGACAAAAAGATGGCACAAAGCATAAAAAATACAAGATGGGAATCCATCTGGTTCAACCCCAAAGTAAAGTACAAAGAGAGGATATTAGATAACAAGACCTGGTATGAGAGGGGGATCTCCACCCCTATTCAACTAGAGATGAATGACACACCACTAACATTCAACACCTTAAAACACGTACACAACCTCCCAGACATTGTGTTTTCCGTCTTCCTCAAAATCAGGGCAGCCCTCACTAGAGCAAACTTAGCCAAAGGGGTCCCTTCCATTTTGCAATATATGGGAAACCTGAACAAGGCTGGCCACCAGACTGCCCACCTATACAAACTTTTGAGCCCGGAAACATTGAATCTAAACACCAAAACCCTGGGTTTCTGGGAAACACTGCAAAACAGAAATTTCAGCGAGAAAGAAAAACAGCTACTTTGGGTCTCAGCGTCCAGGAACAAAGTCTCCCCCAACTGGCACAAACAAAATACTGGCTACTCCACAAGGTGTTTTGGACCCCGGCCCGCCTTGCGGAGGTCGGAATCAGAGATAATGACATATGCTGGAACTGCCACAAAGAAAAAGGCGACCACGCACACCTAATCTGTGACTGCACCAAGGTCAAGTCATTCTGGAACAAAGTGAGGGACCTCATCAACAAGATAGTGGGGCACAACATACAGCCGGCTTCGTGGAGCTAGTCACCGCATTCATGGACCCAGAACTCGACTCCATGGGGGACGGAGACCTGATTGACCTGCTACTCACAGCAGCAGTCAAAACAATACTAGCGAACTGGAAGGACACAGGGAAGGCGTCCTTCGAAAGCTGGGTCAACTGGGTCACCTTCCTCAGGGGTCACATAACATCACAGCTAGGGGCTCACCCAACCATACAGCAAGAAGCGAGATGTGGGCTTCTCTGAACGAACACCTGGAGCCACACAAGCCCCCATAGATAGACCCCCACTACCACTACAGGCACTCGAGGCTCGGCGGATAACGGCCACCGCACCTGCTCTGCCCCCCCTCCCATTCTCTTCTCTTCCCGCCTTCTTCCTGCTGCACATTTTCATTTTCCCCTTCTCGAGGGTAATACATAGGCTAGCCGAAACAAGACACGCCAACCGGCCGACCGCAGACCAGTATTGCACCAGACCAGTCATGTTTGTCGACACGCCCTCTGTAACTACAACGGCGTTTGTAACTTACCTGTATTGCCCTCATGTACCGGTACTGTACTGAACTGTATACAAAATATCCTTTTAATAAAATCCTTTGAAATACAAAAAAAGTACGGCAGGCATGTGCCCCTTCAGTGGACATAGCCAGACTTTGGAGTACTGCAGGATTTTAACACACATTAATACGAAACAGTCCCCGGTGCTTTTAAAAAAAAGACACAAGTTTTGTCAGAAACAAAACTGCATTCGTTTTACAGATATATTAAAAATATGAACTCATGAGCAAAAATTAAACTTTTCTTTTGAAGCACGGACATGCTGTTTTGTTAACACTGTGCTTTTGAGTAAACATTGTGCTTCTGAGCAAAAGGGCGGCAGGCTGGAACTCGCCCGATGCAGAAATATTTCAGGCTCCTGGCCTCGCTCGGGGTCAATGTCAAACTGTGGTTAGTTTCAGCTATTGGCTGTTGAATAATAGCGGCAGTTCTTAGTCAGACCAGTGTCTTGGCGCAGTGGTGGGTGTCATGCCTGCCACGGTCCAGAAGGATGTCAGCCTTTGTTTCTTTTGGGCACATAGAGGCTGCAGTGCAGCAACATTTCTGGCCTTGTAATTCACCTAAAATAGGCTGAGGTGGAGAGAGGAAACCGAAAGCATCCAGGTCCGCATTCCCAGGTGATTGCAAGTGCAGCCAGTGCGAACTCCACGGGAAAGTCACTGTCACAGTGAGGCCACGGTTTAACTACTGGCCTGATGCAAAGTAATTGGGTCCCTCTGCAGAATGTGGTGAAGGACCACCTAGACTCCAGTCGCTCAGTAAGATTCATAAACTGGGTCGGATTATAAAACAATTAGGCCCGAGCACTCCACCCAAAAATTGGCCCACATTCCTGAATCGTCTGTTTCAATAATCACACCATCTAGTTAGTCTCATTGGAATCTGGCAGGCTATTTTTTGTTATTCTTTGTGTAGTTTTATATAGCGTGAACTCAGCCCATTGGCACTGGGGCAGTAAATGTGTAAATGTAAATGTGTAAATGTATAGGCATTTATATAGCGCACTACTTACCCGGAGGGTCCCAAGGCGCTTCGACCGCTGCGAAACCCTTCCTGGCTTCCCTGAGAGATGGTCCCTTAATGGGTATCTCCAGGGTGAGACCAGGCATCCCCGGCGGTCTGGTGGGGCCGTTAGTGAAGATGAGGCAAGCTAATGCCCAGAGTTGCCGAGTGTGAACGCTGATCAGAGTGGGCACCGAGGCGAGAGAATTATCGAGTCCGCTGACCCTGGTCCAGAAACCTGCCGCGCCGGGAATCGAACCCTGGTTCCGGGCCGTCCTCTGCTCTCGGGTCTGCCGCCTCTAACCAGTGAGCCACACTACTTGTGTACATGAACACCAACATTACACAGGATCCAATTTATTTTTCTTTTAGGTGAGACAATCTTCAATTCAATTTCAATTTCAAAAGCTTTATTCAACAGCATTGTCATAAAAGCATTGACACCCTAACCAATACATCAGTAAATACTATTCTAAAATACAATCACATTTTAAAACACACATTAAATTCAAAACGCTGACGAATCATGACTAAAAGGAATGCATTTAGTGCTAAAAACTCCAATTCACTAAACATGATTAATTAAATAATTAGTCTACATAAAATCACGATACATTTCCTCTAACTCCACTGGCTAAAGTGCGAGTGCGAATGATCCATGCCCATCCCAAATATTTTGCTACTGCAATTGCTAAAGGAGGGGAGCTTTTTGATCCCAAAATTCTAAGTGCTTCCTGGCACCTACATGTCCCTAAATTCTGACACGCTGGTTTTAACCACCTCCTTCTTGGAGAAGCATAGAGAGGGCAGGCAAACAGAAAATGCGAAGTGTCCTCAACCAAGTCTTTGCAATGGTTGCATACATTAACATTACTAGGCGACCTCTTTTGTGTGAAAGCGTTAAGGGGCAAACTGCCAGCTCTAAATTGGAAGTACAATTTTCTATCCATAGGTTTTGTAATAAAATCCCAGTATTGTTCACAAAATGGAGCAAATTTGATTTCCAAATACCGGGATGTTAACATGGAATGTGGGTTAGAGGTCAACACAAATTGCAAAGTCATATCTCAGTACATTTTTTTCACAATCTCCTTTGATGGGAAGGCAGTTGGGTCAGTGTTAGTCCATAGATGGTCTAGGTGGAGTTTTGTTAATAGGTTCCGGATCTCGTTGAGCCATGTTATTGTATGGAATCGGTCCTTCTTAATAATGTCCATGAGGGCGGAGGCATAATGACCTAGCTCCGGCGTTGACATTATTCGCCTCCAGAATAGTAATGGGCGCAGTCGAGCCAGAGCCTCAATCTTTTTCCTCCCCAGATCATACAACAGGGGGATTGTTGGTGTGCTCTGTGGAACGCCAACCAGACGTCTCAAAAACTTGTTCTCGGCAGTGGACAAAATGCTCAAGTTAGAAAAACCCCACAACTCTGAACCATACAGACAGGCATTTAGCACCTTCATACTATAAATCTCTAACACAGGATGGATAGGTTTGGTTAGTGAAGATTTATGTTTAAGTGCTAGAGCCCCTGCTAGTTGATGGAACTTTAAAACAGCTGAGTCAATACGGGACTTCCATTTCATATTGCACTGTAAGGAGATACCAAGATATGTAAAAGCATCCACCTGTTCTAAGGCGGCCCCATTGAAAGTTATTGTGCCCCTATATGGCTTGGCTGGATTCATGCACATAAACTTAGTCTTTGAAGTGTTTAATTCCAAGCCCCGGATCTGGCAGAAATCCCCGAAAGCATTAATTACCTTCTGAAGGCCACTAGGAGTTTGTGATACCAGCAACGTGTCATCAGCAAACATTAATACTGGTACACGAACCCCGTCAAGTATTGGGGAATCCGTAGGGGATTTCTTCAGGTAGTCCACTATGCCATTGATATATAATGAGAATAAGGTGGGTGCCAGGACGCATCCCTGTCTAACCCCACGCTCTACAGGGAAAAAATCAGTTACCTCACCCTGGGCCCCCCACCTGATCCTAGCGTAGTTATTTTCATGCATGCGGACTAACAATGTCAATAATTCGGGGCTGATACCTATTTCCGCGAGGACGCTCCACAATTTTTGTTGCGGGACTAAGTCAAATGCTGACTTCAAGTCAACAAATACGGCATACAATGGACCATTGATCAAGGTCACGTTTCTCCAGTACAAAGTTAAAAAGTAAAAGACCTGGTCAATAGAACTTGTTAGGGGGCGAAAGCCAGCTTGGTAGGGGGAGAGAACATCCTTCTCATCTATCCATGCTTGTAGTTTATTTTGTATCAATCGACCCATCATTTTGTGCAGAATCAATTAGACTGATGGGTCTGTAATTGCTTGGGAGTGTCTTATCACCTTTTTTGAAGACTGGGATGATCTCCGCACCCTTCCATGAATTGGGTATGGAAGCTCCATGGGCGATGGAATTTGCTAACCAGACAAAGTATTGGCACCATGAAGCCCGGTCGCTTAAGAATACATCGGCCGGTATTCCGTCCATTCCTGGCGCTCTCCCCCCAGTCACCCCATCCAACGCTATGTTTACATCACCCAGGGTGAACACTTCGCCTTTGATGAAGACCATTGGGGGAGGTAGATATTGGCCTGTGTCCAGATTACATGCATATTGTGGCTTAAAGAAGTCAATCCATAAGTTCTTTGCAACGTTGTTTTGTGGACTCTCTGCTACCCCCCCCCCTGTCCCATTTTACGATTGCCCAGAACTATTTTTGCTTCTTAGCTGCACATGCTGATTTGAGGTCAAGCCAATGATTTTCGTCCCAGAGTTTTTTCGCTTTGGTTTGTACTTTTCTGTAGACATCCCTAGCCTTCCTCACTCCTTCTCTGCTTTGACTCCTTAGCTCAAGACTAAGTTTCTGACGTGCTCTTCTGCATGTTTGATCATACCACCCCTGTTTTGTGGGTGATTTTACCACCTTTTTTTGGCCTACTGGTTTTAGAAAAAAGCCCTGAATTTTGGAAAAAAACTCAGAGTGTGCCTCCTCCATAAATCTGGAGAAGTTGGGTTCGGTACAATGTTCCTTCATAATGGTAATCTCAGAGACAACTAACTTCCTTAGATCTTCTAACATATCTGGCTTCTCAATCAGTCTGCCCCACCTTACATGGCGTTGGTTATTTGTAGAGATAATATCCAGATTGACTGCGCCCCTTTCCGGGCTTGGAGCTGGCACCCCCTGGTTAAATTGTATGATCAAGCATAGTGGATTATGGTCACTCTCTAATCTAGATGTGATGCTCATATCTAACAGCCTGTGCCAATCCCTCACATCCACTAGGATATAATCTATTCGACTTTTTGCCCTTCCATTATCAAATGTGTGATCACCCCGTCGGTCAGACGGGGTGCGCCCATTAGCTGCTCTTAAGCCCCTTGCTAAGCACAAGCTCTTGATTTGAATTGCTACCTCAGACCATCTCTTGACCAATGGTAGGTCCAACTGGGGGATTCTCCATTTATTATCCTCTTCTAAGGACATTTCACCGTTCTCCGAGCCCAAATGTTCGAAGGTCGTATTCATGTTTCCACCCACCAAGATAGAAAGATGAGATGGAAGGAGTTCGAGATCATTATCAAGTGCTGTTATTACCTCGGAGGTTTTTCCCCCTGCAACTCCCCTAGCGTATATGTTATAAATGGCCATCTCTTGGCCATTGGCCCAGGTAATCTTAATTGATAGTATGTCACTATTGTTGAGGGATCTTTCCTGGATATTACAATGCAAGGATTGACGCACCCAGATAATCAATCCCCCTGATGGCCGCCCTTTGGGGTTCTTTTTTGCTGGGACATAAAAATTTAGGAAACCATGCCGATAGACTGGGTTCACTGCCCAGGTTTCCTGAAACATGATTATGTCATGGTGCTCTATGAACTCACACCATTCTGGGGAAATCATTTTGTTAGAAATTTTCAGCAAGGTTCCATGATAGGAGGTTTAGACTCCTGTTATCTGGTATAGCTATATCCTGGGACGGCACTACATTTTGCCTACTGGGTGCTAGCCCAAAATTAGATAATAAACTGCGTGTCCAGTTGCTACTAGGATTATTAAAAGTAGATTCGGGGATGCCCTTGACACTACTTGACTTGGTGTTTGTGAGGCTGGGTGGATTGTAATCAACAGCAGCTTCTGCCCCATGAAGTCAGTCGCACTCATTGAGATCTGATAGTGCTGAGTATCTATTTTCAAGGGACACACCCCAACTGTTTTTGGACCAATCGTATTTCCCTTTTTTGCCACAGTATTCCATTTGGTTCTTAGGATGGTAGGATTCGAGATGTTACCTCGTCTGGCATAGAAGAAATCTAATGTTAAAGGGATGATCTCAGCGGTTCGGCGTTGGGGAGGATATATATTCGACAGAATGTTTGGCGGAACTTCCGGATCTGTAAAGTGCAGCACCACGCAGTCCCCCCTGAATTTTTTATGGCCACCCCCAATCCATTCCACTCTCCTTGCCTTCACTATCTCTTCTGCCAGCTGGTTCATACCCCCGGGTGAGAATGCCATGTTATGAGATAACCAGTGCAGGGCCTTGCTTATTAGGGAGGGTGTATTTTCTATTTGCCCAGGCTTCAAATGGGGGACATTGGCCAAGACCAGCACTAAGGGGGAGGCCTCCACAATTAGCTCTACTGGGCCCTTCTCTGCCCTGGGATCTCCAATCTTTTCCCTTGGGCCTGATCCTGAGGGTACCCCATTGTCTAAATCCTGACCTCCTCCCCCCAAATGACTAGTCATAGTTGGAAGGGAAGATACATTCTCAGTTGGCCCCGGGCAGGGAATTGTTGGAGTCTTTTTGGTCTCTACTCTAGATACTACTTGATTAGGGATATTTACCACCTCTTCTAATGTCTTCTGTAAGAGCCCCCCTAATCTATGCACCTCCTCTATAAGATGGTCAATTTTTCCCAGGAGAGGTTTTGTAATGGTCTTAATCTTAGTATCTAGGATATTTACTAATTTCTTGAGCTGGTCTTCATCCAGGAGTATTTTTCTCCCCCTTTCATCTTCTACATCCCTTTTGGGGGGTGGGATATCTAGTCTTTTTTTACTTGAGCGTAACCCACCACGCTTGGGGTGGCCCTTGTCCCCCCCTCTAGTGCCTCTAGGTGCTGGGACCGGCACCGGGGGCTCGTCCTCTAACAACACTAGCTCTTATTCATGTGTACTCTCTGTGTCCGACTCTGCTAAGGCCACTATTAACTGTGTTAATGTATTGTTATCGTGCTGATCCTGCAAGAAAACCTCATTATCTGGCTCGGGTACAGGCATGTTTTCTACCATAGACAATGAAGGGGATAGGCTCAAGCCCAATGAAGATCTTCTATCATTGTTAATTTTGGCAACCACCTGAACTAAATAGTTATCGAGGGTGTTTACTGCTAGGGGGGTTTTTGACTTCGACATGCTACGCAAACACAGTAGGTAACCTTTCCCTCAAGAGACACACTAGATAATGAACAATGAGAAAGTAGGACAGTGTATCGCGCTAGTGTTAGAGAGCAAATACTCAAAGGGTTCCACAATAAAACTAATAGATGACAACTCACAGCTGGTATTTTGGGCAGCGTTCTTGGCCCAGTCCAGTCTCTGCCAGTCGCGGACTGTCGCAGACTGTCCCGCCCTTGTCCCGGGCTACTCCCGCGCACTCCCGCACTGCGGGGTGCAGCAGTGCCTAATAACGGAAGGAGGTGGTTGGGGGGCGGGGCAAACAGGGAGAGCGTCCAGGTGCAGGTAATGATCACGCAAGGACTCCTGGGAAATGGAGTCCCTGTCCTGGCGCTCGCAGCCCTGCTGCTCTACTCTATGCCCTTAGTCGCCTGGTGATGTATCCTCGGTCCAGTGATGATTGCCCCAGCAGGATGAGGGATGCGGGACCCACGCAGCGGGTACCGCGAGGTTCTGAGGAAACAAGAAAGCAGCAGCCAAATAGGACTCTCCACAGCGTCTTTCAGCTCGAAAGGTAGGGCTTCTCACAACAATGCAGGAGCAGGCAAGCACTTTTCACTCGGTGGTCGGGGGGCGGGGCAAACAGGGAGAGCGTCCAGGTGCAGGTAATGATCACGCAGGGACTCCTGGGAAATGGAGTCCCTGTCCTGGCGCTCGCAGCCCTGCTGCTCTACTCTATGCCCTTAGTCGCCAGGTGATGTAGCCTAAGACAATCTTATTTTAAGGGAGATTACATTATTGGCCCAGAATCATAGGAAGTTGAGCTGACGCCGGGACTTGCACCTCATTCTGTCAGCAGCTCTGACTAAGAGCGACATCCAATTTGTTTTTTCCCCTGGGAAAGGTGGTCTCACAGTAAGGCTTCTGCAAGAGCTCCCTATTCACCCATCCCTCCCAAACAAGGCCCAACATAGGTGACAACACCTGGCTTAAAACAGGAGCCTCAGGAGGAAGGTGTTCACTGATGGAAAACTCAGCTGTGCTGCAAGAATAAGCACCATGCAGATCACATAATTGTATTTTATGTGCATAGCTCTATGGGTTACTACTTTTGTCACAAAAGATCCTTTTGTTTCTGTACAGTTCATAAGTTACAATGATAATCTAGCTCAATGAGCTATGAACTACCATCAAAGAGCCGCATGCAAACTACCTAGTACAGGTTACAAAGTTATGTTTTTTTCAGTCTTTCAATATCCCAACGTTGCTAAAAAGGGCTTGTTTGGGTAGAAGTAAATTCTTATTAATAAATGTAACCCTAACCACCGTGTTACGTTTTGGATCCCAAGTTTGTGCTTCTCCAGCCTAAGCACTCTTAAAAAATGACTACACCTGCTAGTGCCCTTGGTCTTACGTAACATTTTCTATACACTTATTTACACATATATTATTCATTGTCTTTATTAGTGTTTGATGTAAAGTGCTATGACACCATAATCTGGTATGAGAAGCGCTATTAAACCAATGAAATACTCGAGAAAGGGGCTATGGAGAGATGAGGTGCGAGGGACTTCCTATCAAATCTTTACTTGAGGAAGGCTCCGAGTCCTATGCTGAAATTCAGATCGCGTATTACATCTGACTTTCAGCAGGGCCAGTTGAGGATGTGGGTGGAGCCAATCGAGTGAGTTGGTGGAGTCGGCGAAAGTGGGTGTTGGCCTCCGACAAACATTTGAGCACCTGGACTTCATATTTTACAAATTAAGCGCTGGACTGAACTGAAGCACTTTCTGTATTAAGCCCCCCATGCTTATCATTCAACTCCTCACTCCACAATGTGTGAAAGCCCCGCCACCTTGTTTGGGGGAGCCATCATAACTAAACTGCTACAATGAACAGCAGAGCTATCCTTGAGTGCTGACAAGGTTCGTGTCACCAACACTTCTCAAAAGTGCAAGAGGAAGGCATGCGCCAATTGGCATCAAAAAGCCCAAGAGACAGCATACAATGAAGGTGACTTAGTCCTGGCTAGGCAGAAGCTAAAGCGGAAAACAGACACTCCATTTCCTGTCGATCCTCTGAGGGTTGTGATGTGCAAATCAGACACATGGTGACCGAACATTGTCCCGGACAAGCCATCACACGGGACTTATCACATTTCAAACACCTAACCCTGACATCATCAGCTCGGACCTCCTACACCTACCGATAAAGATGTCCCACCAGACAGTGCAGATCAAGCATCATAACCTCAACCATCAGTGCCTGAACAGAGTGCATCTCAAACACTCCGTCACTCGAACTGATCGACTAATGCGAACACTTCAACGGCTCATCTTAGAAATACAACTGTTGTTTGTACTTTTTATTTAACATAGAGGGAGATGTAGTGTTGTGTGACTTTGTGTGGTAGGGCCCTTGCAGTTCTGGGCAGACTCAGTAGAGGAAATACGTAACTGGTTGGGGGGGTGTTAAGGTGGGGTTATTGACGGTTATGGCTTAATCAGAGCACAGAGTTAGAGTGTATGGCGAGGAATAAAGCACAATCCAGAGTACCATGTGTGGTGTATTGATTTGCATGCTCCCGGGCTGAGGAGGACGCTACAAATTTGAGAGATCCAACATCATGGGTCAATGGCTGCTTTACTTCTTCCATCCATTTAGTATGTTAGCACTCTAGCTTTGTAATTTCGGAAACCAATATTTCTATAAAAAAATATATAACGAGGTTACACTAGAGATCATCTCTGACGTATATAGATATATTTTAAGCTATACAAGTATGCTTTCTATTGAATAAAGCGTTGTAAAACATTACAAACTTGCAGTTTAAAGGTTAGCCTGGTGAGAGCAAAAAAATACCGTTATTGCAAGGTAATGACTATGCCCGAGTTAGCCTCACTGTTACAAACACCTTTCTGCGATGGCCGCTAACTCTAAAATGCCTTTTTCCCTACTTCCGCTCCCTCCTTCGTATTGCCGAAAACTGTCGGTAGCCTACACATCTGAAGTTATTCAGTCGTAATATCAACTTTAGTCACAAAGTGTAAAGTTACATGTAAGAAATATTATAATCTTATGAATCACTGCGGGAGACTGGAACAGTTCGGGATTAATACAAGCTGTACAATTGTTGGCACATTCACGCAATTTGTTAAGATATGCGGTATATTTACTTTACTGTTTGTCAAAAGCAGCAGCTCGCCTAAGTTTTTGCTCAGCAGAGTGGCGGCTTTAGCAATGGCCACTTTATTATTTGTTTCGAGAGAGTGAATGTCTTCGGCGTTGCTTTATGTCGTGCCAGTTGTAAGTGTAGTGATTGGCTGATTACGGGACTGCGTCATTGCTTTGCGTCGGAGGAGGTGCTGCTTGACCGGCGTGTGTGCGCTGTGTGACAGGTCAGACATGGCGGCTCAGTGTATGCGGACGGCGTTGCGGCAGACTTTGATTTTGAGGAGCACATCATTGCGGTAAGAGTGCGGGTGTGAACGTTGTCAGAGGTCATTTCAGTGTCTCTAGCAGGGGTCACTCCTGTGGGAGAGTCGGGGGAATTAGAGGAATCTATGCCTTTTTCACTCTGCGGAATCAATGCGAAAGGTCTTTTGGGAAGGTGATCTGGAGCGTGTAATGACCTGCTCCTGTTCATTTATGGTACGTGTTTTCCCCCAGAGAAGAGAAGGCACGGTGATCATTTTGAAACTTAAGGGAAACACCTGTCTTGGCAGTGTGTAAATTCCTGCTGATGAAACTCCCTGGTAATCGGGTAATTGCCAAGATTGACTGCCGCATTATTCCCACAGTGCCCTATCTTGCATCTAGGCAGAGTTATTACCTTAGTTCAGTTCTCCCCAAATTTATTGTATGATAAAAACCTCACAAATATAACTTTGAATTTCACTCAAAAATAAGCATATACAACATTAGCATTAAATCACAAATCTTAACGGGCCTGAACACATAATTTAATACTACATACACATAGCTGCCAAGGTTTCGGATTGCTATGTGTGACATTTTTAATAATTTCAGTGTAATTGAGTGACATTTCAACGACTATGAGCGACACTTTCTCGCAAGACGACAGCAACAAATTAATATCAGAAATTACACCCATTTGAGCAACGAGAAACTCTAAGATCTTACAACTGCTGCAAAGCCCTATAACTAGAAGGGCAATGTGGGCCCGACTTTACCTCACAGGATGTGAGAGGCCATACTGCCTACTAATGAGCCTCACAGCCCCCCAAAACAGGATGGAGCTCCCATGGGTGGACTTAATCAGAACCACATGCCTCATCCTCCCTCTGCAAGAACTGATCAAACGGTGCTGAGAAGCCCCAGAATGTACCAGCACAGTGTATCCACCTCCCGTACCATGTGACCCTCAAAGCCACCTTCTGACACACGTCACCTCATAAATAGCCTTAGTCCTTAATAATAAGAAGTGACAACCCGGCCTGGTCTGGCTCAAATGCTGTAGCAAATTCTTCTCAGTCTGCCCATGCATAATCACCTGTTAGCCTCTCTGGATTATTGCCTTTATTAACTGCAACAGTTCACAGGTATGTCCTCCTGAGCTGGCACTTACCAGTAGAGTTACACCTGGTTGTCTTTTTGTTGGCATGAGGTGTATTTTATTGCCTTTGCAAAAATTGTGAAAAGCACCTAAAGCGGGTCTTTTTTTCCCCTCATTAGTACATACCTTAAACAGTAAAAACAAGAAGATGAAATCACTTTGCAATATTCTGGAGCTGCCATCTTAATGATCAACGCTAGTAACTAAAGTAAACCGACAGAAAGGTGATCTATAAAAACAAATAAACTTTATAAACACAATTTTTATAAGATTGTATATCACGTTTGACTCTTAAATCTTAAAAGAAGGTGAAGAAATAGCAGGTATTTATTTGTAAAAGGTGTCAACCCTACTTACCGGTTGTTACTATGCTACTTAGGCTTCCACAGTACGGAAGGCAGGGGCACTTCGGAGACTGTCTCTCACTGTCTTGGAGCACAGAACCGGTCTAGCTGCAAATCATGCCTCAGATAAGTTCACAGCTTGCTGGCCTCAGGCATTGCTGCTGGTGAGCTGCTACAGGCTGAGGGTCTCTGGGCTGAGGCAGAGGAGCTCGAGTGCTGGCAGTGTGGAGTCCAGGTACTGGCTCAGTGAACCTGGCAGGACCAGGCAAGTGTGCCTTGGCCCGCGCATCCTTACAAGTGGACAGATTGTTTTCTAGGTCAGGTGGGGGAGCTGAGAAGTGCCCTCCCTCCAACACGTGGAGAGCTGGGCATATGACATTTTCTTCCATCCAGTAGGTTCAGGCCTCCTACGGGACAGCGGTGACTGCCAGTACCTCAACATGGGAGGTCGGGTTTCACTCAGTATTTAGGACATTTTACAATAAACATCCTTGTTATCGTGTCCAATGCTGGCGAGTCTGAGTCCATAAAATTTGAGCGGCAGGCAGCTGATGGCGCTGTAAGCAATAAAACCATTATAGAAAATGGGGTAACCCAAAACGGTTGTTGGACCTGGGTAATCAGTATTATCAAAAAACAATGGCCCAACCCGTGATTGTTTGCTGGCTCAATAAATCATATGCTCACAGTTGATCACTTGTAAGGTTAAATGAGGATTAAGGTTATTTACCTCTAATTTGATTAAATCATAAAATATTCATTCCATTAAAAAAGCAACCACCTATCAGTGCAGTTCGAGTCTGGCCAGTCAGTGTCAACAAACAAACTACTCGCGCGCGCACCTGGCAATTGACATTTCGGACAACGCCCACTTATGTGAACGACGCTACGTGCGTTTCGAGCCTGGCGAGTCGATGTCAACAAACAAACTACTCGCGCGCGCATTTGGCAATTGACATTTGGGACAACGCCCACTCATGTCAATGGATCCCATCGAGGGTGATACCGAAGACGCATAAAGCACCGTCAGATGCCAGGACGAAGATTCACTCTTCTCTACCTCACGGTGATATCCATACACGAACACTTGAAGTAACGGACGAGTCCTTGTATGAGAACAGTATTAATACCCTTGTCATCATCACTTGAGTTTTTGTGTTGACGGTCTACGACCAATAAATTGGAGTGGGATTGTGGCCATTCCCTTCACGTTCTTCGAGATACAGGAGGATTGTGAACTGCCCAAAAAAGCTAATTGGGCTTACAGCGTGTTAGCTACGGTACGAAGGCTTTGCCTTACACGTCCTGAGGAAGACCCGCAGGTCGAGGTTCCCAGTTACCCTTGTACCCCAAGACGGGTCGAAACGTCGACGCCCCCCTTTTCCTATAATCAGGACCACTACTCTTTGGAACATTATACATGCCAGTCCTGACTGTATGATTGTTAAAATTGGAATAATATCAATAGTGGCCTGATTGCATAACACGCTGGATGATTTCCAGCTTTTGCTTTAATTGAACAAAATCTTATGTCACTTTTCTGTTGAGGCTTACTCCCCCCTTTTTCTTTAAACCACTACTTTCTTCTTTTTCTGGCACCTTTGTAGAAGCACGTTGCTCTTTCCTTTACCGTTCGCTGTGAATACTGTACAAATGTATATAAATAAATGTCTCGCTGTGTTTGGAGTACTCTATTAAAACTCCTTTTTGTAAATAAATGAGTTGTGATAGGTGGTTGCTTTTTTAATGGAATGAATATTTTATGATTTAATCAAATTAGAGGTAAATAACCTTAATCCTCATTTAACCTTACAAGTGATCAACTGTGAGCATATGATTTATTGAGCCAGCAAACAATCACGGGTTGGGCCATTGTTTTTTGATAATAGTAAGCAATAAAAAGCACATTTGTAGGTTAACACGTGGCTGCCAATGTCTCACTGACATTTTTGTCATAAAGTCTGCGCATTATTTTGATTACTAAAAAGCCACACTATCTACAGACACGTGGCTGGAACTGGCATCAGACACAGGTGGCACTTTGAACGAAGGTAAGGTTTTGTTTGACTTTCTAATTTAGTCTCACTGCTACTACCTCCGCTCCTTTCATCATACGCGGCAGGCAGAGCATACATAGTACAGATCATGCACATCCTGCACTGCCCGGAAAGGTTGACGGTGTTGACGGTCTGTGTAAGAATTTTAGTAGATAGTACAGCACTGCAGTCTGTGCATGTTAGGCTAAATGTGTACACCAAGTGTGGGTAGGGGTGCGAGTGGGGGTCGTGCAGGCACTTTGGAATTCAAAGCTTTACACTGCCAGCGTGCCGGCAAATGATTTATGCCCCTCACTGTAGGCACAGCAGCACTCGCGCTATCCAGTGAAATCACATTTGTAGGTCAAGCAGAGTGAGAGAGAGTTCACTCTCCAGGCTGTACTCACTTTGCTTCGAGGCGAGCAGCAATTATTTGCACAGGCCGCCTCAACACACAGTCACACTGCTGGCGGTCCTGCGGCCTCGGCTATGAGCCACAGGGTATCCAGACTCTCCCGCAATCATCTGGAGGATCACAATGCCTGATGTGCGGGCCCATTGCTGAAACTGTAGTGACAGTCACAATCCGCGAGGGTCGCGGCCGGGCGCCGGTAGTAATATTTAATTTTAAATTATGGGCAGGCTGAGAGGCAGCAGGCACTCAACTCACTTGTCTATCTCTCGAGTCCCCCGCCGCTTGTAACGACCAGGGCCCTCACTTCCTGTGCAGGCAGCCGGATGAGGTCACATCTGATTAATAATCCATCTCCATCTCTCCCCCCCACCCCCACACAACGCCACAGCAGCCAGTAGCAACCTCTGCTGAGCTGAGGGCTCCGCTCCAGGGTCGGAGTGAGTCAGTGATTGACAGCCGCGCAGTGGGACTGGGAATCAAAGCCAGGGCAGTCGTAACATTGTAGCACCTCACTGACTCTCAGAGGCTAAGCTAGAGAGACAGAATAACTGTTTAAACTAAGTGAGTCTGCAGAGCCTGCACACAAGTCAGCACGAGTTTCTGAGTAGCATTAACAATGCGTGACATTGCATTTTAGTGAGGTAATGCGAACACTGCACTGAAATGCGTGAATGTCACACCTGATGCGTGATACTTGGCAGGACTGCATACATACCATTCAACACTGTGGGATAAACCCTACTAACAGATTTTGCGAGCAGAGCATGTATATTTTTTTCTAGCTAAAAATTTACGTGGCTGGTTGCTATTAGACGAGTCGTAAAACCTCACAACTGAGTAAATTATGTTTTTCGTGTGATGAATTCCAAGTCACTAACATACTATCATAGTGGTCATCTGCACACTTCCCCTGTCATGGCCTGCTTTCCAATGCCTCCATCACGAATGTTAGCAGTCTTGTCGCTGCTTACTTGCCTCATGTTTACCTTTAAGATGATGCGTAGTACACCTCCTGCTGTGACCAGCTAACACGAGCACCGTGCTTGCCAAACCACGACAACCTTTCTGACTTCCGATTATAAAGTTGCTAAATAAATCTATGTTAACAAGAGTGAACTGATCCAATCCTACATTATGAATCTGCAGCTTAGTATAGTTGTAGTCCAGCTTTAGTTGCTTCGATTGAACTAGCATACCTGAAATTAATGTTTTGAAGAAGAAAAAAAATAAGCCCAGGACTTGAGCATCGGGCCCTTGGTGACATTAATCTGTTCGAAGCACTTACCAAATCACCCTACACCTCATTTTGTAACCTGCTACTGCCACCGATACCATCAAACTAAGAGCAAAATGTTGCTTTATGTAGTTAACCCTAATTAATTTCATGCTATTTTCGATTGTTTCAAACTGTGCTTTTTCAATGCCATATGTGTATACAGTTTGTAACTTATATTTTGGGGCCTTATGCAGAGAGGTCCATATATAAACTATGGTTCGATTCGCTAGACTTCTGTCAATATGATTACTATTTGGGTTATGTTGTGCACTCCTTTGGTTCATGAACCTTCTTTGGTGTAGGAAGCGCAGAGTTCCTGTGAGGAGCTGACTGGATGAACAGGTTATGTTGGTGGTCCATAAGTAGAGGTTACAAACCTCAAGTCTCTTTATAGTGATGAATGTTGGTACATGGGTGTAAAGCACAGCACAGCTTAATTTGAGATGGTGCTTTCAGGTTGGGCTCTCCTGCACTTATTAATTGGGGGGAAGGGGATTTGGGGGGAGACAGAAAACGAGCAACAAAGGGAGAAAACCGAGACGAAAAAGAATAAACACAAGTGACTTTCAGGTGTTGGAAGTATTTAATCATGGTTTAAAGATTATTCAGGGGAAATCAAAACTAAGCATTCGTGATGTTCGGCACTACAAACTTCTGCACTGCTGGCAGCAGCTTATGACAAAAATGTTTGGGCACCAGAACCTATTATTTTACAAATTAAACAGTGTTATAAGGTTGGTTAGAATAGTGATGGGAAGTCCCTCTGTAGAGACTGGATGGTGTCCTTGAAGTTGAAACTGAATGGGTATGGTGAAGAACTGTTAAAAGAATTCAACACTATGCCAGTTTGGCCTTTCCTGGCTATTACTGGATTCAGTGGTTAGTGTTTGTCACTGGGTAGTCCTAGACAAAGGTTAGTTTGACCACTCTTTAGATGCTCTCCTGATGAGACATCAGAGTAATCTTTGCAAACTTTTCTTGTGGGGGAGAAGGGGCACTTTCGAGTGTTCAAGATGTAGTTGCCCACATCCATGAGCTAGCTGTCCTTAGCCCATATATAGAAAATTTAGTCAAGAGCGTAGAGGCATCATTAGTTGAATCATAGTAGAATAGACGAGATAATCTATAGTGTAAGGAACAAAAGAGAGTCCGTATCTCAATAAAGGTTGAGAATGTTGTGTCCGTGTCAAAGTTCTTTATTGTTCAGTCATAATAATCCCTTATTTTACAATGCAGAGAAAATAGTTAAGCATGTAATTCTCAAAACGAGAAACTTCCACAAGGCAAAAGTTGCTTCTCTTAATGGATCCAGTCAAAACTAATATATAGTGTCCAGATAACCACCCAATGTAACTATAGAAACAAAGTATTGAGGAAGAGTACGCAGTCTTAAGAGTCCCAAACATCATGTAGGACAAACATTCTGGATTGCCTTGTGATCACAAGTACCCTTAACATGAGAGCAGATGCAGTGTTGTTCATATTAAATGGAGTTGCAGTGTTGTTCATATTAAATGGAGTTGCCCAAATGAGAGAACCTAGTGATCTTCCATCTCAAAGATAATTGTTGTTTTGCAAATTGTGAATTGTCATAGTTTTTTGTAGGAAGAAGAAAACAAATGTTATTCGTAGGTTTCTATATTTTTATGTATAGCAAAGTTGGACAAGGCCTGTGGTCTTCACAGCACTGCATAGAGAAGCCTAACAAGAGGCCAAGTGATCCTTACGAAGAATACATTCATCATAGGAGAATCATTAACAACTA
Organism: Lissotriton vulgaris; assembly: GCF_964263255.1. Lineage (NCBI taxonomy): Eukaryota > Metazoa > Chordata > Amphibia > Caudata > Salamandridae > Lissotriton > Lissotriton vulgaris. Next base: position 211,750 of record NW_028246546.1, on the reverse strand, counting down.
TAGCGTTGCAGAAATGCACCACTAAAGGTGAGAGGGTGAAGCAGGCCAAGGAAGAGATGGAGTAGATTATCCTATTCAAGTGCAGAGGGTTCAGAACAGTTTTTACGTACTTTCTGATATTGTCTACGTTTGGAAGCAAATAGTTGTAGCTGCTTCCTAAAACAACTGGGGAAGCCCTTGCCTATATATACTAGAGTTTCCAGTTTTAAAATGGACTAGCTTATTACATTTTTATTCTGCTCCGGAGATTTTTAGTTATTTTGCTATTTTGAAGTCTGTTCTGTATGGTTTTGAATGCTTTTCCGAACACTGTGTGTTTCATTAATTCTTGCATCAGTTACCAGTGAGGGCTTTAAGAGAATATTAGTGATGGAATTGAAATTCTTTGTTTACACCACGGACTGCACTCACACAATCTAGTTTAGCTGAAGCAAAAGTGAAGGTAGGAAGGCCCGTAAAGACAGTGTTTTCTAGGTCAATTCGGGATACAATCAGGATGAGGATTCACATATTGAGTAATTTTAAAATCTTCCCATGTAGAGAGCCTGGCGTTTATTTCCATTCTGCTTCAAACTAATGTGTTACATTTTCTTTATGTATTTGGCAAAATAGAATGTTATTTAGCAAATCAAGATCTAAGCTAAAGGGAAAATATTTATGCATCTCTGCAAAGAGGGTAGACCAGAATGATTAGCAATTCTCGTTAGGTCCGGTTTCTCTATACTACTGTACAGCACATTCAGTACTCCCTAGGATTTTCAGTCAATTACAGCGCATCTGAAATGAATGCTGTACAGAGGTTTCATCAAATGGCACTACGAAACTTAATACGATACAAAACAAGGGATTATTCATGATATACTGGAGATGTTGAACTTGGAGAGTAGTGAAAATTGAAAGACTGTGTTCAGGGATTGTTTGATGAATATTGCGTACAGTGGTTTTTGGTCTCAGATTTTGCAGATGTTGGGTGACAGGTAGGAAGAATTAAATGTAGTGGGTGGGTAATATGCTATCTGCAAGACATTGCAATATTGGGTTTGGCATGTAGGAAGCAGCCAGCAGTATAGATGGAAACCACTGCAAGATGGAGTGTAGACATTTGGATGCTAGAATCAGGGTATTGAATGGGGTCACTTTGTGCAATGTGAGAAGGCCAACTTTGTTTATGATTTATGTTTTTTTTTAAAAGTGAGGGTTTGGTTGGTTTCCGTAGGGAGCATGTGACTCAGGGTGTGGAAGAATTTATGGGGAAGGCCTATGAGGAATTTATGGGGAAGGCCTATGAGGAAGTGGTTTTAATAATCCTGCTTGCAGAGGACTAAGGCATTGCTTACAGTTTTGGCAAAATATAGTCTCGGGCTATCTTTTACAGATGTTGAGCATTGAGTGACAAAGTTGATGATCTCCGTTTTGACCTGTTTAAGCACTGTGCAATACGTTGCCTTTCAGGGTTGCGTCGTATAGTCGCTACCTACTAGCACATCCTTGTGGAAGGATGGGAACATTTAGTAGACTTGTGTTTTGAAAGAAAATGGTGTGACTGAGCCATGAGGGACTTCCTTTATGATTAGTAGGCAAGGAGCTGCAGAACTACAAAGACACTCGGCAAAGCTTGTCCACATGATAGTAACAGTGGTAATCAGTTTAAGGAGCTCTGCTGTACTCGCCAAGCCTGACTGTTGCCAAGTGCCACAGATTATCAAGGAGGGTACTGATGTTGAAAATCTGGTTGTGTTGCAATATGAAGTTGGAGGCATGGTTGACCACTGTCACAGTGCAGAACATAATTGGGATGCACAATTACAGCGGGATGTTGAGATTCCTGATGGTCAGAGTGGTTTTAGAAATATTGGAAGTTGCAGGGATCACTGAGAGAAATTTGTATTAAATAAAAAACGAAGTAGCATAACCTGTTTGGAAATTAGTTTGGTAGTGTTTGCTTTTAGCCTCTTTAAAACGTCCTTTCATTTAAAAGTATACTGCACAAAGGTCACTGATTGTTAATGATCTTTGGACTCAGCAAAACCTGGCACGTTTACAACCAAAAGCCGGGAGGTGAATAGGGTTGCCCTGCTTTTGTATGAGATTTAAGCAGTGGCATAAATTATGAACATTAAAATAAAATATTCCTCTCCATTTGACTACTACTTGTAATAGGTATCCATTTTAAGAATAATTCTTTCTCTCACCCTCACACACACTTACAGATGCAGTCTCACCACTGCATATCTCATTTCACTCCACCTACTTGTGTCCTTGTACTTTTGAGAAATGTGCAATTATTCACTTTAAGCCCTCTCGATAAACATTAGCAAATTGTTGATAACCTCTCTAAGCTAAATCTAAGCTAAATTTTAAGGTCTACATCTAGCTTGCCAGTTATGTTTTTCAGAGAATATTTGCTGGAACTCTATTATGCCTCAAAACAATACCTCTTGAAAAATCAGATCCTTTCAGCATTTTATTTCAGAACATGTAAAACATTCCCCCTAATAAAGGATATATTTTAGATGCTGGGGTATCTTCTTACCTCCTGACATCTTTCAGAGACAGAAAATCTTGGGCACAAGGCTGGAGTGACTGTTTCTTTATAAAGCTGTTTTAAGAATCATTATCATCCCAAAATGTTATGTTCTAACTCATACATGTAGCTCTGTTGACATCACTTACCTCCCTTGTGTGTAGATACCTACCTCCAAAATGTTAGTAATATCACAGCCCAAGCCATGGAAAACCTAAGATTGCATCTATCATTGTAAGTTGGTGGTTTGTGAGGTCTGCTTTGAAAAACCTTCTCCCCCTTATGGATTACCAATCCAGAATCTCCTATAGGTTGTACTTTCCATTGCAGTTTGAAGACTGCCTGTCATTTCTAAGGTCGGGATTAGCAGGATTCTAGAATTTCCCTCAAAGTAGATTGTGTCATCAAAATCTAGAGAAAGGTCAATAAGCCACAACACAATTTTGTTTAGCTAGCACTATACACTCACCAAATCTATAATTGATGCCTTCAAGCCTCATTTGTGTAAGAAGAAGATGGGTACGTGGGATTTCGTAGAAAAGTCTGCAATTATTCAGGATCCAGATGCTGCAGTAGAAGCAGTCATGCCCAGAAATCTAAAGTACGTTAAAATAAGTCTGCCCCATAAGGACTCTTAATTCCAGTCCAGCATAGATACTAGCAAGACCTCTCTTTCACCGCCCCCCCCCCCAGCTGCTCCGCTGTTGTGCCGCTGACCCTGTTCACCTCTGTACTGGTAGGTGTTCAAGGCCCTCATCCACCCGCAGGTTCCTGCCTGCGCCTCATCCCTGGTGGTCAAGTGGGAGAGCCTTGCTCTTCTGCTGTTGTCTGTCTCTGTGTTTGTGCCCGTTTTTCTGTCTTTGTTAGTGTTTTGTTATTGTGCCTGTGGTGTCTTGTTATTGTGCCTTTTTTCCTGTTTTTCTGTCTTTCCTCCTGTTTCTGTTCGTTTCATCCATGCCCATTTCTTTCGCGCTACTGCTGCCCCCGTGGCCCCTCACTCCTGCCTGTTCCCACCTCTCAGCTGCGCTTCCCTATTTAATGGCGGCTGCTGCTCAGGTTTCCGAGCAAGACCTCTGACCTCCTGGTCAGAGATATTCTCTCTCTCCCCGCAGCTCTGCTGTTGTGCTGCTGACGCTGACCCAGTTAACCTCTGTACTGGTAGGTGTTCAAGGCCCTCCTCATCCGCAGGCTCCTGTCTGTGCCTCATCACTGGTGGTCCAGAGGGAGGGCCGCCCCAACCGCCTAGGAGGAGAACTCATCATCGCACACGAGCTCCCTCTGACCCTCCAGCATGAGCGACTCCCCTTCAACCACGAACACCTTCACTTCCAGATCCAGACCAACGCTTCATGTCACCCTTTCCTACAGAGTCCCACCCCCCGCGCCCTCCCCTCCGCGCCCTCGGGCCTTGTACTTCGCTCACCACTATCATCACCGACCTTATCGCCCCCCATGCCATTTCCTCCATGAACTACATACTTATTGGAGACCTGAACTTCCCCCTCGACATCCTCAGCGACCTCCGACTCCACCGCCCTTGTGGACAACCTCGCTAACATCGGACTGAAACAGCTCGTTGCCAACCCTACCCACAAGGCAGGACACACCCTTGACCTCATCTTCGCAGGAGGAAATACTATCCACTTCAGCAACACCAAACAAGCCCCTCCTGACGAACCACCACTACCTAAACTTCTCCTTCAACACTGCTACTGCTCACAAACCTACTCTACACCCTCCGCGAAGGAACTGGAACAAGGTCACAGAGGAGTACCTCAACTCCACCCTCATCCACGAACCCCCCACACCCCTGCCTCGACCAACGCCAACTCTGCAGCCAAGGAACTACACCGATGGATCACCAAGTGTGCAGCAAACAACCTAGCACCCCGACAGACAACGCCACTTGAAGGCCGCCTGGTTCACCACCGACCAGAATCCAGGCGCACCTGATGACATGTCAAAAAACGATGTAGGAACAGCAAAACCACTGAAGACCAGACCACCTACAAGAATGCCATGACCGAATACCACCAACTCATAAGATCCACCGAAGGACCTTCATCTGGGACAAAATCCACACCAACTTCAGCAACTTGAAGGAACTCTTCAGCATCATGCAGCAATTCACCAAACCCTCCCCAGTGAAGCCACAGTCGTCGCACCCTCCTAGAACCTGTGCAACAAGCTCAGCTCCTACTTCCACCTGAAAATCAAGGCTCCCTACGACAACTTCCGCGAACAGACTCCAGAAATCACCCCTTCCTCCAGCAACAACAGCCAGGCCACCATCACCGCCTGGACCCTGGTAACCACCGAAGATACCACCACGACCATGAAAAGCACTCGCTCAGGAGCCCCAACAGACCCCTGCCCGTCGCACATCTTCCACAGAGCTGCCGCCGCTATAGCGCCCAAACTACGATGCACCATCAACGCCACCTTTGAATCGAGCACTTTTCCAGGTGACTGGAAACGCGCAGAAGTCAAGCTCCTCCTCAAGAAACCCTTCTGCAGACCTGAAAAACTACTGGCCCATCTCTCTCCTTCCCTTCGCAGCCAGAGTCACTAAGAAGATCGTCATCGCCCAGCTGCCAAAATTAATTGAAGAGATCACCATCCTCGACTCTACCAATCTGGATTCCGCAGTACAGTAACCACAGCACCGAGACAGCCCTCCTCGCCACTACAGATGACATCCGCACGCTCCTCAACCAAGGCCACACCGTGGCCCTCGTCCTACTAGACCTCTCCGCAGCCTTCGACACGTCTCCCATTGCACTCTCGCAGCCAGACTCCACGACGCCGGCGTACAGGGAACTGCCCTCGACTGGTTCAGCTCCTATCTCGCCGGCAGAACGCAAAGGATCAGACTCCCTCCTTTCCTCTCCGAACCCACAGAGATCAACTGCGGAGTACCCCAAGGATCATCGCTCAATCCCACGCTCTTCAACTTCTACATGGCCCCCCTCGCCGTCCTCGTAAGACAGCATGTACTCAACATAGTATCCTACGCCAACGACACCCAGCTCAACCTGTCCCTCACGAAGGACCCTCAAGCCACCAGACTCTGCTTCCAGGAAGGAATGAAAGACGTTGCAGCTTGGATGAGCAGCAGCTGTCTGAAGCTCAACTCGGAGAAGACAGAAATCCTTGTGCTTGGACCCACCCCCTCAGCTTGGGGCAACACCTGGTGGCCCACAGCCCTCGGCAATCCCCCCACACCTCAAGACCTGCCTTTTCGTCTTACTCAGCGCTGATTTCCCCAAACTCCTCTCAGTGCCTTGAGACCCTCATGGGTGAGTGGCACCCTTCACAATTCCCCGATTGACGTTGCTTGCGTTTACTCTGTTCGCAGATAAGCAAGTGTTATAACTATGAATACCCTGAACAAAAGAATCGTCACTCCCTCCCCACTTAATATACATGACATATACAGAGCTATCTGCAATGCCCAGAAATGTGTACATGACCTCTGAGTTTGGGAAACGATTAGGCCATAAGACATTGGGCCTCTTTCGTTTGACCTCCGATTTTGGAGAAGCCATTGCCAGACGTCCACCACCAGCCCCGATATTTAAGCCTTGCTGATTCCATGGGTGCCTGATGTCTTGTTAAGTTATAAGTGCGGTCACTCGGTTCAGTGGCTATTGGAAAGCAAGATAGTGAAACGGATGTAGAGACGAAGGAGAGGGTTTCAGAGCTAACTAGGAGCATACATAAGAGTATAGCCATGATAAGGTGCTTCAGCACCATTAGTATTACTTAGACTTAGTTATTCATCATGCGTCGGGCATAGAAAGTTCTAAATGCCAAGAAACACTACTCCTAACTTAAAACATACCATGTTATCATAATATTTGTATAAAATTCCATCTGCATGTAAAGTCCATTCTATCTAGCCATTGCTTCCTGACCCTGTGAAGTGCAACCAAAGTTAGACACTGGTGTTGTGCTGTTCATCGTAGGGAAATGCATGCATGTGCCTCTGTTTTTTTTATTTATTTTTTGGCCTCGCGAGCACTAACATCACCTTAGTTTACGCTTATTAAATGGTCACACTTACTAACAAAAAGTGACATGACCAATAGGTCTGACATTGGCTGCGAGTCTTTGTCAGTGTTTTTATCATGGCTATTGCAAAACTCGGGCTGTCAGACCCTTGTCAATGTAAAAAAAAAAGGGGGCTGAAGGCAAATATAATTTTTGGGTCTAAAATCATGCATTGCCAGCCAAAGTAGTCCTGGCACAAAAGGCAACTACTTTATACATGGGTGTGCTCCTTGTGAAAGGGTAGCATGTGGTCATTCACACTGAAATTAGCCAATGGCAGAAGTGAGCTAACCATTTGCCCCACTGTGTATGGTGTAGTGGGCAGAAGAATAATGTAAATGGCACACTAATATATCAGTGGATGACGAGGGCTGACAGAAATCCCCTCGAAATAATGACATTAAAAATATCATTTTAGTAAAACCGGATCTTATCTAACACTAGACTTGATATGGTGGGTTTTCAGTTTCTGTACACATGTTTGAGTATTGGTAGAAAACTGATTGAAAAAAAGGCAGGGGAGTAGGAAGAGGACAGAGGCGCAGTACATCATAGTCCTGACATGCTGCACCTACTGCTATTTAAGTCCTTCAAGCACACAGCTCTGCCAGCGCACCTCACTCCTTACTTTGTGCTATCATTTATAATGTACATGTTATTTCCTGGAGGTATTGTGGTGTTAAGAGCAATGAATTGCCGTCTTGCAATTTAAGTGGATGCCATAAGAGGCTTATTTGCAAAGGATGGTCTTAAGGGCCTCCCTAAAAGAGACATGGTTTTGGTGAAGGAGGAATTGTTAAAGGTGATCATTCTACAATTTTTGGACTAAATATTTTAAAGACCTTTTAGAGCACGAGAAGAGTGCTGGAGCACATAAATGTAATAGTGATGTTTTGTGGGGTTGCCAGCTCAGAGGCTGAAGTGATCCAGTCAGTAGTACACCCTGTGCTTAGGGCCTTCAAAGAGGCTCTCTGCAGTTGTTCTTCTGTCCTCCATGGGTCTAGTAGTGTTTTAAAGAGGGTGCCACATTTATGCCTGGCATTAGCCCGTGCGTTAGAGGGATTCCTGGTCCCTCCCTAACCAATAGGTAAAAGTCCCCACGGGTAAGCCTATCAACTTGTACAGCAGTTCTTGTGTGTCTCTCTACAAATAATCCCACAGTGCCCTCCTCTACCTCAAACTAAATAGCAGAACCTTTCTTCCACAGTGCAGAGCCCACCATAGAGGCATGGCTAGGGAAATGAGCAACCCTTCCTCTGTGGTTACTCAACCGGTTTTGGAGGCAGCACAGACAGCACCTGTCCCAATGCCTTGCTGACTAGAGGGACAAACAAAGGGGCAGTCCCGTATTAGCTACATCCCTATGACATTGGAGGCATCATTGAAGGTAATTACGTCCCAGTCCAGATTGTCGTTCTCTTAAAGGAACGGAGTACCTGCTTGAAAGAATAAAGCCACTTGAGAGTATAGAAAATCCAAGGTTTATTTGTGGTTAAGATACAAAGACCCCATCCATCAGGAGCGCACAGTTCAGCAACAGTCTCTTCCCCTCCCAATCTCCAATTCAATCTAAAACATTCCAAACACCCTGGAAACACATCACTGTATTATAGAACATAAGCAACCAAGAATATAAGAATTCCACACAAATCGCTCTTAAAACACCAAAATATACACAGATTCATTATCCTAAATAAATGCAACACTGTCATGTGTTTCATACAGGGCTTATTGTAGTTTTCCCTATGTTAGCCTTACTGTGCACGACAGAGGCTGCATTAGCTTTGCACACATTACTACATAATCATGTTGGCTTCTGTGCCACGTTATATTTTCACACAGAACCTGCATTTGTTTTCTTGTTCTGTTCTTTCCTGGGATTTAGTCTGAACAGTAGACCATGTCAACAACAATGTCCCTTGTTATTTTGTCCTTGTCAGCCATTCGCACCTAGACACAACACAGAAATGCGGCGCTTGCATTTACTGCCAGACCAAGAAAGGGTTACTTTAATGCTAATTTATTGAGCCGGACCCTTCATTCTCTGATAAAATCCACAATATGGGTCACTTGTTTGTCGTCCTTGCCTTATTAAATCTACTACATGGAGTTGTACACAGAGAATATTTAATCATGTATGACCCTCCGAACCTGACTAAGGACCTAACTGAATAAGTGTTTGTGTACTCAATCCAGACCAGGAGGAGTATTTTCCGCGTTGGCTGCCTACATGGTTTTACACCAGTCCTGAGGAAGACCCTCTGTGATGTTCCCATAATAACACCTACATCCTGGGTCGAAACGTCAACGCATAGTAATTTCACGCCTCGAGTCGCTTCAGCTGCTGAGCCAGTGCTAATGAAAATAGGGTGGAAGTCGAACTACATTTATTTAGTGATAGGACGGAATTCCATAATTTTTGTCTTTGTTTTTGTAATTCTATTGATCTGTAAATATGTACTGAATATTTTCACATTTCATGTTGTTAGTCCTTTGATGTGGTTTGTCCTTTAATTTAATTGTGTAGCAGCCATATATAATATGATACATTCAAGTGGTATATTATTGTGATATATATATATATTAAGTATACCTTGTGTGTGGTGTGCCTTTGACTTATCCTTTGATTTTTTTTAATCATTACTGTGATTGTCTTTTAATTATTATCGTTTAAACTAAGCAATTGAATGACCCAACAGAACACAGTGTAGCACCTATCACCAAGTAGGCTATTCAGCTTCTGTTTGATAGTTGGAAGCTCATGAACATGGGCTTCTAGAGGCTTTGGGTAGGGAACAGGTAACTTTCTAAATGTCCTGTTCCCATGATATTTATTTCAAACCCAACTTTACCAGTTAATTGGGCTTGTAATAAATATTTAAAAAAATCTTAGCTGTTTCCTGCGTTGAGAACACATTCTCACATTTATTTTTGAATCCCATTGTTTCCTACAGAACAGCTCACCCTGCTACAGTGAAAATGGCGTTTGAGGTCTTTTCACTGTAAGGACATGTTCAACATTAAACTTTCACATGTCCTATTTTAATTACTGTGCACCTGCTTTATCCATGTTAAGGCCTACTCATGGGTGACCTATTAACATTTAAAAGGAAGGTTTAAGACTGTCAAAAGGTGTTGTTTTGACATGTTGAATTTGCGGTTTCAAAACTGCACTCCCAGGCAACAATGGTAGGCCTGCAGTCATGCTTGCACTGTCACTGTTGTGGGTGGCACAATGGGTGCTACAGTTCACTGGTTACGTTTCATTTAAAGGGCCTAGGTACCCTTTGTGCGATATACTAGGTACTTATAGCTAATTTAAATATGAGGAGTTAGCCATTTTTTACCTGTATTTGGGGGCAGAGCACAGGACTTAGTCAGAAGAGTCTCAGTGCCCAGAGTAAAAAAAAAAACAGTAACGCCAGTTAAGAAAATCCTGGGGAACATGCAAATAGAGGTGTTTTCCGACCGTACCCACATGCAGTTTGTGGTGGAAACCGACATGAACCCGGAAAGCTGTACATTTCTGGAAAGTAGACCAAATTCTGAGTACAGCAGGGGATTATTTGTGTATAGTGCATTGTTTTCCCAAATAAACTAATCCTTGAAATCAAAAACTAATAAAAAGTAGGAAAAAATAGAAATGGTGGTGATGTTTTCATCTGCAAATCAGCCATCACAGCAGTAAATCACAAAAGTAATATTCCACAGCATCTCTGGTCGCAGGAATATATATTGGTTGTTGGTTGGCCAAAACCTGCAATAGCATTCAATTGAACTGCACCTTATAAAGAATTTTCATTGTGTACCGACCGTGCATGAATTTAAATGGTAAAATATAGTGTTGAAAAATGGGTATAAAGGAAACTATTCCATTTTTTGAAAATATGATCAAGACAATGATTTTAAGAATAGTGGTTATTTGTGCATCTGTGAATTTGAGGTATTTAATAGATCTTAAAAGGGGTTTTTTATTAGTTCCATTGCTGAATTACTGTGTTCATTTGCTTAGAAACTTTTTTTTGTTAACTTCCCCTGGCTGCACGAATCTACTAACACTGTTCACACTGTTTTCAGCCCCATTCACTTTCAGGATAAGATATCTTCCCACCGAAAAAACAGACCGCTTCTAACCGCATGCTTGAATGTTTGTTTTTTAATTAGTTGTGAAAAGCAGATACTTCAGCCTTAGAACGTTTGTGGTATTTCCTATTAACCTTTCTTTGCACTTTGTAGGCAGTATCAGATTGATTTTCTTTTCAAACTTAATCTATTTGGTCATTATGATCAAATTCTGAATGTTGTAATAAACATTGCACTTTAAAAATAAAGCTAATATGCTGGAGCTATGCTATACTTGACTACTAAACGGGCAGCCTCAATTTCAGTTACCTTTCAGTTAAAATTGACTTGATTTGAATGGTGCAGTATGACCAAAAGCTCTAGGGACCCCAAAAAACCCAGATTATTACTAAAATTTAGAATCAAACAGGCAGTCACTAATGAAGTTACCTTGCAAACAACAGGGTCATGATTTCAATAGTACGGCAGATACAGTAGCACCGGGACTAAAAGCTCCAGGCACCCCACTAAACCCCTAATGCTATATTTTATTCCTAAACGGGCAACCACCAGTGCAGTTAACTTGTAAACAACAGGGTTATGATTTGAATGGTGCAGCGGTTGCAGTAGTACTGGGCCCCAAAGTTTTAGAACTCCTCTAAACACATGATATTGCTATATTTGACTACTAAACAGCATGTGCAGTGGCACTGGGCCAAAAGCTCTAGGGACCACACTAAACCCAGATTATTGTTAAATTTGAATACTAAACAAGACACAAGTGCATTTATCTGGCAGGCAATAGGGTCATGATTTGAATGGTTTACCAGGTGCAGTGGCACGGGGCCTACAATTTGTCATGACCTCCTCGAAAAACCTAATATTGCTAAATTTTATTACTGTACAGGCAGACACAATTACAGTTATATCGCAGTTAAAAGGGGGTTGATTTGAATGGTGCAGCAGGTGCAGTGACACCAGGACCAAAAGCTCTAGGGACCCCACTAAACTCAGAATATTGCTAAACTCTACTACTAAACAGGCAGTCACAAGTGTAGTTACCTTGCAGGCACTAAGGGCATGATTCATACCAGTGGTGCAGCAGGTGCATTGACACCGGGACCCAAGCTCTAGGAACCCCTCTAAACATCAAATATTGCTATAATTTACTATTAAACAAGCAGTCACAAGTGCAGGTATCTTACAGGCAATAGGGTTAGGATTTTAATGGTACAGTGGCACAAGGCCCACACGTTGTCATAACTTCTCAAAATACATAATATTGCAATTACATCAATTAATTGATTTCCCTCTTTAATTTAATTTTTCTAAAAATACTTATCCACACTATACCACTAGGAACTGCACAGTATATTGCCTTTTTGTACATAAATAATTAATAACACTTAAACATACTTTGTGTAACTTGTAAACACCAAACTACATAAGCAGATATCAGAGGGACAAATAAATCACTTAGCTATTTTGTTCATAACTGTTCGATGATGTACCATACGTGTTGATTGTCTGATGGACGGAAGAATCTCCCAATAGTCCATGACCTTGAATGCGCCGATTAACTGTGGTCACTGGTATAAGCGTTTCAGAGGTATTCATGTGGATGATTTCGTGCTACACATGAGGCAAAACATTGATTGGTAGTTTCTGAGGAGGTTGTTTTGCTTCAGGCTACCACATCAGGTTTAAGCAGGGCTTTAATTAGGCAGGGTCCATCAGTTTAAAATGGTGGGCGCTGAGACTGTTCCCTATCGGGCTTTCCATTTTTACCCTCCCCTCCACCTTGAAAAGTCTTACCTTCGCAGCAGTACTGTAGTGTAGTTCCTATATTCTCAATAGGCTCTGCACATTGGAATAACATATACTATAGATTAGACGTAAGACTGAGGTCGACTAGGTCTCTATTGAATATATTGGACTTAATTGTGAGTGTCAGCTAGCTCAGAGGTCACTAGAAACTTTCTCGAATAAACAAGAAGGGATTAGTTTGAGACAACTTTGTTTCCCGAGATAAAAACGTATCTTCAGAGTAGCGGAAGCAATAGATAGTTATTTCACTCAGTCACTCAGTCAATCGTGCATGCTTCGTTTCACCAGAGGTGCAGAGAAATAGAGAGACGGGCGTTTTCAATAAAATTATTTATTGAATAGTCTTCTTTCTCATGCAGAGGAAATGAACTGCTACAATCGTAATATTGGTTGCAAAGTACAATGCGTACAGTACGAAGTGTTATAAAATAATACTGTAAATGCATGATATGGTTTCTAAGCCATGAGATACATAGATTATATACATTAATAAATAAAGACTAAAAGTACTCAACTGGTGCTTCCAAAATACGCCTACCCCGGTGTACCTAACCTAGGTCTAGTACAAGGGAAGAAGTAAGTGAGGTGTAGCTTAGTTTCAGTATTCTTTTGCCAAGAACCTATCCGAGATTTCTCTAAGGGTCTAATCGGCTCCGTACCTTGGTTTTAGAATGAAGGAGGTCTGGTATCTCTCTCAGTACTCGATTTCCCAACAACCCGCAAGGGTAGCTTGGAAGCACTTGAGCTGGATTTATCGGCAAGAGAAAATACAGCGTCTCTCTCAGTGCGTCTGCTGGTGGGTTGGCTTCCTTCTGCACTTGCTGCGGCGAGCTGTGTCGTGTAGGTAGATAGTCGAACTGCTTCAAACCACCGTGTGTTTGACTGGGCAAGTGTGGGCATATTTATACCTTGAAGGTGCCTAGTTTGACGTAAGGTTGGACATAATAACATCATCAAAGACTCAGTTCTTTGAAAACTCCATGAGTTCTTGGATAAATCAATATTCAAGCAAGAGGAAGTCCCTGTCTGCTGAAGGCGGGTTTTTCCAAGAAATCGTTGAGGATTTTCAGAACTAGTGGAAGTAGCCATGCCGTATTTGGACTGCATAGGCCAAGTCTAAATATGGTTATGATTTCTATGCCTATATAAGGATAGGGTGATTTATACCTATATATGGGCATGAATCGAGAAAATTACACTAGGGTCCCAAATTCATATACAAACCCAGTCCACTTTATTATGTTTAACATTACTAAATTATAAGCACTAAAACATATCTCAAGCATGTGTTTACAATCCCACCCAAAATATACAAAATGCATTTGATAAGGTTGCACACAAAAATGAGCATTTGTACAGTACGCATTTCAAAGCAATAAGCGTCATTCAAACATGAATTATGATGGCAAAGTTAACTGAATGAATCATGTAATGACATTTATGAACTGGCTCTAAGTTACAGAAGAAAAGGTCGAGACCATGTCATAGCAGAATATATAAACTGTTTTGGTTTTGAGGATAAGGGCAAAAATTGTCTCTAGGAAGTATTCAAAGACTTATTGTTCTCTATGAATAGTTCTACTTTAAGCAGATTACTTAGTGGCAAAAAAGAGTTAAATTTTGGAAAAAGTCATATCCTAAATAGTAGAGAAAATAAAGTTCCAGAATTAGAAGTTTTGTTTTGACGAGCGAAGGTCGAATTCAGAGTTCATGGAACGCCGTGTGCTAATTTCAAAAGTTATTCTAGATGTCAGGAGAAAACATCAAATCGTCTAAGCTGGCAAAGAAATCGTCAACCACAGTAGGAGGAAGTGGAACTACTTCATTAAGTAGATCAATTGTGCACAGATGAGAAGCATTGCCGTCAGCGTCATTCGCATTAGCAATGTTCGCAGTAGATGGTACCTGTGTGCCTGTTGTTCCACGTACCTCACCATTAGCTGTAGTTGCTGGTGAGATCTCTACGAATGCCGTCATCAGGATTGGCAGCCGTTGGGGGCAACACGATGCATGAGCCATTACCGGACCTAGCAAAGCGTCAACATCTGTTGGCAGTGCTGATGGAAGTGTAAGACAAACGTCCAACACGCATTCTTCTCCGCAAAGCAGGCAGCGTAGAACAGATAAGTTGCAATCTTGCCAAATTGGTCTGAACGAAAGAAACCATGTGGTATTCAGCTCTCTTAAACGAGCCAAGCCAAGTATCTGTGTAATTCAGTCACGGTACCGCATGGCTAGGAGAGCGTTCTCCATGGTAGTCTGGGTATCGTTGGTGACTGGACTTGCCATATCGGAGCAGAAGAAACAAAAATAGAATTCCTGCTACGAGTCCCAAAATGAGGGGTAGGCCGCTGAACACAGTGCACGAAATTGGGAAAAATGCCTAGGACCGTTTCAAAGGGTGCTAACAGTACCGAAAAAACTGTCTTAAATACATGTACAATACCACTCGTATCAGACATGTTTAAGATACGACCTAACATTTCTGCGAAATGTATTGAACAGTTCGTTGATAATAGGGTATGTATCTCCGCAGAAGTCCTTTCGACTTGCAGATCTTACGTTTCTCTGGATAAGGTCAGTGGCACGGTTTTTTGCAAAAGAATGGCTTTCATTCTGCTTAAAGTATCAATTCGTATAGGAGAGATATTCAGTGAAGGCCATAGCGGTGACTCCCCGTCTGTCTTGTTTTTAGGAAACAATACTTGCATACAACAAGTGACCCTGGCTAACACACTAACTAGATAGGCTATACCTGGCATCATTCCACAACAGCTGTGATCACTCAAAATTATGTAGCTACCATTGGATAGCTGCCTAAAAACTGGGTCTATCACTGCTGCTGGAGAACCGTGCAGGTGGCAAGAAAGGTTATTTGAAGAACCCTCACAGGCTCCTTGTAAATTAATACCTTGACATAAAAGTGTACCGCTTAGCGAGTTCTTACAATTTTTTCCACTAAGAAATACCTCCTTTCCCCCATTCCAACATTTGTGTGTGTATGGTAAATTCCAGGTCGACTTAATGTACTCTTTACCCAACCTTTCATACAGGCCCGCTGGTATGTGTCTTAAGCAATACTGAAACTGGAAAATCATCACTGGTATTGTGATGGTGCCATGTATTATCCATTTCTCTGAAACAGTTAATGGTAATCTTTCCAGTTTTTCTATGCTCAGCACCGTATAGTCTGCTCCTCTTTGTGCAAAAGAGATTTGTTTATGTGTAAGGTTAAATACAGAAAACAACGACGTGGTGTTGATTAGACGCCATGGCACGTAGCCTGAACGGAGATTTTGTAACGTCGAGCCTAGCAGCATTATTAGAACGCAATTGAGACTGACCATGTTGTAACATTAGCAAGTCCTGCTCTATTATGTCAATGGCAGAGGATACAATGCTGTCCAAAGAATAGATTCTGGAGGGCAGAGTCGTTAACCCATTGTCCACTACAGCGAGAGCTTTCTCTAAATGAATACGATCAATTTCTTGTATTCTTTCTGCAGTTTCCATTTGCATGATTTTCCATGCTTCATTGTAAGCAGAGTATATACCGGCGTATATGAAACGTTTTTGACGTGGTTTACGAGGTCCAAGTAAGAAGTCTCGTAAATCAACGCCTTCTTTAAGTAAAGTTAAGTATTGTTTAATTTAGTGTGGATTTCTGTAGCCACTCAAGACATAGTTTTCCTACACTGTATGTTGTAACTATCCCTGGATGTTGTCTCTGGGAATATCTTGGATCTGGCCTAGCAACTGTGAACCCTTGTGTTTTTGTTCAGAATATATCTTGACAGTTCGTGTCTGTGGGCCAGATTATCCATTTTTTCCAATCTGGATTAGTTTTGTTCTGTTGTAAAATCTGTTTTACGTCTACCTCCTCATCTGCAGTGCTATTACTGTCAGGTGTGGGCTTCGGTATGGACGGTTTGTTTGAATCTTTTTATCTTAGCCAAGCCAAGACAAGATGTATGTTTGAATAGTGTCATTTAAAAACATTATTTGTTCTGGGATAATGCAGGCTCTGAATAAGGCTTCTAAACCTTGCACCCGCCAGTCTTTTGTGCCCCCGAGAGTCTTTGTCTCAGTGTTGCCTTTCCAAAAGTTAAAACCTAATGTAGGCAGCTCAGCATAAAAGTTTACAGAATAAATTTGTTTAGTATTAGTCGACATGTTTTTCATTCCTGTCTTATTCACATTTTTTAAATAAAACGTTTCTGGATTTATGACCTTAAACCCTGAGAAGTATGGAAACTTTTCATAAAATATTTTTGAACTGCCTTTTGGCGGTGTTGGACAATGTTCCCATTGATTATAAGTAAAAATATTTCTAGGGTTTGAAGATTTGTGCAAGTAATGGTGACAATAATGATTAAAACAATATATTTGTTCATAATCTGATGAACCTTCTAAGTATTAATGTTTTGTGAATTTAGCTGACATTTCTGAATCTGTCATCATGTTATTAACAGTCTCTCAAGTCCCAATCATCAGAAAATGTGTTGAGTATAACAAAGTCACTCAAAGAAACCTTAAATTGGTGTGGAATCTTTCAACAATTCCACCGGGCCATAAATGTCACAATCGGTTGTGTCCCATGCTATACCACCAGGTATAGGAACGGCTGTGATGTTCACTGATGACAGGTCTCTTCCCTCACAATGAGATTTGTGAGCTTTTAGGAGCAAGTTGATATTCTTCCTTGCTGTGTCCATTGTACTATATTTTCCATCTATCCTCTTTCCCAAACTTAAAACCAGAATTAGCCAAAGTAGGAGGAAAAGTACACCTAACACAATCCAAAATTCAACCCATGGTGAAACCAGGTATGTTTTTTCGAGTTGATGAAAGAGTTATGTTATTTTTTTTTTTTTTAATTTTATTAGCTGGCGTGGTTTCAGGTTCACTGGGATCCTCAGAAAATGTACCAAAGTTGATAAAATAGCCAGAGGCAGTTCTGTCAATTGTTCGAATTGCATCAGGATTGTTTGGAATCGCTGGAGCTGTTTTTTCCTTTGTCATATTAGTATAGTCAGAGGCTATATCATTGTAGACAGGTGTTTCTTGACTAACTGCTATTTGGGTCTCAAGAGGTACAAGTTCCAATGCTTTGTTGCATAGTCCTTCTTTTCTCACTGCAGGTTTATCAAAGGTGATAAGTCTTTCAGTTTGAACCTCTTGGATTGTAGCAAGATTTGGTTGTCTGCTACATCTTGGGAGTCCACTGGGCCTGCTACTTATTATCCGCCACATGATGTGGTTTGACGAGGTCGATGGACACGACTCTGTTCTCCCTTTTTCCAGCAAGTGGCAGTAGTAACACTGATCTTGTTCCGTGGATTGCTAAGACAGGTACTGGTTTTCTGTAAGAACGCCCAAATTCCTTCTTCACCGCGATCTTTTCCCTGACTAGATTCCCCAATCTTTGGAATCCAGACAGGTGGTTTTTCTTCAGTGGTCGTTGGCTTTTGTGTTGTGTTGCTCACACGACTTCTTATTTCATTTAAGTCCCGAAAAACAGTCAAACAGTCTTTGATATCAAAAGTTTTTTGTTCCACCCCTTAAGTGTGACAATCAAGATCCTGCATGATCATTTTAGTACCAAACAGTAATTCATATAGAGTGATTCCACCCAGAGAATTTCTTGGCAGATTATTAGATGTTTGACCCACCCATCACCTAAGCCTAATACCCTAGCTGTTATAGATTGCTTTATGTCACGGTTTTTTCTTTCCACTACGGCATCTTTTATAACAGTTCGGGCGTCAGCCGAGCGCTGAGGCCACATCCAAATGAATCTTGTCCTAATAGTTGTGGGACCACATCCGTCCATGGTGACGTCTGCGTGTAGAAAGTCTAATGCTGTCTAACAGTGGTGTCTGAACTGGGCTGGCTACACTGTAGGCTGGTACCTGGTGGCTTTCAAAGCTGTGATCTCTGTAACAGATATCACATTTAATTCTGAATTCGTAAATATGGGCATTCATCCCTGGCCCCTAGTACATCTCTTTCAGTTCTATTAGAGATTTTGA
Source organism: Lissotriton vulgaris (assembly GCF_964263255.1). Classification (NCBI taxonomy): domain Eukaryota; kingdom Metazoa; phylum Chordata; class Amphibia; order Caudata; family Salamandridae; genus Lissotriton; species Lissotriton vulgaris. The sequence continues at coordinate 193,252 of NW_028246546.1, read as the reverse complement.
GATCCCTTGATGTGTCAGACCCTCTCCCATATGTGCTTCTTGTATCAAAGCACCTATACGTTTCCTGTTTGGAATTGCTCTGTCCCCCACTCCAGGACTCGAGCAAAAGGAACGCAGTTTGCATTAATTATGTATATATATTCGAGTGGATAGTTTAGAGGTAACGTAGCTGGCAATGACAGCATTGTTTCACCATCTATTTCTGTTTTTGAACGAGTGATTGAAGCTATGGAAGCCGTTTGCACAGCTTTCTTTGCAGCTTCATCAGCCAATGAATTCCCTGCAATGTGAAAACCATCACGCTGATGACTCAGTGTATGGATCACATGAGTCTTTTGTAGTTCTTTTTGTAATAGAACTACTTGTTCCCAAAACATTTTATGCTGAATTGTGCCATTTTTTGCGTCTTTGAAACCGTTTTGAACCCAGTTCTGCAAATATTAATTGTAAGACTGGACGCAATAATACGAATCGCACACTAGGAGTGTGAGGAATTCACGATCTGTATTTTCAAGCGCCATCTTGAAAGCCTGTAGTTCAGCTCGCTGAGCTGTACAGTCTCAGTGATTGAGTTTTAGTGAACATAGGTCGAAATGTACCTTCGCGCCAGCGACCTTTAACAATCGCGCACGCAGCACTATAGGCTTGTTTACCCCCAAATGCGGGCTGTGCTGATCAGTCTGTATAAATTATACATCTGTAATGTCCTAAAGGCAGAATCTCGGTTGGCAGAGGACATTCGTGTTCGTATTGTAGAAATTCTTGTGTTTTCAAGTAGGGGTCAAAAACGTATTTAACGTCTGTTGCAGCAAGAGAATTAACCCATTGTATCCATCTCGGATGTAAAGCCTTAGCATTTGGAATGCTCGTTTTTGTCACAGCCTCTAAGGCAGGTACAGGTGTAACGATCATTATGCGTTTACCCTGCGCAAGGGCTCTCTTTTGCTACTGCAGTTTGAACTGCTGTCAGAATCTTTTCTGTTGAAGTGAATTTAATTTCAGCTTGTGTGTACAAGTGTGATTTGTAAGCTATTGGTACCTTTTCACCTTCGTTAAAGGTTAGGTATGTGAATCCGGATCTTCCTGGGATGATTCAGATCACAAGATTGCGCACGTTGTCGCGTGTCTGTAACTGTGTTTTTGCTAACATGTCTGTTTGCACTGAATGCAAAATTTCTGTTTTTTTTTTTTAGTCCAATTAGTTGGTTTGAAATCCGGTTTTATTAACCCTTTCTGCGTAATTTAGAACATAAGCTCTTCCAAAATTCAGGAAACCTAGAATTGACTAAGTTTTTTAGCGTTTTTGGAGGTTGGAGCAGCACATATTTTTCTAGAAAGTTTGCTGCTAGGCTTTTGCCTTCACTTGAAAGTTTGTATCCTAAAAATAGGACGTTGAGGTGGGCAATTCGAGATTTCTTAAAATTGCATTTATACCCTTCAGAGGCGAACCCAAGTATTATGGTATTCACTCTTTTCAAGTGCACGTCCAAATCATTGTCTGTAAGATAGATGTCATCGACATAAGATAATGCCTCATCATCATACGTTTGTAGTAACTCTGTTATTCTGGCTGAAAATAACCCTGCACTATTCTTGAATCCCTGGGGGAGACGGCAAAATTGTCGCTGTGTCCCCATAATTGAGAAAGCGGCCAAGTTCCTGCTTTCTGGTGCAATGTTTTAACAGAAGAAACCGTTATAAATATCTAATGTGGTTTTATATTTTTCCGCACAATGTTATTTATCAGTGCTGCACTGTGTGCATTTTGTACTGCAAACGTTTTGCAGCAAGAGTTTGTGTCTATAGTCCAAAACTAGACCATATGTATTGTCTGTGTTGGAGACAGGATACAAGGGATTGTTCATAGATGAGGTGCATGTTTTAATCACCCCTTGGTATTAAAGTTGATTTAAAATCTCCCTGACCTGTTTTTTAGCTTCCTGTTTAACAGGATATAGCCTTTGCATTGTTGGTTGAGTTTTTAACTGGATTTTATGGTGAGGAGAATCCTCATCCCATCCTACGTGATTCTTGTATAATCCTGGAGCCTGGTCTACAGCCCATTTTCTGAAATAGGTGTATTTTTTATGAATTGGAATGTGATTAGAGAAGGCTGGCATAATTATCTCTTCGCCATGTGGGCACTCCCCGACAAATTCAGGTGGCCAGTCTTGTTCAGCTAAAAAAATGTCATAACCCATAGATAGCTTCTCCCAAAAGAGTGCTTTTATTTTTCTAGTTATGTCCCCCTCCATCCGGAGTTACTTCATATAACTTATGAGGTACACTAACCCTGGTGTCGGCAGTTCCAACTTGAATACATTCATTCAAGTCCACTGTCTCCAGATGATCCTTCAGGATCTTGCGAGCTATGGTGACTTCTGCTGCGCTGTCTAGCAGTGTCTGAGCCCACTCCCCATTCTGGAGTTGGGTCCTCAAGACCCTCTGCATGTCTGATCTTTTAGACTTGCTACCTTCTTCTTGGTGAACTGAGTTTTCTTATTTTTTGGAACGTGCTGTTCGTATTTGGACTTCACGCGTTCTTCCTTTTGTTCTGATCGTCCTCTTCTTTTGGATTTCTGCGAGGAAGTCTGAAAGGTACGAGAGGAACGTGTGTCAATATCTTTATCTATCAGGTTTTCTCAAATTATCCCTATTTCTGAGGTTATACCTCTTTTCAGAGGGCTCCTTTTGAGGATAACCACCTCCTGGACTGAGGGCCTTTCTCTTTAGGAAGCGTCTGTTTACTATTTTCCCACTTCTTTTTAGGAGTAGTGAGATTATTTTTAATAAAAACCTTTTCAGGATTTTCTGTTAGTTCGGGTTTTACTGGTTCCCCCCCAAACTATCTCTTCCTAGTTATCCATAGGATTTTTCAATAATTCTTGCAAGTTCATATGGTTGCTCTGATATATCAGTTTCTTTTAGTTTCTGGCAGATTGCCATGGATGCTGCTTCACCTTTGATGTTAGCTAACAGTATAGCCGAGACCTGTTAATCTTTTAGTAACTTCATACCAATATTTAAGGCAGGTTCTGGTCCTTATTCATTTTGAATCTGTCTTGGGACGTCTGGTATTAACGCCATAGACTGAACACCATGTGTTTTGTGTAGATTGAAGCAAAGAATGTACCCCAAGTGTCTTAGTCCTCCATGTGTGGTGCGATCCCCATTGGTAAACAGATTGTCAGAATCCTATGTTTCTCATGAGGTGTACTATCGGGGAAATACTGCCTCTATTTGAGTAATTTTTTGAGCTAACCAGAATGGAATTTGTTCCGTTTTGCGGGTAATTTACCAATGACTGATTGTATGTCATTGTGGTGTCATTTTAATTTGTGTTCCCCTGATGAGGGGGCTGCTGTGGAATTTTTATAGCAGGTTGGACTGTTAAAGTCTGCATGACATATTGAACCAACTGTCTATGTATTTTAATTAATTGTTTTAGCTGAGCTAATAGTTCTGGACCTGTCACTCGTTCAATGGCAGGATGTGGTGTATAGCTGGCTAATAACGGCCATGTTGCTCCTGGTCTACCTAGTGGACCGAGCCTGGTAATGTGATTTTGATGTTGTAGGGCGCCTTTAACCCCTTCGAGGCTGATGACGAGCTGGGCTCGTCATGGTGTAGCCTCCTCAAACACTGATGACGAGCCCAGCTCGTCATGAACAATGGGTTTTTTAAAATGTCAGCATAGCAGTAGAATCAGAGCAGCGCGCATGTGGTTAAACCCGAGCTGATGCTCTTGGTACGTTAGTGGAATTTCAACGTCCTCGAAAGGAACGTATTCCACTGGAGGTTCCTCTACTTTGTAGTAGTGGAACTCGTGTGTTACTGGATTTTCTGCAGGAAACCATTCATGAATAGAATACCTGACGATATTCATGTGCCTCTATAACAAATATTACTTTACCACCTCACGAGGATACTCCATTATTTATAAGTTTTATAGTGATTATTTTCCTTATATTTACCGGGATGAGTATAGCATCCGGGTCATTTTGTTGGAGACTTGTGTCGTCTAAAACTGCCTGAGCTGCTGCAGCTCTCTCCCTTTCGTCTTCACTCTCTGACATTTTGTTGACCGAAAGTTTGCAGAGCAAGTTTCAAGGAAACAAAGATAAGGTGCACAATATTTTTAGAACACTATCCTTCAACGTTGAACAAACCAAAAAACAAATACATAGGATTTTCGTCCCACTCCGTTATGGCGGATATTATATCCTTTTACCCACTCCAGACGTCTATTGGAGTATTTTACGGGAAAAAGGGGTCTGTGTGAAAAGCACAACTGAGTTACTCTAGTATCTAGCGTTAAATTATCGCCTTACCAAACGTTGGGCGCCATGTAGTGTAGTTCCTATATTCCCAATAGGCTCTGCGCATTGGAATAACATATACTATAGATTAGACGTAGGACTGAGGTCGACTAGGTCTCTATCGAATATATTAGACTTAATTGTGAGTGACAGCTAGCCCAGAGGTCACTAGAAACTTTCTCGAATAAACAAGAAGGGATTTGTTTCTGACAACCGCTTAAAACATAACAACTTTGTTTCCCCGAGATAAAAACGTATCTTCAGAGTAGCGGAAACAAAAGATAGTTACTTCACCTAGTCAATCGTGCATGCTTCGTTTCACCAGAGGTGCAGAGAAATAGAGAGACGGGCGTTTACAATAAAAGTATTTATTGAACAGTCTTCTTTCTCATGCAGAGGAAATTAACTGCTACAATCGTAATACTGGTTGCAAAGTACAATGCGTACAGTACGAAGAGTATTATAAAAATAATACTGTAAAAGCATATTATGGTTTCTAAGCCATGAGATACATACATTAATAAATTAAGACTCAAAGTACTCAACTGGTGCTTCTAAAATACGCCTACCCCGGTGTACCTAACCTAGGTCTAGTACAAGGGAAGAAGTAAGTGAGGTGTAGTTCAGTTTACATATTCTTTTGCCAAGAACCTATCCAAGATTTCTCTAAGGGTCTAATCCGCTCCTTACCTTGGTTTTAGAATGAAGGAAGTCTGATATCTCTCTCTCAGGACTCTATTTCCCAACAACCCGCAAGGGTAGCTTGGAAACACTGGAGCTGGATTTCTCGGCAAGAGAAAAGACAGCGTCTCTCTCAGTGCGTCTGCTGGAGGGTCGGCTTCCTTCGGCACTTGCTGCGGCGAGCTGTGTCGTGTAGGTAGATAGTCGAACTGCTCCAAACCACCGTGTGTTTTACTGGGCAAGTGTGGGCATATTTATACCTTGAAGGTGCCTAGTTTGACGTAAGGTTGGACATAATAACGTCATCAAAGATTCAGTTCTTTGAAAACTCCATGAGTTCTTGGATAAATCAAGGGGAAGTCCCTGTCTGCTGAAGGCGGGTTTTCCAACGAAATCGTTCTGCATTTTCGGAACTAGTGGATGTAGCCATCCTGTATTTGGACTGCATAGACTAAGTCTAAATATGGTTATGATTTCTATATAACCATATTTAGAGTATATCCTTATATAGGTCTGAATCTGGAACTCGCTTCCGCCATTTATCAGGAAAAATCCCCTCAACGTTCCGCTTCAAAAAGGAAGCAAAAACATTCATGATGAGCAAACTCCTGCCCTAAAATCCACACAAATACCAAGCCAGCTGCAACATTTATCTTGAAGATAATGACTTTTCAAGTCCGATTTGACTCCCTATCGCAAAGCTGTTCCCCCTTCTTTGCCTGTATCCCCCCGAACTTTAATATGTCCTTGTTACTTATTTGCGTTGTTTTCTGTCGTTGCTGTTGGTAACAAATGTACTTTTATTTCCCTGCTCACTTTGTAAAGCGCTCTGTTACCCTACTTTGGGTCTGGTCCACGCTATAGAAAACTCTTAAAATAAAATAAATAAATAAGCATGCTGCCACAATCCAGAGCTATTCGGAAGGTATGATCACATGATAGCGATCTGAAAACGCACTCCGTGGAATACATCGTGGGGCAGGAGGGGTGAAGGGCAGAGCTCAGGCTCTAAATGTAATCCTTGTTAAAGCCGCTGCATTGGCTCCTGCTGCCCTGTATTAGCAGCTTCCAGACATTTTCAAGCCCACAATAAATAAGTCAATATTTTACAGTTTGATCTAACATTCTTAATTGAGCGTTAGTTATTTCACAATATCATTTCAGTATTGAAGGATTTTCAATATTTTTACAACAAAGTTGTTTTTACTCATTTAGCTTATGTGGCTGACAGCCATTGACAAAGCCAATACTCCTAGCTTGTTTCAAGGGTAAACTCGGTTGTTGTATTGTATCTGGATGCAGGAATGGAAAGAGGCAGCAATATACCAGTCGGGCAGTACACTATGGTAAGCACAGATTTTTAGGTTGTGTTTAAGCCACATCCTTGATTACATAGGCCACGGCCCTCTGAGACAACACCCTCCCCGTTTTTTCATCCCACCTAAAGCCCTGGGTTCAAGTATCTTTGCTATATGGATACATGTCTGAAACTTTTTGTAGTGTTGCACTATTTCTGGCTCGTCTGATGGGTTTTCAATGGATTGGTAGTGCAGTGCTTTAGCGTCTGAAAGAACTCACCCTTATGGAAGGAGGGTTCTATCTGTAAACGTCACTAAAAAACATAAGCTGCAAAAAAAAGTGTGTCCAGTTCGAACCGTGTGGGCTCAATCCATAGGGTGTTAGTAAAGTTCCTGTGTCGAAATCGGCCTATGAATACTTTTCCAAACAAAAGCAGAATTTCAGAAGGCCTGACCAACAAAGGATATTAAATGTTTGGAAAAGTCTCAGACTAAGGCCCCCATTTCAAGTGGTTTTTAATAACCAATTTGCCTAATGACGGTAGTTATCCTCAGAATCCGTAATTAAAAGTAATGCCAAAATTCTACAGTTCCTCTGTTTCCCACTCAGATATTTCAATTCTAAAGGGCTGTTATGGTCTTGGTTGAATAGCTGTTATAGATGTTACATTATTACTGCATCCTGAAATCTTCTATTACTCTATTTATTGATTGAGGCTAGGGCTTTGTTAGTGCAGCATGTTACTATAAGAATATCAGGCTGTGGAAGAGGCTAATTTTGAAAAACAGTTGTGAATTCACAATTGCTTCTCTTGCTGCTGAATACTTTTGACCCTAATTTGGAAAATTCGGAAAACGATACATTGCCTTGTAAGTTAAACACACAAAAAATAGTCTGTATAACAAATTTGATATGTGTAAGCAAGGTGGGTGGATAATTTGACGAATGTAATGTTTTCTGTATACACATTGTGCTTTTGTACCTGGGGCTTTGACTACTTGTGCACAAAAGCTGCCTAATGTAGTGGCTATATTGAGTTTGGCTACCAACTACGTGCTTGTTGATAATTTGCCTTGTAACGGGGCATGTATTAATATCCACTCCCCACTTCTTAATAAGCATAAAGAGTTACACTAGCTTGTGTTGTGCACTAAACAATTGTGCAAAAATATATAATGTATGCATGCTCAAACCCATAATATTGAGTACACAAACAGTAGCAATATACATATACCACTTTCTCTTATGAGTAATGAAAGATGCTGCCTTGTCTATGTTGGATCCTGTGAGATCCAGTGAGCTTATCTGCTTCAGCGTTATGAAGGTGAAAGAACTGTAAAGTGAGTCCAAGTGGCATTGAGACAACTTCTGGATCATCATTGTAACCTGTTTCTATGTTCGGTTTCATTTGGTTTTAGATCGTGTCCACGGTTACTTTGTACAGCGACTAAACAAAAAAGCAATGGACCAAGCTCTGAAGACCAAAGTCGTAGTCAAAATGAACAAAAAGCTGACATTCCTCCTGCAGCAGACAAGGAGCTTGTTGAGGAAAAGTCCAAGTTGGAAGATAAACTGAACGAGATTACTGTAAGATGCTGGTACTTTGGTCTCCTGTATATGCTTTTGTGAATATTGATGGTGTGAATTTGATCATATGACTAACAAATTGAATTCCTTGGGTGTATAGCGTGACTGACAGATATGCCAACTTATCGTTAGGTCTGTCCTAACAGCATACAAGGGTATTGTATACAGTAAAGGGCTTTGAGTCCGCCAATTACTTACGATTGTTATGTTATGTTATGTTAAACAAATTTATAAGGCGCAGCTAACACCATTAGGTTTCTTGGCGCCATAAAGAAGAGAGCAGATGAAGGAGCAAAGAGGCCGTTTATTTGTAGGATTCGGTAAAAAGAAAAGTTTTAAGGGAAGATCTGAATTTGGGGTACGGAGTGGACATTCTGAGAGGCAGGGGGAGGGAATTCCAAAAAGTGGGGGCCAGGAAGGAGAACTTGAGCCCGCCGTGTTTCTTCCTCTTGTATCTGGGAATGGATAACAAGGCCAATTGGGAAGACCGGAGAGTGCGAGGAGGGACATAGGGTTGAAGGAGGGACGAAATAAAGAGGGGGCCCTGACCTGCAAGGGATTTGGAAATGATACAGCCCAGTTTGAACTTGCAGCGGGCGGCTACCGGGAGCCAATGGAGGCTTTTTAGAAGGGGACGGACGTGTTGATCTCTTGGGAGAAAGTGGATCAGGCGAGCAGCCTGATTCTGGATCAGCTGAAGCCGCCTAAGTTGGTAGACTGGGATGCCAACATAGAGCGCGTTGGCGAGCCTCGATATTACTAGCGCAAGCAGGGCCAGGGTAAGGGCCTCGGAAGTAAGTAGCCGGGAGATTTTCCTGATTTTCCTTAGTTGAAAATGGCTGGAGGAGACTACCGCGCTAATCTGGGGCGTCATAGAGAGGTCGCTGCTGATGACGACTCCCAGACTTTTGGCACAGTTGGCAGGGCGGGGTGGACTGCCGAGGCTGACAGGCCAGAAGGAAGAGTCCCAAGGGTTGGAAGAACCCCCGACAAGAACCAGCTCGGTCTTGTCGGGGTTGAGCTTCAGATGGTTTGAGCTCATCCAATTGCTAATGAAGCATAGGGTGTTTTGAAAGGTGGCAATAGAATCAGCAGAGGAATCAATGTTGAAAATTAGTTGTATGTCATCAGCGTAGTTGAACGCTGTGACATTAAACTGTCGGAGGGCACGAATAAGTGGGGAAAGATACAAATTGAAAAGGAGGGGGGATAGGGAAGAACCTTGCGGGACACCACAGGTGAGTTTGACCTGGGAAGCAGAGAACTGGGATAGTCTGACAGCTTGATGGCGTTGGGTCAGGAAGGAGCAGACCCAGGCCAGGGCGGTACCCTGGATGCCGGCCTCCCCGACACGGTTGACCAAAATATCATGGTCGACCGTGTCAAAGGCGGCCGACAGGTCCAGGAGGACCAGAGCCTGGCAGATGTTAGCGTCCGCTCCCCTGCGCAATTCCTCCATAACAGAAAGAATGACAGCTTCTGTTGAGTGCGCGGGTCTGAATCCAGCCTGCTGGGGGTCCAGTACACTAGAGTCTTCCACAAAAGAACTGAGCGTCTGAGTGACGTGCGACTCTAAAACTTTGCTGATAAAAGGAAGGAGGGAAATTGGGCGATAGTTGCTCATGATGGAGGGGTCTGCCGAGGGTTTTTTTAGAATGGCGACCACCTCGGCCTGTTTGAAGGGTCCAGGGACCTCCCCTATGGTCAAAGAGCTGTTCAAAAGAGCAGGGGGGGGGGGTCTGGACAGGAGGTGAAGGCTTCTCGGAGGACCGAGGGGGGCAACAATCGCTGGGAGAACCAGAAGAGACTTTGTGTAGGAGTGATAAAAAGTTGTCCTTTGAAATAAGGGGGATGTGAGTGAGAGTGTGAGTGTAAGAATAACTGGGAACACAGAAAGATGTAGGAGCAGGTGAAGAAATGGAGATGCTGGTTTTAATTTTGATGATTTTCTCCACAAAAATTGGTTGAGGGAATCACACAAGGATTGGGAAGGAAGGGGGGCTAGGGCGACTCTTTCCGGGTTAGATAGTTCATCCACTATAGAAAAAATATCTTTGGATTTATTAGAGGAATTCATGATTTTGCTTGAGAAGTAACATGATTTGGCCGCAGTGATTGCTTTCTTGTACTCCTTCAACCGAGACGAAAAAATCTCTTTTGATTCGGGGGAGTAGTCCCGGCGCCAGCATCTCTCTGCCTGGCGGAGACTGAGTTTGTGTGCGCTGAGCTCAGCGGTAAACCACTTTTGGGCATCATGTCTGCGCCTTGTCTTGACAGGTTTTAAAGGTGCCACAGAGTCGGCCGCAGTGGTGAGCCAGTGTGTAAGGGGTTTGGACTGAAGGTCAGTGGAGGTGTTGGGTCCAGTAATGAGTGGGGACGATGAGCTCAGAAGAGCAGTAAATTTGTTGAGATCGGCTTTATTCCAATTGCGAAACGATTGGTTCATTTAATCTTCACTCTTTTTTGCTGCAGCACATGCCATGCATCAGTTCCTTTCCTTTGGACGAAGCAAGGATTAGTTAAATCTAATTAGAGCCCATCTACTGCTCGTGTTATTATTAAGGTACTATTTCTTTCTCCCACTCCCCTTGTGCCTGGTATTTCTTTCCCCTGCAGCGCAAGCAAACTCAACCCAAAGGTATTGGAGCGCTTTATATGAGCTCCAGGTATATTAGATTCATGTGAAAGCATTTGGCTTTACGGCCGTGTACATAAAGGTTGTCACTGCTCATAGATGTAGGGGTGTCTGTGGGCGGCGTGGCGCTTACTGCTTCACAAGCAGACCGTCTTCTACACTTATACTTTCGGGGAACTCCTTCATCTCACAGTCTGTACACATTGCAGAAATGTAAGCGACCAGAACGAGCATCTATTTCAATGATTATGTATTGGTCACAAATAAGGGTTCTGCCTTGCAACATGCACAGCAGGCGCCATCTTGGAATGGATAGCAACCAGCGCCACCGGGCAGAGCAGGCAAAACCAAACCTCAAAACACACTTGAGTTTTTCATAAACTAATCGATTAGGAATTCAAAATATTTTAAACTGTAGCTTGTTAAATATTTTTCACTGGCTCTTGTATTCTTTATTTTAAAGGGCATATGAGGCAACATATATTTCTTGCTTTATTTCAGCACCTGTATTTAGCACATTCAAGATAGTTTTTAAAATCCTACTTCGGAAGCTCAGTATCCGGTGTGGTCTGCGTTTACTACATATAAAGACATACACTCTATAACAAAACTTAAGAATTGTGTATAAAGATATTAGGTTCTGAAAAGGAGCATACAATTGAACGTAATACCTTCATTAATTATGCACAAGCATGTCATTTATGAAACATCTTTTTTTCCCCAAATTATACAAAATGTTCTGGCTGGACTGATGCGTTTGACTACAAATAAAGAATAATTGAAGATAAGAAATCTCAAGACTCCTTGCAATCCATATTTGCATGTATTTTGTGGATCCCATAACATTTTGTATAATTTGAGGGAAAAAGATGTTTAATTACATGCTTGTGCATAATGAAGGTATTACGTTCAATTGTGTGCTCCTTTTCAGAACCTAGTTACTTTGAGAGAGTTTTTTCTCTTATTTTTGTGACTTCTTAGCGGTGGGGTCACGGGAAGTTGAGCATCTCTACTATACATATATTACAATTAAATACACTGGTGCAGACCCTATTGCCCACACTGCTGTTTGCATAACTTCAAGTAATTGTGTATAACTATACTGAAATCAATTTGTGCAAATATTTTATTTCATAATGAAACGTATCTAGTAGAAATCATTCTAATTGTTTACACAATAAGTTTTGCTGCTCAACTTATAGTAATGATTATACCTGTGTTTTTATGCAGTACACATTTTTTTGCAACCATTAATCATGCCACCTCACAAAACTGCTTATCACCCTTCATCATTTAGTAGTTATTCTAGTCAAATTTTAATTTTGAGTGCTCTTATCTGCCTGGCACGGAGTTTGCTGAACCATGCAGCTTCATCAGGAAACAAACTGTAACTGATTGAGTTTCATTGACTCGTAGGTGGTAATGTCATTTAATTAGTTCACATCATCAGTTAACTTGGCAAAGGCAGCTAACACTAGTTACATTAACACGTTATTTTGTTGATCTTAGAAAAGTAAATTCATTGGACTCCTACATTAGTTTTTCCCAAACTCCTTTTTTTTCTTTTTTCTTTTTTTTAGATAAACATCGTCAAACACTATTGGCAAAGCCAATAGTTCTGCATTGGCAGCCAAAAGCTAAGACCTGCTGGCTTTGCCAATGCTTGTTTGTATTTCCTATTTCCCGGATACTTACCTTTCTGAAACAAACCGGCACAGATCTGTTACTGCAAAATTCACATACTGTGTATTCTTCTGCCATCTTGCACTCCAATAGAGTTACGTTTAAAAGTGTGGACATTGTATATAAACATATTTGGATGGTGTTTACTGCAACTCTTGCAAACTAGTTCATACAACTCCGAGTTTTCCAATTTTTATCTGCCATCTTTTTCATTTCAGAACTTGTCTGCTACTACTTCATTCTTTACATAATACACATTGAACCTGAGCACAGTTGAAACAAAAAGTAGTATATGGTGGGAGCATTTTAAACAGTGAGGACGTTGGGTCATATTTTATTTTTTATTTCAATCTTTGTTATTCAGATGCCTGATGTTCAAGAACATGACATCTGTGTATTTTAGGATTTACAGCCTATGGACTTTGCTAATAGCAAATCCTAGAACTTGTTGCCTCTGTTCATGTGGAGCATGAAAATGAAGGCTAAAAAAGTGCATCAGTTCTCGAAGTTCAGTAGTGGTTTGCACAAAATCGACATTTTCACGGATAGGCCTATGTGAATGCAAATAAAAAACCGGCTTAAAATATGATACAAACATCAAAGATCTAAACATTCATGGTAACTGCATGTAGTTTTATTCTTCTATATGGCAATTATAATAGGTGCTTTCTGAATTGTAAAGGTACATGAGATGTGCCTCGGAAGAGGAAACAATAGTACCATCTGTTAACGTCACCCTCCACTTTAGAGGTAATTGGTCAAACCTTGTCCCAAGTCCTTGGACACCAACCACTATTTGTTGAAAGTCCGCCAACCTTGAAATCTACTTAGATCAGTTTAGCTTTAGTGCCTTGGGCCAAGGGTGAGGCATCCCATTGATTTCAAAATGCTTTAATTGTTGACCCTTCTGAAGATAAATTGTACTAGGGCAGACAGGACATCTGCCACTTTTAGTGGTGTGCCATGTCTACTAAACTCACAATAAGTCCCTTTTTATTTTTTGGAAACTGTTGCCTATGAAAGGTTATTTCATTGATACTGGTGTAATTTTTTTTGTGTAAGCAGTATTTCTTTAATTTTTAAGAAACCGTATCCAGCAGAGGACATGGTTTATACAATATTAGTCCATGGGACGGCAGCCGAGTATGGAAATTGAAGCTTTTGTGAAGAGCTATTTAATTGAAATACAAACACCTGTTAGATCAGCTTTCTAATTCATCTGCTGTGTTACTTCAGATTCTGCAAAGGAGGGTGTCCTGACAGTCATGGGTGTAATTCTGTAGCTCTCAAAATGTCTTATCGCAAGTCATCAACAAATTGTCATTGTTAGCATATGGCTATTGGAAGGGAAGAGTGAAGGAATCCAGCCCTGAATAGATTAGTTGTTTCATTACTACCCACATTCTAAAAGGCTATGGATCATCAGTTGACTGTCAGACGACATCAGAACACTACTACTGGACAACGGAGAGACAGTCGCCCTCATCTTACTCGACCTCTCCGCCGCCTTCGACACAGTCTGTCATAACACCCTCATACAACGCCTCAACAACGTCGGAATACAAGGAAAAGCTCTGGACTGGATCATATCGTTCCTCACCGGGAGAACCCAGAGAGTCTGCCTTTCCCCATTCAAATCAGAGGCCACCGAAGTCATCTGCGGCGTACCACAAGGATCATCACTCAGTCCCACCCTCTTCAACGTTTACATGAGTCCCCTCGCTTCCATCGCACGACAACACAACCTCAACATCATTTCCTACGCAGACGACACCCAGCTGATCCTCTCCCTTACCAAAGACCCAAACACCGCCAAAACCAATCTACACGAAGGAATGGAAGAAGTAGCCGAATGGATGAAGAACAGCCGCTTAAAACTGAATTCAGACAAAACGGAAGTTCTCATCCTAGGATCATCCCCCTCATCCTTGGACGACTCATGGTGGCCACCAGCCCTGGGTACAGCACCCATACCTACAGATCACGCACGTAACCTGGGATTCATCCTGGACTCCTCCCTCTCGATGACCAGACAAGTCAACGCCGTCTCATCTTCATGCTTCAACATCCTACGCATGCTCAAAAAAATCTTCTGTTGGATCCCCACCGAAACAAGAAAGACAGTCACCCACGCACTGGCCACTAGCCGACTGGACTACGGAAATACCCTTTACGCCGGAACCACTACCAAACTACAGAAAAAACTCCAACGCATCCAAAGCGCCACAGCCAGACTCATACTGGACATCCCCCTCATGCTCACATTTCCGCTCACCTGAAAGACCTCCACTGGCTCCCCATCAACAAGAGAATAACGTTCCGGCTCCTCACCCACGCACACAAGGCCCTCTACGACCTAGGACCCGAATGCCTCAACACAAAACTGTCCTTCTACACACCCACCCGCCAACTACGATCATCCAATCAAGCACTAGCCGCAATTCCGCGCATTCACAGATCCACCATGGGAGGAAGATCCTTCTCGTACTTAGCGGCCAAGACCAGGAACTCTCTCCCCACTCACCTCCGCCTTACACAGAACCACCTCTCCTTCAGAAAGCAGCTAAAAACCTGGCTTTTCGATAAATAATTAACCTTCCTTCCCTCAAGCGCCTTGAGACCCTCTGGGTGAGTAGTGCGCTATATAAATTCCTGAACTTGAACTTAAAGTATGTGATAAATGCAATTGTCTTCTCTTTACCCGCCATAATCTGAAACAACATAGTGCCCAGACCCTTGCAGCTTGCATCAGTAACCACAGGGCACTTCTCCCCCCCCCTGGTAGGAAAGCTTTTAGACATGGGGCCTATTCCCAATAGACTTGTTAGATTTGAACTCCTCAGTTCATTAATTATTCCCACAATACTTAGCATTTTTCTTCAATGAACACTCATGGGCCCAAGCTTAAGGGACAAATCCTTCCTCTACTGTCCCTAGGAAGAAGAACTCCTCTCTATTTTATGGCTACTCTAATAGCTTGATCGAATCCACAAATTCCTTCTTTGGGCCTCTACACATACTAATATGTAACTCCTCACCACTAAAACATGTATCTGCCTCCGAGTCAGGCCATGCCGCCTAAAAATCTCCAATACTACTTTGACTCTTTCATTGTGTTCCTCCTATGTTACACTTTATATTAGTACAACCTTCTGATGGAACAGTACTTCTGGGAGCTTGCCAATACAAGCAGATCACCTCTGAAATACAGAGGCTGCTGCTGCAACGCCAAACAGTATGTGCCTTTCTAGGTACAACACTATTGGTGTGAAAAAGGAAGTGAGATCCTGAATTCTAGTGCAGCCTCATTTGATGATGAGCCGAGGCTAGATCAGGTGTGGAAAAGATCTTGGCCCCTACCAATCCCATGAGCATCTCAGTGATATAAGACGGGGTGAATGACCACCTCCTTGTTGAGAGCTCCCAGATCTATTCATAAACGCAAAGGTACAAGCCACTCAGTTGGCTTGACTGACGTAATGACCCGAGCTCTCACAACGTATCCAATTCTTCTTTGACAGCATCCTATACCGGCACAGGCAACCTTTTCCCTCCTCCTATTTCCTGAAACCGGTTTTGGCACTCTAACACAGCTTAACATGATGCATATACGCCTTGAGACATCCAAACCTGTTGCTAAACATGGACTCGAAGCTACACTCAAACTTGGCACAACAATCTCCCATTTGCTTAATCGGACCCTGAAAATCTGCATTGGGGTCCAGCCATGTCTCTAAATCCTTCTGATGTGGCCACCGCCAAGTCTCATCACCCTTTTCGACATGTAGACCTTGCCCACTATGATCCTACTGTCGGACTCAGTTGTCATAATTGGCTGCCCTGCATACCCACCTGGTTTAACATCCATGGACTTCAGTTACTCTTAAAGCAAACAGTTTGTTGTTCACACTTTCGGAAATTGTTATTAACTTGGAACAAATTTTTTTGTCTTTTGCCTACCACCCACTCTCTCAGATTACTCTCACAGCTGCCTCCCACCTGAAGTAGCACCTCCTCGATTGCTTTTTAATTTCTTGAGTCTTCTTCTCTGATGCCGACCCACTCCCCCAACATATAGCATAATCACATTTCCTTGAACATTTATTGCATGGTACTTAGATAGCTGGGCACTCCTTGCTGTAGATTGTGTCCTAACATGCCGTACCGGAAACATGACTCTTCTCCTTTGTTTTCCCACACTCCAGTGATGCTAAATTTACCTGTTTTGCAGCACATAGTTATAGAATAACCTCCAAAATGATTTGATTTGGAATCATCTATTTAAATGTTTCTTTCGGGGATTTTGGCTGTTCCAGCAATTTTACCACACAATTACAGAGTGATGCCCAAGATCACATTGTTATTGCATTACAGTTATTCCGCTGTGAGTTTTAGTCAGTTGACAGGTTTGACCGACACTTTTACCTCTACCCTTAGAATTTGAACATTAGGTGACCTCATCTAGAATGAGAAAATGCTTTTCAGTTTGCAGAGAAGAGGCACTTAATTAATGTAGAATGGGGGCATTGTGAAAAATAGATTTCCAAAGGTCAACCTTCTCTACCCGCACGATCACGGTCTTCTTATTTCTATTTTAAAATCAGTATTGGGGACTAAAATGGTTTGTTTTTCATACAACATCTTACTAAACCTGAGAAGAGGAACGGTCTTTCAGGGGATTCTTTCTTCTAATCCAAGGTTGAGAAAGTGACAGAGAATTGGGTACTACTAGCACAATAGTCATATTATCTGGGAAAATTATTTGTTTAGAGTTTGAGAGTAGGGAAGCACTGCGGTAGGGGTCAGAAGAAAATGGTTTATTTGCACAGGCGGGAAATAGCATTCAGCTAGATTTAACAGTTTACTTTTCCTCAATGCCTAGAGATTGATCACCAAATGCACATTGTAATTTGTGATGGGTTAACAAGGGTCCAGGATTGTTTTCCACCCATGAGGCCCACCATTTGAAGTGAGTGGAATGGATTCACTTTGGTACTAATAATTGAATAATGGTGCTGCTTTGGTGGGATATGTACCTCGTTGCCCCATGCTGCAGAATGGGACTGTAACGATCTGCCCTCCATGGCAGAGTGTGAGAGACAAGGCCTGTTATGTTTTGGGTGAAACATTGGGACAGTGAGACATGAGGCGCCTTCTCACCAGTGTACCAGAAAGAGTCAACAGTGTTCCCAACCTGTGACTTTCTGCTCAGTAAAACATTTTGCAGAGGGGCCTAATGGGGATGAGGGGTACTGCAGACAAGAGGGTAGAGGAAGTTCCTCTTTAACCTCCCCCCCATCTCTCCCCCCCCCCCCCCCCCCTCCCCAGCCTGGGGACTGCAGGGCCCTGTGTTACACCACTGCAACAGTTCTCTCCCTTTAGAGCCCAGGAATGTATTTTGGGGGTGCTGCCTGCTGTAGGAAGCTGGCTCTGTATATACTATACCAAAATGAGGTATAGTGTACACAGAATCCAGTGGAACCCCAAAGGTAGGCTAACACCATTTGTGGTAGTGTGGGCGAGCAGTAAGGCTTTATCAGAGGGCAATGTTAAGCATTAGTTGTACACACTCAATTTGCAAATGATGTTACACACTCAGACTGAACTCAGACCAATTAATGATTTCTAGAACCAAGCCTGGTGCTTGTAAGTGAAATCAATGTTTTGCTAAATTCTTCTGCATTGTTTTACAATTGAATAAAGGTTCAAATGCAGTTAAATAAATTACAGGTAAGTTACTGTTTCGAGATTACTTTTCAATTACTTGGTAAATTACTTTACACGTTACTTATTAGATTACTTTTCATATTCATTTTGATAATCAGTGTGCTATGACTAGATATCACACTGAGACATCTCTTAGACAAAAGGTAAGTAAATTACTTTTAGTACATTTGCAGTTTTGTTATTGTTCCATACAAACCAACTCCGCACTTAGAACAATGTTTAGGAAAAAGCAGCCCATGCAATCCTATGGAGGAAAAAAAAGGTTTGAGGCATATGAGCTGCAGATTGCACACTGTGCATAGATCGCCACCTATTGTTGAGCCCGGATGTTTGTAGTTTGTTTTTGTCCTGAAAGTTCTTTGGAAGTCACGAGATGGGTGACTCCTCCTCTGGACCATACTGCGCATGGACATCAGCTCCATCCTCAGATTGTTTTTTTCTGCCATTGGGCTCTGATGTGTTTCCTGCGCTCCGGTTAGGAACCGAATTTCCTTCGGCGCGCAATCCTCACCCAGTTCAACGGTATTGTTTTGATCGTTCTCCACATCGAGGCGGTTCTTCACCTTCGAAGTCTTCGATTCCGGTCGTCGACTAAGGCCTTCGGGCCTACCTAGACCGTACTTATGGCTCATGGAAAGGACGCCATTCAAGAAGTGTCCTCAATGTGGGTCGAAGTTCCCCCACACCGACCTACATGAGGTGTGCAACCTTTGCCTCTCACCGGAGCACGAGGCTAAAGACTGTTCCGCTTGTGCCTCCTTCCGCTCCAAGAAGACGATTCAGGACCGACTAGCTCGAAGAACAATGGCTCGCTCGTCCGCTTCGATCCCCAACGACATCTTCGAAGAGGGCGTCTACGTGCCAGAACACTAGCACGCCGAAGAGAGTACCAGCTCCTCAGATGCCGAAGACTCCGACGTCGAGGAAGTCACTCCAGCTCAACGGGTCGTAAGTAAGATCGTCGACCCCCAGCGGCTCATCGATGCCGAAACTGCATTCGGAGCCAACTAAAAAAACGCCTAAAGCTCCAGATTCACACGCTTCGGAACCGAAAAAACAACCGGAACCGAAGAAACAGGTTCCGGTAAAGGACACTTCAAAAGGGCACACTTCGAAATCTGCTACCAACTCAGTGCCAAAAAAACCTACGGAGCTTAAAACCTCGACACTGAAGGATCTGCCCTGTTCAGAGGACCATTATTGATAATGGGGTAGCCCCTAAAGTCAAGACTGACCTGGGCGCAATACGGTAATGAAAACAATGGTCCGTGACCAACAATTTGATTTTTTTTTTTACATTGTAGAAGTCATTACAACATGGTTAAATCACCATGGGTTGCACGCAAAAAGAGGAGTGAAAGGATACGTAGTGGTGTTGGGTAGTGAAAGTGTGAATCGAAGAGTAAAAGATAGTCATTTCGATATTTTACAACTACTGATAACAAAGATCAGTTAATGCAAGCCTTTCCTTATAGGATTTACATGTATTCTGTAAATTTCAGTGTGCATTCAATGCAGTTTCCAATGGAGTGACAAATTAGGATGTAGGTACAGGTCTTGATCAATCAGAGCGTCGACCTTTCGACTCAACTGTGCAATGAGGAATTCAAGCCTTTGCTGCGAGTCTTCATCTGGACTGTGTGTTGCAACCTAATCCTAGAGCCAAGCCTGGCTCTCCAGGTATGATTTCATATCCGTGCCAAAGGCCCAATGTCGCCAAGGTACGATTGTACTGGTGTGCTGTGATTACATCACCATGTAATTATTCTTTAGCTGGCTGCCTCCTTCCTTATTTAGAAGACCTCCGGACATCAGCTTGCCGCTCCCACAAGATGCTGGCAGAGGAACTTTTCACACCTGATCCTAACCAAAAAACTCTTGTCATGGATCCTAAGACTGGTCAATTGACTCTGTTCCAAAAAGAGACCACTTGATGCGCCAACACCTCCTCCAAAGAAGAGACACATTGCCACCTCTCCATTACGGGTGCCTTCTCCTCCACCTCCCCATACTGTTCCCCCTCCTACACCTACTCCACCTCACCATTCACCTACACCATCCCCTAATCCACAAGATGATGTAGACAGACTCTGATGATGGAGGTGCACATGACCCAGCAGGGACCAATAGTCCCCCTCAGTCACCTAATCCATGGGTTGATTACAACACCCCTGATGTGCCTTATGTCCCACAAGACGACATATACCCTACAAGACCATCCCCACCAGAGGACACCATAGGTTTTACCTACTAGTCCAAAGAGCTGCCCAATATCCTGGGGTGGACTTACACACAGATGCGGTGGAGGAAGGGTGTATTCAAACATGCAACAGAGGTTTTTAAAAATCCTTTCAGGGCTAGGGTCCTCAATCATTGAGAACATATAAAGCTGCCCCTACAGATCCAGTCTATATTAAAGGTCCAGCACCATTAGACTCTTTAGTAGTGTCTAATGCATGTAAACGTGCTAATTCTCAGACATCAGGTGAGGCCTCACCACCAGACAAGGAATCCAAGCTACTCTACGCCTCAGGCAAAAGAACAGCGTCTCAAGTAGCTAATATCTGGCTTATCGCCAACACCCAAGCGTTGCTGGCCAGATATGACAGAGCTCATTATGATGAACTAGAGTCCATAATGCAGAATCTACCTGACAAATACAAAAATAGGCCCAATGAACTTATACATGAAGTTAAAAATATTACCAACACTTCCATTTGCTGTGCCCTAGATGCGGAAGATACCGCCTCAAGAGCAATTAATACCAGCACCCTCCTACGTAGACATGCTTGGCTACGTATCTCTGGTTTTAAACCTGAGGTACAAAACTCCATACTTAATCAGCCATTTGATGACACATTTATTTGGCTCAAATGTTGACATGTCTTTAGAAAAAATTAAAAAAGACACCGATACAGCAAAATCTATGGGAGCCTTGCAACAGCAAGCTCCCAGACGTTCTTTTCGTCACTCATCATACAGAGGGAACACTAGAGGCTACTCCTCCGAAAGTCCCTCCATCTCTTACTAAACCCGTAGCCAATCCACATTCACTAAGGGCTACCAAAGAGGGGGTTACAGGGGTAACAACAACAAAGGCAGAGGCAAAACCAACAACTCCCGCTCTGACTATCCCTACCCAATGACTTTCCTTCCCTCTCCCCCCCCCCCCCCCCCCCCCCCCAACATTCCACTCCTGTGGGGGGAAGAGTGCAACAATTCCTTCCTGCCTGGACCAACATCACATCAGACAGGTGGGTGCGACAAATTATTCAATCAGGTTACTGTCTAGAACTAACAACTACCCCCCTCCTCCGCCAAACATACCACCCAAACAGCATCCAATGTCACAAGAACATCTAGCACTGTTAAAGCAAGAAGTAGAATCTCTGCTACAAAAAAGTGCAAAAGAACCAGTTCCTCTGCACTAACAAAACAAAGGGGTTTACTCTCTATACTTTCTGATTCCAAAAAAGGACGGCCCTCTAAGGCCTATTCTAGACCTCAGACCACTAAACATATACATACAGTCAGACCATTTTCACATGGTCACACTACAACAAGTCCTTCTGCTTCTGTCGCAAAACGACTTCCTTGCTACTTTAGATCTCAAGGATGCATTTTTCCACATTCCCACTCACAAGGCTCACAGGAAGTATCTCAGATTTGTAATAGACGGACAGCACTATCAATTCAAAGTACTCCCATTCGGAGTCACAACAGCACCAAGAGTTTTCACCAACTGCTTAGCAGTAGTGGCAGCGCATTTACGAAGACAACACATCCATGTCGTCCCGTACCTCGACGACTGGCTCATAAAAGCTAGCTCATACAACCAATGCGTGGAACACACTCATGCCACAATACAACTGTTTCACGACTTGGGGTTCACAATAACCACTCCAAGTCCCATCTACAACCATCCAAATTACAACAGTACCTCGGTTCCACAATAAACACCTCAAAAGCGCTGGTCTATCCCACTCCAGCAAGGATAGCCAGCATACAAACTCTTCTAACAAGGTCAATTGACAGACCAAGTGTTGGTAGACGGTCGGACTCATCGCTCTCTGCAGTGGTGGAACACCAAAAACCTTTCCCAGGGACGACCGTTCCTAGAGCCAGTTCCTCAGATAATCTTAACTGTGGATGCATCGCTCTCCGGCTGGGGAACCCACCTACTGCAACACACCATGCAAGGCAGGTGGACACCACAACAAAAGTTACTCCACATCAATCATCTGGAGTTACTAGCAATATTCCTAGCACTAAAAGCTTTCCAAAAGCAAGTATCAAACAAAGCTGTGTCAGTCCGCACAGACAACATGACAGCCATGTATTACATACAGAAGCAGGGAGGCACACACTCCCTGCAGCTATCTCAACTAGCACAGGACATATAGCGGTGGGCTATACCTCAAAACATATTCCTTCTAGCCCAGCATGTTCCAGGAGTACAAAATACCATTGCGGATCTGTTAAGTCGTCAAACACAACAGACCCACGAGTGGGAACTCATATGCAAGTTCTTCAGATGTGCTGACAACCTCAGATAGACCTATTTGCCACCCTCAAACGCCAAAAGGCCAAGCTTCGCCACCAGATATCCACACCTACTGTCCAAAGGCAATGCGATATGGATGAACTGGTCAAACAGATTTGCGTACGCTTTTCTACCTCTACCACTCATGCCACTAGTAGTACGCAAACTACAGCAGCATTCTCTGGCCCTCATCCTAGTTGCTTCAACGTGGGCCAGACAGCTGTGGTACACCACACTGCTACAACTGTCTGTAGTACCGCACCAAAAACTATACCTGTCTCCACGCCTTTTAACACAGAACCGTTTAGAGATTAGGCACCTGGACCCAGCTCAGCTCAACCTTGTGATCTGGCTCCTGAAATCCTAGAATTTGCATATCTTAACCTTCCTCCAGACTGCATGAATGGTATAAAAGAAGCTAGACGCACAACCACTAGAGCATGCTATGCAGCTAAGTGGAAACGTTTTGTAATATATTGTCTCAACAACATTATTAATCCTTTAGACGTGTGTATTAAACACATCATAGGATACTTACTGCACCGCCAAAGATGTAACTTAGCCTACTCATCTATTCGGCTACATCTTGCAGCTATAGCAGCATATCTTCAAAACAGACAGCATCTATCTCTCTTCAGAGTGCCTACTATTAAAGCCTTTATGGAAGGCCTTAAGAGAATAATTTGTCCCAGAGTACCACCTTCACTAGTGTGGAATTTAAACATTGTTCTCACACGGCTAATGGGACCTCCCTTCGAACCTTTACATGAATGTGAACTACAATTTTTAACATGGAAAGTTGCGTTCCTAGTAGCTATTACTTCTCTACGGAGAGTTAGTGAACTACAAGCACTAACCATTCAAGAACCTTTCTTGCAAATGCATCAGAATAAGGTCTTTATCCGTACTAATCCAAAATTCCTACCCAAGGTCATTTCTCCCTTCCAGCTCAATCAATCTGTGGAACTGCCAATTTTCTTCTCGCAACCACATAGTAGCAGAAAGAGCTCTTCATACCTTAGATGTCAAAAGAGCACTGCTATACTAAATTGAGAGACCACAACCTTTTCGTAAAACCAAACAACTTTTTGTGTCTTTCTCACCACCACACAATAGGAATCCCATATCAAAATCTGGGATAGCTAGGTGGATTGTGAAATGCATACAAATGTGCTACCACAAAGCTAAACCAAGGTTATCTGTTCCTCCTAAAGCCCATTCCACAAGGATAATAGGGGCTTCAATGGCATTTTTAGGGAACATTCCCCTAGATGACATCTGCAGAGCAGCTACATGGTCTACCCCGCACACATTCACAAAACACTATTGTGTAGATGTGCAAACCAAGTGACAAGCTAAAGTGGGCCAGGCTGTTCTCAAAACATTATTTCAAACTACTGCAACTGATAGGGGTGGTAGCCGCTAATGGTGGGTGCTGTTATACAATCTATGCAGAGTGTGCAATCTGCAGCTCCTATGTCTCAAACGGAAAATGCTACTTACCAGTATGCATCTGTTCTTGGCATGTAGAGCTGCAGAGTTGCACACGCCCCCCGCCTCCCGTTGTCTGTTCCAGTATTATCTTAATTAGATACAGTTTACACGGACATCCTTCCTTTTCTTGCAAAGCTCCATCATTTCCCTAAATTAGGGGGGGGGGTGTATGTGTAGGCAGGTGGGTAGATATAGGGCCTCTGAGGGTGGCACAAAAAGGGCTGCAGCCCTTAGAGGCCTTCCCTGGCCACAGTGACCTTGGTACCTGTGGTAGCATTTACAAGGGACTGGCCTGTGGCCAAAGAGTGCCAATTGGGTTGTGTTTGCAATGCAGGTTAGAGAAAGAACATAGGCCCTGGGTACCTGTTTCGCAGAAGCCCAGGAAACACTCCGTGAAGGCACATCAACAGTTCAGCAAAAGGTGGGGGCAACCATGCAAAAAGAGGGTACATTCTTACACCTGCTGTGCTGTAAGTCTCTGCACTGTGGGTGCAGGTCTGGTGGGGGAGTGGTGGGAAGCACAGTGGTGCAATGGGAAGAGGAACCTTAGCTGGGGTTGCCCCCATACCAGTCTTTTAGAGCATGTACTCCTCGGGGAGCCATCTTTATTATTTCCATGTAACACTCACTAGAAGATTTGTGAACAAAATCATTCAGTTCTCATTTTAATTGCTTAGTGCTATTCCTCTCATTCGAAGATCTGAAGTATGACGCTAGAGAGTAGGGGATGCCCTAGAGAAGGGGGACCAAAGAACTTGCGAAGGGATGTCCAAGAGAAAAGAAAGAAGCCCATTTGTTTTAATGTCATGCTGATTTTTCTATAGCACTTGTACCACAGGACACCGCTGTAAAGCGATAACCTAGAGGGATGAAGTGGATAGCTCCTTCTATTATAGATTCCCTTAGTAATCTATTAAATGCATTTCCAAGGGCAGTGTAAGACCCTGATCTCTGTAAAAAGTCTATGGTCATTCCACTATTGAAGAACTCTAGTTATGACTCTAAAAAACGTAAAAATTACAAGCCCATCTTGCTACTGCCTTATTGCACAAAATTATTGAAAGCTCACATAGTGCATGAGTACTTTTTTTTTTCTTAGATTCATCGACTTAACACTCTAGTATCCACACTAGATCACTTTAGGAGCACAATGTGTCTCATCAACGGATGGTTGAGACCAGCTCAATGCAGAAAAGGCTGGAATTGTGGTATTGGGTCATACACCCTCCCCGTGGACTAGATCATTTTGGCCGCCTGCAATGGGTGTGCTGCTCTCCCCAAAACCAATGGCTGGGAGTTATCATTGATCAATCCCTTTCCCTTAAGCCATAAACTATTAAGGTTGTCTCTAAATGTGTGTTCACGCTCAGAACCATTAGTAAGATTAAACCGTTTTTATCTTCCGAAGACTATCATGGTGTCAGACAGGATTATGCTAACTTGGTCTTCCCAAGTGTGAATGGAAAAATTCCTACCTAACGTAGCAAAAGTTTGAATTCTATTAGGGACCTTCATTTATTCAAATAGCTGCCATATTAAACACAAAACTGCATTTCCCATAAACCAAGGGACTATGAAGATCGAAGAAGGTAAGCCCAATATCCAATAATTAATAGGGAGTGCCATCATCTGCTCTTGTTCCTCTTCTCTTGCCCTCTTTCTTCCTGTGACAGATGCTGACCGTAGGAGATTCTACTCCTCTTTAGAAGACTCAGTTCCTGTAATAATCCAGAGAGCAGTTGGACATTTCTAGCAAAAATCAAACCGTACAATCAATAACGAGGGCAATTGAGATTTAACGTGCAAGCATAAACCTACTGTAATATTGTTACTGATGTAAATTCAAAAGAACTTCACTTACATCCATAACCAGATCCACTGAGTGGGCCACGATTTACCATCAGGTGTGCTAATCCTTGCCTCAGTGTCCTTTATAGAATTGAAACTTTTCATTGTATGTCGGGACCCAGAGGCAAGGATTATGCTAGTCAAAGCTTATCCACTACTAGAACCGCAATGGAGGAGAGCGGTTTGAAATAAAACCTCTTAAAGGTTGAATGAGACTACCAATCTGCTGCATTCAAAATATCCCCCAAGCGGGCTCCTAGAGCAAATTCTTTGAAAGCCAGATCTCTCTGGGTAGAATGCGCCCCAAATAAGTTGGTTTCATTTCCGGCTTCCTGCATGATTCAGCGAACCCATCTTGCTATGGTCCGAAACCACCTTAAATGGCTTCCGCAGAGCAACCAGCAACTGCCGCTCCCCTTGGGGACAAAGCTCCTAAGTCACAGCTTTGTAGGCCTTGATACATTGGTCAACACAACTTTTGGGAATCTGGAAATGCTGGGTACAAATCAAGCGGGAATTGCACTTGGTCGTCTTGCGACATGCTAAGTGACCAGGGTTAGGTCCTATCTGTGATGTTTAGGGGCCTAACATCTGATAGTCTACTGCACAAGATGAGACAGAAAAGGGTGGCCTACTTGGTTGACAGTTGTTTATGGGAGAAGTACTTCTTACCAGGCTACTAGATGAACAGGTTCAAGACCTTATTGACATCCCTGAGGACCGAGTACTGTGGTTCTGGGGGAAGAGACAATTGAATGCCCTTGAGCAATTGCTTAACCAGGGGATATTCCCTGAGAGTCAGGCCTCTGACCATAGTGTGTCCAGCAGAAATCGCCGACCTAAAGGTATTGAACGATCTATAGGCCAGTCTATCCGAAGCAATCCGAATCTATCCGAGGCCAGTCTATCCGAAGCCAAAGAAGCCATGAAATTCAAGATATCCCCACGGGATCCAGGCTCCGCTGCAGACACCAACCAAAACATTGAGACCAAGCCGATGAGTAACGTTTTACCGTACAATCCGCCCATGCCCAAGAAAGGAAGTCTGCTACGCTTCTCGCTGAGGAGAAGCTGATTTAAGGGTAGACTGATTGGAAAATCCCAGGAAAGTTTCATCAGAATTGGAAACCATACTTGCGACTTCCACATTGGGGTCACGACCACCAGATCCGTATCCTGCCTGCAGACTTGGGTTTTCAATCTCATGATCATGGTGAAGGGGAAAGGCCTAGCCCACCTCCCCTCAACCGTATTCGAAGGAAAGCGCCGGTCACCACTGCTCCGGTCTGGCCTTCAACTGAAGTACAGGGGGAGTTAGTGGTCGATTCTGGCTGCAAAGAGATCCACTGTGAAGGAGCCCCATCGGGAGGAGAGAGCTTGAAACAAGACCGGAGGTAGCCTCCACAGTCTCATGTCTCGGAGGTGTCGCGATTTCCAATACGCGACTTAGTTGCCCGTCCCTGGGAGGTATTCCGCCTTCACTGACTGTAGAGGAAAGGGTTTTTAGTGTATCAGAATGTCAAAGGGCGCTGTACCAGAAGTGGACGCTGCGATGGTTGAATAAACTGGGTAAGTAAGGTGCAACAGACGAGCGGAGAAGACCCCTTAACCGCTCAACAGTATGTTATCAGAGACTAACGTACAAAACAACTGCTACGGTAATGCCTATGCACACAAAAACAGAAATCTTTCACAGTCATTTACAGTTATGACACACAATTCAGGAAAAGCCAAAGTCAACAGAACAACAAGCACAATATTTGACGCAGAGGTGCTTTGAGAAGGTTTAATGGT
Organism: Lissotriton vulgaris; assembly: GCF_964263255.1. Classification (NCBI taxonomy): domain Eukaryota; kingdom Metazoa; phylum Chordata; class Amphibia; order Caudata; family Salamandridae; genus Lissotriton; species Lissotriton vulgaris. The sequence continues at coordinate 165,642 of NW_028246546.1, read as the reverse complement.
TCCACAACCAGCCGACACGTGTTTCGTCGCGTGGGAACAGTGTCTTCGCCACTCCTCAGGGCTGCGTTAAGGTAATATGGCCAATAGGTCGCTCCACCGGTGATATTTCCGACCCGGCAGGGCCCGTGACCTTTTGGATGAATATCCCCAATGCGTGTTATTCCGGATAATGGAAAACGCTCCTTCAAGAGTTCAAGTCACTCTCCAATGCCAAAGTACGTCTAGGCGTCTGTTTATGGGAGAGTAAGCTCCTGTTAAGTGAAAGCTGAGCTTATATCCCGGGAGAGGATCCAGTCCAGTCTCCACTGGCGCGGGTAAGCACCTGGTGGTCCCGATATAGGTTTGTAGGACGTCTAACATCAAGCATTCCCGGGTTGCCGTGTTCAAAGTAAAGGACACCTGATTCTCCAAAACTCTTGGCCAGGTCTGAGAGGGCCCGAGTCTGGTACCTCCTAGGTGGTTTATATAGTGGACCACTGACACATTGTTCATTTTCAGAAGAACACTGCATTGCTCCTGATCTCTGGTCCAGCATTTCACTGCAAAGAAACGGGCCATCAGTTCCAAGCATTTAATATGTAGGGACTGTTCTGCAGTGGCTCATCTGCTGCGGGTGGTGAACTGCCTACACCATGCACCCCAACCGATGACACTGGCATCAGACTGGATCACCAGGTCCTGTTGTGATCCAAAAATGGCGGTCTTGTTCCAAGCCTCCATGTGGGTGAGACACAAATCCCTTGCTTCCTCTGAAAGAGGGATGTATTTGGAGTACATAAGACACCTTCAGCCTCTGGAGTGCCCGAAAGTGAAGTGGGCATGAGAAAATGGCCTGAATGGAGGACAATAAGAGACCTACCACTCCAGTGATCTGACGGAAGGCAGTCTGTGTCTTGGACAGTTTCCTTTGCACCTCGTGCCTTATTTTGGCCATCTTCCAAGAGGAAAGACTCTGAATCATATCTGCCGAGATGATCACAAATCCTAAGAAAGTAAGTTTGCGGGAGGGGGTGAGGCCCCTGATGGGGATCGAGGTGTAGGGTTTATATGAATACTTGGTTCTCCTGCTTCCTTAACCTCTACCCATCTCACACAATGGCAGTATGGAGAAAATGTCTGCTAACTGAACTTAAGAGATGTTAGTTTACCCCTACTACCTTCTTTAAATCACTTACCCTTAACATATATGAACTTCTTACAACTGTGATGGCACTCCCCTTCAGCGTATGTCTGTCAACATGGAATAATTGTGGTTTTGGGACAGACATATGTGTAAAATGGGTCATAGCTACGATGGTCAGGACTCTCCACTCCCACTCATGGTTTAGATTTCAGAGGCGTGTTCCTCACTGCCCTGGACTCTTGATAGGTGAAGCATAACTTTATGTTCCACTGGAACTAGGGCCCCCAATACTATTTGATTTGTCTCCTAGTAACCTCTACCAGTGGCTGTTGGGAGAAACCTTTGGAGCAGTAGTAGTAAAAGTGAATGCTGATCAGAAATAATAATAAAATTGAATATTTGATACTGCAGTGAGTGCTGTAGTGACTGTGCTTATTAAAGAAATCGTATTGTTGTCTACTAAAGGCAGGTCCGTTTTAATACGAACACTCAACTACTAGAGGTGATAACATCCTCCTAACCCCTTTCTTACTCTTTTTTGGGGGCAAAAAAGAGTGGTGTTCTATAATGTCAAACCCACAACTTTAATGCCTTATATATTAAAGAACTTTTTTTTTCGTGCTCATTTATTTTCACTCTGGCAGCAAGCATAACAGCATACTTTCTGGCCAAAACGTTGTACAACAAGCTTTCATTAACCCTTTCGATGCTGCTGACGAGCTCAGCTCGTCATCACCCACGGGTGTCGTGTGCTGATGACGACGAGCTGAGCTCGTCATGGTGCCAGCAAAATGGCAATTTGCAGCACAGCGCAAAAATCCCAGCAGCAGCCATGTGGTTAAATATGGCATCCCCATATGAGTGTCTGTTCACCAGTCTACATTTGAACTTGAAGTCCAATAACATTTGTATTTAATTTTCTCTGATCTTCTATTTTAAGTTGCTTCAGTGACTTGTGTTTATGTATTGCAAGACTTATCTTTGACCAAGACAGTGACTATATTGTGGTGCTGTAAGATTGTATTAACTGTAGGCCACTAAGACTTTCCAAAGTAAAGTTTTTCTTATCTTTGTAAAATATTGGAAGGTTTATGGGATATCTGTACGTACTATATTAGATGTTAGTCTACGTAAGTGTGAAAAATAGAACTTTTAGCTGCCTCATCCATTATTATTAATAAAAAGTACATTTATACTGTTTGGACAGAATGCTGGAATGGCAAATTGCTGATGTATGTTTCTGACTGAGGGCTCTAGTCTTGTTACTGAAAGATTGTACTTCATTTATGATGGTGCATTAACCTGTTTGATATTTGTCTGACATTTTTAGCATTTGTTTACGATCCAGGTTTATACCAGTATTCGTGTTTCATTGCCACAATTGTGTTTCTGACTTGTATTGTTTTGGCCTGATTGATGCTTGTTGGGAGTGGTAAATCTATCTTCTGTTAAACGTCAAATGCTAAGGGAGTGTGCAAACTACGCCCCTACAACATACCAGTAGGAATGTACCTTCTGGTATTGGATAGTAGGAGTACAGCATATTCCCTTCTTCCACACAACTAGATACAGGCAAGAGTAGACCGCTAAAGAAACTGATCAGGTTAATTTATGCTCCTTCTGACGGGAATGATTGTGACATAATTGGTTAATTTGCCATGTCTGGTTACTAGATCTTTTCAAGACGGAGTTGAAAACAAATCTACTTGTTTTCAACTTAAATCTAGTCCCCGTTTAAAAGGTGTGGATTTTATCAACCAGGTGTGAAGATGGAACGGACACCTCACTCCCCTGAAACCTATAATGTCCACTTTGCTCCAAATTCTATAGACGCAAGGAAGGCATCTCATACTTTTGTATAGTCCACAGTAGCTCAACAGATTCTGGTCGTCAGACATTCTGGAGAACTTGAGTCATCACTTTGTTGTCAACTGTAAAATCGATCTATGTCGGCAGTGGGTGATGGACTGTGGGTGGGCAAGCTTCCTTTGCAACCACCTATCAATCTTTGAATCCAGCCGCATAGGTCCTGACATCTAACCCTACGGCAAATCAGGAAATTAATCTATGTAGCGTCATTGTCGAAGGAAATAATTCTTATGTTATTTTTCTGTTGTCCTTTAAGGATGAAAACTAACAATGTAATGGAATTGATTTATCATCAACCTAATCAGAGCACTGTACATAATTGATGCCCACAGCTGGACATGGTTGATGCCAGTTGCCACAAATTTCGGAGTGGATTACATGTTTTTAGATCTTTTTCTTTTTTCGAATTTTTTACATATCTGCAGAAATTAGATTTTGGGGCAAAAATGTTTTTTGAAGAATGCAGGTATTAAAACTTTACTTTTAAAAACCAAGACATTTTTGTTTAATGAAGATTTTGGTTTGGTGGGAATATAATAAAACAAGGCTGGATTTTCTGTGTACCATGCTGTCATCTGTAGAATTGCCTTCATAGTTAGGCCCAGTTTATTAAGCATTAGCTAAGATTGCATGGAAGGCTGCATGTTTCCTGCAAATACTTCTCCCAGCAGCATACTAACTAGCCTCTGATCACTCACGAATGACACCAATACAATTCCTGCATAGGTTCACGGAAAACAAATAAAACAGCCATCCAACCATTCACACCTTTCCCCCTGATAATGCACTTTGGTGCCTCACTGTGGAGTATGACTCTCTATTTAAATGCCATAATACAGTAGAGTACAATGCTTATTGTTAGTACTTTTAGTGATTCAGACTAGGTAACTGTTTTTGCCATACCCCCACTTTTTTAACAGCTTTCGGACCCCTAGTTTTCCAGATCTCGCGGGGCAACAAATCGTGCTTTTTTTTTAAACTTGCATTGTTGTCCATTGTCAATGTGTTGCTTGAGCTGTTGCTATAGAGATCTCCTATGTATTTGGTGCCAGGTTCCGTGCCCTAAATAAAATATGAATAAAGTGAATAATGCATGCATCTTTCTGGCTAGATTACAGCTCTACTGATCAAAGTGTAACATAAATGGCCAGGGACAGTTTTTCTGTGATCCCTTTGAAAGTGTATGCAATTACCAGGCTGCTTTAAAACCTCAACGTTACCTGGTAGTAACAAAAACAGTTCTGACCCAGATTCGTTTTTTTTTCCATGTATTCACTTTGAACTGTTGGTATCTTGTTTGGCTATCAAAATACTGAATGTTTGGCTTCTCTTCTAATCCCTGCAGGACAAATATAAACGAGCCCTTGCAGATACCGAAAACCTAAGACAGAGGAGTCAAAAGTTAATAGATGAGGCCAAGATATACGGTGAGTGATGTGCCTGCTTGTACTTGAACAAGTCTTACCTGCGAGTGACTTGTTTTTACGAAACTGTATTTGTGCACAGGTATAGCACATTTTTTATGTTTGTGATGTGCATCGAGGCTTATGTGCTGAAAACGCAGTACAACAATTAAAACATTAAAAATTAACACTGTTAGTGTATGCATCGCTGGGTCCAGTCTCGTTCCTGTAAACCGAGGATCTAGTGCCTAGGAAGAGACACCATTTTTTTTTTTTAAATCCACATAAAAGGAGTAATGTCGGGTGCATGGGTGCAGACATCCTTCCAGTGCAAAGTACTTGTCCCCACATGATGCATCCCAGCTTCCATATCTCTGTCCCTTCGTTTTGATTAAGAAGATAGAAGGTGTTAGAAATGGGGGTCTCTAGTGGGCAGTGGCTAGCACAGTCCAAGTAGGGATCCTTCTTCCTAAGTCAGAGTAAGGGGGCTACACCCTTTGATAGCACCTGCTCATCCTTGTGGCAACGTAGCACGAGCAGCTAGGCTTATCTCAGAGGCAATGTGTAAAGCATTTATGATCATACACAGTAACACAGTGAAGGACACTACAAAGGGACACCACACAAGTAGTTATAAGAAATAAGTATCTTTATATATAGACTTAACACAAGACCAATAACTGTAAAAAGCCACAATACTGAAAGGGGGGGGGGGGGGGGGGGGGGGAACTCTTAAAAAGCTGGAAAAAGTGTTCAAATAGGGGCTCAGTTCAAAGCAGGGGTCTCTGCGACCCTTTTACTTACAAAGTACCTGGATTTCGTAGCAAAACAAGCAAAATGTCACAAACGAGCCGTAGCAATGATTTTCCCCACGCTAGGCCGGCGATGCATTGAATCCTTGCCGCAAGGGAGGATGATGCGCCGCTCTGCGGGTGCGTGCAGGACAAAGCGACAGACTTCTTCACGCTAGGCCAGCGATGCGTTGAATCCTTGCTGCAAGAGAGGATGAGGTGCTGATCCTCTTGCATGTGCGATCTTGTTGCGACGAAAGAAAATGTCGCCCCCGCGAGCGACGATCCGGGTGCGATTCTAAGAAAATGGCCGACACACGGAGTCCGCTCTGCGATGATCTCGATGCGATGACCTGGGGTTAGCGGGCCTTCATTAAGCCCGCAAACATGCGATGCGATGATCTCTGAGGTTAGCGAGCACTTTGTCGCCCACAAGCGTGCAATGCGATGATCTTCGGGTTGCGAGCGCTCTGCGGCAGCAGCGCAATGATTTCTCTTACGCTCTTCAGCTGCGGCGGTTAGCGATGATTTTTCAGCGCTCTCTTCTCTGTAGTAGAACTAGAGGCCCTGGAACTCACAGGAGCCTCACCTGCAGGTAGAAATCCCTGCTGGGAGGAATCAGGAGGCTGGTGGGGGAGTCAGATGTGCCTGTGACTCCAGCAGGAGGCTAGCTCTCTTCTAGCTCATGGGTGATAAAAGTCTCTCAAAAGTCCTTTTCCCTCTTCTTCCAAGTCCAAGGAGAATTACTGTAGGCCAATCCAAGAAACAGCACACAAGCACAGTCCTCTTGTTCAGATTCCTTTAGTAACACAGACGGAGGTTCCTCTTGACATCCAGGAGCAATACAAAAATCAGGTATTTGTGCACAGCTATTTATACCCCAAAAGTCTTTGTTCTCAACAGTCTCTAGTCACTGAACCCAGCCAGAACCAGTTCTGCTCAGGCCTGGAGCACTTTGTTTACCAGGCTGTATTCTCCCTTTCAGAAAGAGGGGGTCTGCCATCAGACTCACAGTAGGAGGTGGAGCCAGCATTCACCTTGCAGGCACAGCCCTATTCAGGTCAAAGAGCTACCCCTCCCCAGTACTCAATGCAGATCTCTATTCAACCCAGGTCTGACTCAGCCTGCCTTGCCCCTCTAAACCCAGACAGTCCATACACAACAGCAGAGCACACTGGAGGCTTAGGCAAGAAAATACCTACTTTCCTAAAGTGGTATTTTCAAACACAGAATGTTAAAACCAACTTCACTAAAAGATTTATCCCCCCCCCCCCACCAGCAAGTGCACGCAACTTGTGTTCACACAGCCTGAAAGCTCTCACTTACCGGCTCGGGCCTTGCCCGTCTCCTGGCACACCGCGGGGCTCTCCTCAGCACTCGGGAGCCCCGTGTTGCCTCTGGTGCCATGCAGTCTTCGCCCAGTCCCTCTGATGGGGCCAGTACTTCAGCATTCATGCTGGAGGGTTCCGGACGTTCTCCCGGCGGTTCCTTCCTGTTCCTTGTGCAGGCCCGCCCACGTCTCAACGAAGGCTGCCTGACTTCCGCGATGTCGCACGGCCAATGCTTGTTATTTTTAAGAAAGATGCTTCTAAAACTGGACATAGTCAATAATGTAGCGCTGCATCCATGAGACGGAGGGGAGTAATTATTGTCACACTAAGTACAACGGGGCGCTGTGAGTTGCCCATGGACAAATCGGGAATCGGGAACCGGGTCGCGACTGCATCTGATCACATCACGATACAAGTGATTAATTCCTTCACACAGCTACAGCAAAAAGGCTGATTAGTCCACGATCGCACCGTAAAACACCAGTGACGGTGGGATTAGCCCAGGATCACCACGGGGATATAGAATATGCGCTGTGTCAAGGAAGATTGGGGTCGGGGATGCTGCAAGTGTCCGACCAATGGTCATAGTGAGACTTTAATTATTCACGGTCCCCACCGAGACCAGTTAGTCGTAGTGAGTGTCTTAAGTGTCAGACCGAAGCCCGCAGCAAGGCTCTGTGTAGGGTGCGCAGCCTCGCCAGGGAAGGAGGGGGTGATTAGACCAAGTGGATTGTATGGTCCGCTCAGGATCACACTCTGAGACCAGGGAGAAGCTGTGATTGGCACAGTGCCACCACGAAGGCCCAATGATGTGGTCACATTCTCCAGAGCGACACTGGATATTTGCCATCGGAGTGCTAATGGTGATCCGGCCAAGGTCACAGGACATACAGGGAGGCGCTGTGGTGAGCCGCGACTCACCCCCGAGGCCTAGGGAGGAATTGTGACCAGTGACAACCCTAGGGTAAACTTTAATTGGGTAAAATACACCCAAACATTCTGTTTCCGACTTCATTTACAGTTCATCCAATAAAGCGCAAACCTGCTTCAACCGAGTAACTCGAGGAGCTGCGACAGGCGCACCTATTATTATTATTATTATTATTATTATTATTATTATTATTATTATTATTAAAAAATGTTATAAAGCGCGTAGTCACCCGGAGGTATCCCAGCGCTAAGATCCCTACACCTGCGGGTCAGTGGGCAAAGAGAGGGGGGGGAAGGGGGGGAAGGTCTGAGTTCAGGGAGGACAAAGTTTTAAGGGAAAAGATGGGTTTTCAGCCGCTTCCTGAATCGTAGGTAGTTTGATTCTATTCTCAGGTCGCGGGGGAGTGCGTTCCAGAGGCGTGCGGTGTGGACCGAAAAGCGTCTTCCACCTGAGCGTGCCTTCTTGAATCTGGGGATGATGATAAGAAACTCCTTATCAGATCGGAGGGATCCTGAAGCTTTATAAGGTCTGATAAATTTTCTTAAAATAGGGGGGCCTTTATTTTGAAGCAGTTTGTGGGCCAGGCAGAGGGCTTTGAACTTCACTCGCTCCCTCACTGGGAGCCAGTGAAGGAGCTTCAAGGCTGGTTTGGCCGAAGCTCTGGCAGGAGTATTAGTGAGGATCCGGGCAGCGACGTTTTGGATCCTTTGTTGCTTGTTCAAAGTTGCCTCAGGGGCGCCCAAGTAGACAGAGTTACTGTAATCTAGCCTAGATAGTATCAGGCCTTGGATTAACAGTTTTTGCGAGGAAGTAAGGGCAAAATCTTTCTCATTGACTTAAGGAGCCCAAAGCATGTCCCGGCTACTTTTTTTGCTTGTGTGGAGAACGAAAGATCGGTTTCGAGCCACACACCCAGGTTTTTTACTTCATGTTTCGGCTTTGGGGGGGGGGGGGGGGGGGGCCCAGACAGGGTGGCCAGATGTTCTGGGGGAGGGCGAGCCCTTTCTGACCAAGGAGGAGAATGTCAGTCTTTGAGCCATTCAGTTTTAAGGCTGAGCTGTTCATCCAACCTTGTATCTGCGTCAGACAGTTGTATAAGTCCGCAGGTTGTTGGCTTGGGTGGGATAAGGACACAACTAATTGTGTGTCATCAGCGTAGCTGACGATACTCACTCAGAACGTAATGACAACCTCCTCCAATGGGGACATGTAGATATTGAATAATGTGGGGCTCAGGGAGGAGCCCTGCGGCACGCCACATTGGAGGGGTGTTTCGGAGGAGCGGGTGTTATTCTCCCAGATCTGAAAGGATCGTTGGCCCAGAAAGGACGAAAGCCAGGATAGTGCGGTGCCTTCCACACCGACCCTCCTAAGCCGTTTGATAAGGAGCTGGTGGTTGACGGTGTCGAAGGCCGCACTAAGGTCGAGGAGGATCACTGCCACTGATCCTCCTGCGTCTAAAAGTGCTCTGGCCTCCTCCACCGCCGCAAGGAGGGCGATGTCAGTGCCCTGCCCTGGGCGGAAACCGGTCTGTGAGCTTTTTAGCCGATTGTTGGTTTCCAGAAATTGTGATAGTTTCTTATTCGCAAGTTTTTCGGCAATCTTGCAAGTCCCGGGGAGAAGGGAGATTGGCCTGTAGTTGGCCAAGTCCACAGGGTCCAAAGAGGGTTTCTTTAATAGCGCCTTGACGACTGCCGCCTTCCAACTAGAGGGAACGACTCCCTGTTGGAATGAAGCGTTGATAAGATGGGTGAGGGGAGGAACGATGATGGGTGCTACTTCCTTGAGGGTACGTAGCGGGGCGGGGTCCCTGGGAGATCCGCTTTTGATGGTATTTAACGTTTTTTCAACTTCTTTGGTGGTTACTTGTCCCCAAGAAGATAGGCGGGGGGAGGTAGGAGTATCGGGGAACTCGTTTTCCTCGCTCGGATTTGTGGGTGGGATCGAGTCGAGGATTTTCTGGATCTTCTATTTGAAGAAGCTAGCTAGCTGATGGCATTTTTCCTGATCTGCCTTGGGGTCTGGTGGGTTTCTCGGTCCGGGATCTGGAACCTTAAGAAGTTCTTTCAAGATAATAAGATTCTTTGCTAGAGCAAACAGAATTTTCTATTCTTTCCTGAAAGAATAAACTTTTTGTCTTGCATATGGCGGTTTTGTAAGTTAGTAGAGAGGTGAGGTAGGCGTCCTTCTTTACCTTAGACTTATCCTTTCTCCAGGAACGTTCTGTTCTCTTACATTCCTGTCGCAGAGACTTAAGCTCTGGGGTATACCAAGGAGCGGGGGGCACTCGTTTGGTATATTTGAGAGTGGCGGTTTTGGGGAGGAGTTTGTCTAAAGAGGATGTGATCCAAGAGTTGAACTGTTCGTCTGCTGTAACAGGATCGGTGGAAAGGATAGGGATAGAGTCTGAAAGAATGGTGGCCCATTCGGTTGGTATAAGCTTGTGCCACCGTCTGTCGGTAACCTGAATTTTAGCGGTTTGGGGGGGTGCTGTGGGTGAATCCCAAAAGATAGGGATTAGAAAGTGATCTGTCCATGGCAGAGGCAGGGGGGGACGGGTGGTAATATCTGCGATATTAGTGAGGACGGGGTCTAGGAGGTGTCCCTTAGCGTGGGTGGGTTCGTTATTCACCAGCCGTATGTTGAATGACATAAGGTCCAGAAGAAGGTCGGATGCTGTCCGGTCTGTGGGGTCTGTAAAGTGAAGATTGAGATCGCCCACGATGAGGAAATTAGCGGAGGAGGCTAATTGTGATACCATTTCAGTGAGAGCATTAAGGAATTTCCCTGGTGTGCCCGGAGGGCGGTAAATCAGCAGCTTCAAAAGGGAATGTACCGGGGAGGTTTGGATGGCAAAATGGCAGCTTTCGCAATCTTCAATGTTGACGTTGCTGATTCTACAGATAAGGTGTTCTCTGTAGATTATTGCCAACCCCCCTCCTCTCCCTCTGGGTCTGTGCAAGGCTTGAATAAGATAGCCTGGGGGAAGGGCGATGATGATATCAGGATCTGAGCTGTCAGAAAGCCAGGTTTCTGTAAGAAACAGTACGTCCAGGCCATGATCCTGTATCATCAGGTTGGTTTCATATGCATGCTTAGGGAGGGAGCGGCAGTTAAGGAGGCCTATCTGTAGTCCAGCTTTGGCCAGGGTCTGAGTAACTGGGTTGCAGCGTGTGCAGATGGAAAAGGGTTTGCCTTAACCGTGGATGTAGCGACACTCCTGATTTTTTTTCTGGGTGAAGAGCCCGGAGCATGTCGCTTGTGTACACCAGACGGTCGTGAGGTGAATCCAGCAGAATCCCTGGGCCTGGGTCCGTCCGGGCCCGGACGGGCCCAGACGGGCTTGCCTTAGGCGCGCCCGCTGCGCGTACGTGAAATGCACATGTTTAAGAAGGCAAAGGGGCGTGGCCTCGAGCAAGTGGGCGTGGCCACAGGACCGGCTCACTCGCTGCTGGCGGCGATTAGCTGGGCGTTCCCGCTGCAGCGTTAGCTCTGCTGCGTGAGGGTAGGAGAAAGCGATAATCAGCCCACAGTGAATCAATCAGGTTGGAATGGGGGGGTAGCGGTGACAAATTATTAGACACAAGTTATTTTTAAAATCAGCGTACTTTCAAGTTAAAAAGCGCTCCCGGCTGTGCCTCAGGAGTAGTGATCTGACCAGAGCTCGTCATCAGCTCTGTTTAAGAAGGCGAAGGGGGCGTGGCCTCGAGCGAGTGGGCGTGGCCACAGGACCGGCTGACTCGCTGCTGGCGGCGATTAGCTGGGCGTTCCCGCTGCAGCGTTAGCTCTGCTGCGTGAGGGTAGGAGAAAGCGATAATCCGAGGGTAGGAGAACCTAATACGCTTCACTATCAACTGAGTGAACTCGCTTCGTCACTGATTGGAAAGCGTGCGAGTGGATGAATGGGAGAATGTGTACAAACTTGGATGGGTGACTTGATGCATTTATGCCTGACCGAGAGAGCGCATGAATGGATCGTTGAGTCGGTGGGCTAGTCCGCAGATGGTTGACTAAGTGAGTCCATAGATGAACGGATGTCTGAGTGCCTCGAAGAATGCTCACGTGGGCGAGTGAGTGACTACATGCATGGATGCAGATAGGTTACACCAACCTTACTGGAAGAAATGACAATGTCAATAAAACAGAACGAATCACTAACACAAGGCCAGTGGGTATCTCAACGTGTCAAACTGCTCACAACTGCTCTCAAACTGCTCACAATACAGAATTACCATGCCAGTGTGGGCATTATGCAGAAGTGGCCATTCTCACGCCACCAGAGTCCACATTATGCCAAGAATTGCTGCCAGTGTGCGCAAGCCAGCACCGTGCTCATGGTGAGCACACACCTGAAATGGATGCCACATTCTGCCAAGAATTACCACCACTGTGCGAAAAACTGCCATTATGATGCCAGAGCATGTATTATTTATGGGGAAGTCAGCCTCATGCACCAGACACCCATCTATATCTATACTAATATAATAAAGAGAGAGCCCAAACCTTTGAGGCGGGTAATCTCAGGAACCACAGCACCAATCCCAAAACCCAATACAGCGTTGGAAAGGGCAGTTGCAGCAGAAGGACATAGGCTGTGCAGGCGCCCACCACATACATTTAAAAGGTAAAAAAACCGTGCCAGCAAAGTAGTCCCTTGTGGGCGTGTCTGCGTTGTGCTGTGGGCGTGACAAACGCTGGGGGCATGTGGTACGTTCCGCCCTTCATGCCATGTCTCGTATCGTGTTCTAATCCCATCCTGCTCCCTTTAAATACCACTGCACCCATAATCCTAACCCACCCTTACTCCTTAAAATACCCCAACACCCTTAAACACTAACCCATCTTAACCTTATAAATATACCCTGTACCCCAAAACCCAAACCTATCCCTAAACCCTAAAAATACCCCTGTGTCACAAGACCCAAACCTAGCCCTGAACCCTATAAATACCCCTGTACCCCAAAACCCAAACCTACCCCTGAACCCTAAAAATACCCCTGTACCCCAAAACCCAAACCTAGCCCTGAACCCTTAAAATACCCCTGTACCCCAAAACCCAAACCTACCCCTGAACCCTAAAAATACCCCTATACCCCAAAACCCAAACCTAGCCCTGAACCCTAAAAATACCACTGTACCCCAAAACCCAAACTTACCCCTGAACCCTAAAATACCCCTGTACCCCAAAACCCAAACCTACCCCTGAACCCTAAAAATACCCCTGTACCCCAAAACCCAAACGTAACCCTGAACCCTAAAAATAACCCTGTACCCCAAAACCCAAACCTACCCCTGAACCCTAAAATACCCCTGTACCCCCAAACCTACCCCTGAACCCTAAAAATACCCCTGTACCCCAAAACCCAAACCTAGCCCTGAACCCTAAAAATACCCCTGTACCCCAAAACCCATACCTATCCCTAAACCCTAAAACTACCCCTGTACCCCATAACCCAAAACTATATCTGAACCCTTAAAATACCCAAACACCCCAAAACATATAACTCAGTACCCCAAAACATATACCCCTATACCCATACTTACCTTATCCAAACATTAAAAAAAACATGCTTTTACCATTCATGCATTTACAATGAATTTCGTTGTAAATGTATGCGTGGTAAAAGCATATTGTAGTAACTGACTCCACGCAGGTTGGTGATGTTCAGATAGATTTATTGAAGATAGATGGGAGATCAGTAGTACATCAGTATATAGCCCCACCAGGAGCACCCAGCTAGGCACTCAGCCCTACTCCAACTGACTGCTTCATAGAACAACATTCCAAATGACATCACACCAGAGTGTTCTACAGATGGAGTAGTGGGAAATATGCATACACACAATATACAGGATACTACATATCCTCTTTTCTAATAAAAGCAAAAGAACATATTCAGGTGTATAACAATGTAGACAGAAATAAAGAGAAGAGAGCTAGAGAAACAAAGTAAAGCTAGATAATGAGAAACAGAAGTAAAGCTAGATAATGAGAAACAGAAATACAAAACCCGTTTCCCATCCTCCTTTCTGATGAATGCGAAAAGAAATAAAGTGAAGAAACAGAAACCATCAATGAGAACCCTCTGTGCACGAACTGGCCAGGAAAGTACACAAAAGAGTAAACCACATCAGGAGAAAATAAGATGATAGGGAAGAAGAGAAAAGCAATCTAGAATTCCTTCCTCTCTATACAGTAAAAAACATTAGAATAAATAATACAATTGAAAAGTACTGGGCTACAGCGAAATAAGTTTGTAAAACAGAATAAAGAAATGCCCAGTCTTAATAGACCACTGCAGTAAAACCCAAACTATACACTCAACAGGGTAAAATATGAAAGTGCAGAGGAAAAACGAGATACCCAAAACATTTATGCACAGTTGACGTAAAACCATTAACCTACACTAGACACCTTAAGAAAGGTTTAAAACGTGCACTAAAATAAAGGTAAACACATGGAATGCCATGAGTAGTTGTGCACTGTAGACAAAAAAAAACATTAACCTACACTAGACTCCTTAAGAAAGGTAAAAATGTGCACTGAAGTGAAGGTATACATGTAATGTCATGAGTAAAAATAACATGTATGTGTTAAAAACGTACCTCGACATGAGGTCAAGTTATGCACAGGATGATGGGCGGACCCAATAAACACACCTCCAGAGAGGTCAAAATTGTGCACAGAAACAACAGGATCAAAATACATGCGTAACACCCCATATAGGGTAACAACAATATGCACTGTAATGACAAGAGAAACTCCTATGTGACACCACGGTATGTGCACTGTGAAAAACAAACAGAATATTGTGCAATGACACCTCAGGTTGAGGTACAGAGTGTGCATTGTGAAAACAGGACTGAAACCTAGAAATTGTGCACATTGTGAGGGTAATATTATACATCAAAAGAAAAAAGTTCCACAGCGGATCTGACAACCAGCACCTCTATATTCCGATGTCCCTCAAATGTCCAATTTATTGTTGTGCTGATAACCTCCAGGACCTGCTGCGGTTTGGTCCTACTGGAAATCCAGACAAAGACTTTAGAAACAGAATGGAGGCAGCACCAAGTATGAAGTAGACCAGGACCACGTAGTATCAAAAATATATTTTCTTTTATTTCTTCATTTATAAGACAGCCAACGCGTTTCGCTCCCCAACCATGGGAGCTTCGTCAGGGCAAGGATGTTATTAGATCTTGAAGCAACGGAATGACGTCAGTAAATACGTTTGACCAAAACAGTACAGAAGCCGATATCAAAATTCTGATATCCGGATAATATTATAAACACGTCAAGGGCTTATGGGTAAAGGGCACGATTATCCAAGAAGGTAATATTCCAAAAAGTAATGTAAAATGTTTTTGACGTCCAAAGACAGGCACGTGCGCAGACCTTAATAAGCTGCTACCACAAATGCTCCACGCGTCCTGTTACTGCAGTGTCCCCATGACGGATTCGATCGAGCAGTATCAGATAAGCGAAACTCTATGGACCTTGTGAGGTAAAAACAATGTGCACTACTAGATACATAGATTAAAGACACCACATATGGAGGTAATAACCTTATAAATACCATGCTGACTGTAACCCTCACGATACCCTATGTAGATAAACACGGAATATAGGCTAACATAAGAAAAACATTAAGTAGGAAAACATTAACTCCGATACTGCTGCTCCGGAACTCTGCTCCGATACTGCTGTCATTTGAGCCACTAATTATCCAACCAAACGTACATGTAGAGCTCTTTGCAAAAGATGAGACGTCTGTGTGGGATCCTGTCTGCCTGAATTTGTCATCATCGTGCGTCGTTGATAAAAAAAAAAAAACGAAAAGAAAACGTGGTTGGCAAAAAGACAGGCTGGCAGGCAAGGAGAAACTGCTAGAAGTACAGCGCTACCAACTCCATGATGGCGCTACGTTATCTGACGCCTTGCCGGATGGTTCAAGTCAACTCTTTGCACCAAACAAACGAAGGTGCAGCGCTTCACAAAATGCGTCACAGAGAAGATAGTAGTGAGAAACTCCAAGTTGTGCAGCGAAACGGAATGACAAACACAGGGCTCTTGACGTTGCGCGGTGTTGTTGAACGACGCACACAGGATTCTTTGACACACTGCAATGACGCCGAAGACACCACGCTCCTCCACTGAGACACAGAAATTCCACCACGTCATCAGATTTGAAAGTGGCATGGTGAAGAGCGGATCAGCGCGTAGGCAGACACACAGGTCCACAATTAAACGGAAACTCCATGACAGACCCACGGTAGGAGAGTTCAAATCTGGCTTCTATATTTTTACTAGTCTGTCTGTAAAAGCTTAGTCTATGGCAGCATGTAGATACCAGATTGTGATTTTACAGCATGTATATCCACGAAATAACTGTGATTTCCTCGCTGAAGACAACAGCTGGGGCATGACCATTGAAAGTATAGAGGTTTTAAAGCAACTCCACTTGACACTAATGAGAGTTTAATTCCATGCGCACACATTGGAAAAGTCACAGACTGGTGTTAGGCAAACAGTTCTCTCCGTGCATATATAAATGCCAGACACATTCTGAGTAGGAATACTTAAGCAGAAAATGACTCGTGTCTCCAGGTATCAGGGAAAACGTTTATACTTCGTCAAAAACAATTTCACTAACTGCGTAGTAAACTCGAAGTAATAAAAGGCTTACTGTATTTGAAAGCTAACTCTGCGCAGCCTCCATGGAGCTTTTTGAAGGAGTTGACTCTTGAGCCCGAACACAGCACGCTTGTCAAAGGTTGTCCGGTGTGATGGACACAGGTGAAAGCTTGAGGTGCTGCTTGCGTTACTAAGAAAGTCTTATCCACACACTGTAGGAACAGCAGGCAAGTGTGTAAGCATGTAACAGGCAAACAGATCACGCAGGACGCATACTGGCAGGCTTACCCTCACTTAAGAAATTGGAACTGGAACTGGCACTTGAGCGTTGAGGGCGACCGGTGGATGGTCACTGGTGGGGGTGATGTGTGCCAGATGAAGAGTTGGAGAAAATTGTAGTTTCAAAGGTTGCTTGAAGTTACTTGAGGTTGAGAGTAGGAACACAGGATGTCCTCAGTGGTCTTCAGAGGTAGCATATGCAGGTTCTTTAGTTCAAATCGTCGCCAAATAAATGTAGTAACTGAGTCCACGCAGGTTGGTGATGTTCAGATAGATTTATTGAAGATAGATGGGAGATCAGTAGTACATCAGTATATAGCCCCTCCAGGAGCACCCAGCTAGGCACTCAGCCCTACTCCAACTGACTGCTTCATAGAACAACATTCCAAATGACATCACACCAGAGTGTTCTACAGATGGAGTAGTGGGAAATATGCATACACACAATATACAGGATACTACATATATAAAATGTAAAGCCATGCGTTATAACGGCATTGCGGAGACATGGTACTTTCGAAATGATAGTATGCAGAGTGATGGTATGCAGAAAGAAAGTTGCGCAATAATGGGTGTTTACCCTCTCATGGTATGTATATTGATGGCACGTCGGCCCACATCTCCAGCAACATACTCATATTTTTTCACCACCCATTTGAAAAATGCACAGGTCTCTCTCATTGAAGGCCAGCACCGACATACACTTTTAGACACACCTCCCGCCACAACTTCTAGAATTGCGAACTTTAGAGCTGGGGAGCTACGTTCGAATCTCCGCATCAGCTCAACATCCTGTGATTCCAGGCAAATCGCTTTGTCTCCCCGTGCCTACCACAAATGAATGTGTTCTTCTGTAATGTAAATTGTGCTCATGCCATGTTGTCGAGTTTGCACTATATAATATTGCAAGGAAAAATAAAGTAGGGAA
This sequence comes from Lissotriton vulgaris, assembly GCF_964263255.1. Taxonomy (NCBI): domain Eukaryota; kingdom Metazoa; phylum Chordata; class Amphibia; order Caudata; family Salamandridae; genus Lissotriton; species Lissotriton vulgaris. The sequence continues at coordinate 148,349 of NW_028246546.1, read as the reverse complement.
ACTAGAGTTCACACACTACTGAACGCGCAATCTTAAGTGCACTGTGAATCGGAGACAGGCCTGTCACAGATAAGAAATGCTATCAAAATGAAATCCTACAAAACAATATATTACTGGCCGGCAGCAATTCATACCGGGACAACGTCGGGACGGGCTGCTAGTATTATATATACCCCCACATGCATGCAAAAAATGGTGCGTTGAGCACTATAAGCACACACCAAGCGCATAAAACTTTATAAATAAACAACTGCAACATTGTGTCTGCAGCAAACACCTGCATACTCAGTCCCACTGCCTTGCTAAACACACAAGGCATGTTACAGACTCAATGCCCTCCCTGCCAACACAGCGACTGATTCATCATCCTTCAAAAACATTCACAAGAATTACAGCTGCAGCCTCCACACAAAACAATAATATATCAAATTGATACAAAAATACAGCAACAAAATCGGCACAACAACATGAACACACGCAACAATACAGAAAAACGCACCACAGAATAAAACATCCTAACACAGCATCGCAATGTAACACACTGCATTTTTGTGTTGTTTTATATTGCCTGTTTTGTTGTGTTCTTGTGTGGCTCTTATGCTGTGTTATTGCGTCACTTTTGTGTTGTTTGTAGCAGTGAGTTGTGGTAATGGTTTTTGTTGGTATACTGTGTTGCTGCTATTGTATTCTGTCATTTTGTGTTGTTGACATGTGCTGTCTATTATTGTTTTGTATGTTTGTGCTGTGTTGTTTTTTTCAACAGGTTGTGTGTTTTCTGTTATTATTGTGTTACTTCTGTGACGTGTTGCTCTGTCCTTATTTCATTGTATTTTGTTGTTTTCTGTTCTTATATTTGATGTTTTGTAATGGTATTGTGGTTGTATTGGAGTGGTTGTGATATTGGTGTTATGTTTTGGACTGTGTTTTGTTGTTGTGGTATTGTAATATAGAGATGCTGTGATTGTTATTTTTTTACATACCTCAAGCTCAATCTGCCTGTGTTGTGGGGTTGAAGTACAGTATGGGGGCCACAGAATACTGACAGGGGTGGTAGAGCAGCGGTGGGGGTCATTTGCTGCTATGACTTGGTCATTCTGTGGTAACGGGGGTAGCACGGTGGTGATGGGGGCTGATCGTGTGCTGCTGTTAGATGATAGTGCCTTTGTGGTGGTAATGTAATGTGGGGAGAGGAGTTGGCCTAACGGCTAGGGAGGTTGACCTTGAATCTGGGGAACCGGGTTCGAGTCTCGGGAATGATGCTGAACATCCTGTGATTCTGGCCAAATGACTTCACCTCCCCGTGCCTAACAAAAATTAATGTGTCCTCATATAACGCAATTGGTGCTTTGTAAAGCGCTCTGATACCCATTACCTTCGGGTAATATAAACTCTGAAAAATGTTTTAAACAAAAATGTAGTGGTAGGAGGTGGTAGCACAGCAGTGTGGGTGGGACCTTGGTCTTTTAATAATGAGACCTCACTGCCCGGTGTGGTGGATGAACTCGCGGTTCTGTGACGTGCATTGGTGGGTTGATCATGTGGTTTTGTTTGCGGGGGGGGTTCATGGCGGTATTTTAGCTGGAATGTGAAAGGTTGATGTGGGTGGTACGGACATCACGTTGCGGGTAGTTCAGTGTTACGTGGTAGTAGTGCAGAGGGGTGGAGTAGAGTGGTTACAGGTGGCAGTGTATGTGCTAGGTGTGATGGTGGTGAGATTATTTCAGGTAGTCCTGTAAGAATGGGAAAGGCAGTGTAGCAGTGGTAGGTGGCAGTATGAGGGGTGGTAGAGTTCTACTGTGAGGTGTTCCTCTAGTAGTGGCAGTGCAGTGATGGGATGGTGGTGTGCTGTTGAGAGGGGTGGAGAGAGGAGGCCATGGGCAGTAGTGTTGGGATGATCGTATGATGGTGGGCTGGCAGTGTGGCAGTATGGGGAAAAGTGTAGGGGCATTGTCTTGTGTTGGAATGCCTCACAGAGGTTGGCAGTCCTGTGGAGTGCAATATGAAATGGAATAAGCCTGAAAGATGATCAATAAGTACATGTTATATCTGTTCATTAATTTTTATAATCTCTTTCCTGCTGACTGTGTTAAGGTTTTAAATGAAATTCTTCTTTTTTAAAAGAACAACAAAATAAGCACCCTTCTTGTATTTGCTATGTGATTTGGAGGGGGGGTGGATTTCAATGTTCCCTTGTGTAACAACTATAAGAAAGGTATTTGCGGTCTCCAAGACTAACACGGCTGCTCCTTGACCCATTTTTCACATTCGCATTTAGGCAATACCTTAAACGACTGTCTTTTTCAGCCTGGAGCTAGAATACGCTAATGACCTTACGGACCCGCCCGTCGAATTTAAGCCTACATTTCACGGCAGGGGTCTGTCAAGTCTCATTGACTACATTCTATGCTCCCAAATATTGAAGGGACAACTGCAACAATTTAAGACAGGTTCTGATATTTCCAGCGACCATTTTCCAAATAGTATCTTATTGTCAATCAATATCCCTTTGCCTCACCCCACCAGGATCAGCTTACTAAATCAACAATCTTTGAGCATGGATAAGGTAAATGGCTTTTTAGTAAAATGGGCCAAAGTTGACCCTGAACTATTTACTGGCAAAGTTCTTTCCAAAGCCCTCCCCTGGTTGAATAATTGTTTAGCAGAGGATTCCACCCCTCAGTTGATTATATCCAGCTTTCTGGAGATCCTAAAAATCATACAGGCAGAATTATTCTGTCATCATAAACCCCGAGAACAGGAATCATTAGGTTGGGTTGATTCTACTTGCCGCAAAGCATTAACTGCTCTAAAAAAAGCCCTTCACAGACAAAATAGAGATCTAGTTGAAATTGCCAAACTTAGAAAGGCTTACAAACTGGCACAACATAACCGCAAAAAGGAAATTAAGAAAAATCTTTGGGCCCAATTACATGAGAGTTGTCTACGCAAAGACAGCTCCCTGTTTTGGCGCACAGTTAAATCACCCTTTTTGGTTGATGCCACAGCCTCTCAACATCTAAATGTGGCCGTGACGGCTGACGAGTGGGTGGCTCACTTTTCAAAGATTTTCGGTGATTCAACCGCCGACGTTACAACTGTGGCTCAGACGGGTAAGGATAGTGTCAAGGACTCAATATATCCCATTGACCTCTACTTCGATCTAAACGTAGTCACTAACGCCCTATAATCATCTAAAACTAAAACAACATCCTGATTTCTAGGGGAACAGTGTTCCACCATCTGGGAGCAAGATTAGAAAAGGCTCTGCCTCCCCACTTGGCTCTTCGCACTCGAGGGGCTGTAAGTAGAACCTTCACAGAGGAACAGAGGTTCCTGGCAGGGACATAGGGAATCAAGAGGTCCTTTACTCCTCCAGTCTCTTTCCTGTTGAGGGTTCCGTACACCTGACAAAGCACTTTAAAGGAAATCCTGGCATCAATTGGAAGCCAGTGCAGGGATTTCCTGGCGAGGGTGGCTGACGACCTCCTAGGTAGATCGAGTACGAACTTCGCCGCTGCATTTTGCACCTTTTGAAGACTTTGCAAAAGAGGCCTTTATTAGCTCCCGCGTATAGGGCATTACAATAATCAAGCCGAGATACTAACAGTGCTACCACAGCTTGTTTCCGGGCAATACTTGATTTTCCGCAAGATTCCGATAATGCCCCAACAAGTGGAGATGGTCCTTTTTACTTGAAGACCCATGTCAAGGGCCGGGTCAATCATGACCCCCAAATTTCGTGGCACGAAGGTTGGAGCCGGACAGGTCCCCAGGGATACAGGCCACCATTCCGACGACCAGATGTCTTCCTTCTCGCCGAACACAAGGATCACCGTCTTTTCGCCGTTTAGCCTCAATGAATTGCCAATCATCCATTGTGCGACTGCCTCCATACAGTGTCTGAACTTGGAGGCAGAAGAACTAACAGGCTGGGCGAGGGACAGCAAGATCTGAGTGTCGTCGGCATAGGAGACTACCTCCATCCCAAAAGATCTAATAAGCCTGGCCAAGGGGGTCACGTAGATGTTGAACAGGGTCGGACTTAACGCCGACCCTTGTGGGACCCCCCACTTCACCGGTAGGGATGGAGATAGAAACTCCCCCAGCTTCACTCTCTGTTCCCTCTGGTCCAAGGAGGCCAACAAATTTAAAGCGGGCTCCTCCACCCCTATCTCCCTCAGTCGAGATGTTAGGACGAGGGGAGACAGGGTATCAAACGCAGCTGTGAGATCTAAAAGGATCAGCAACGTACTCCCACTGTGAAGAGAAGGAAGGGTAGGGTGAATGGTAGTTAGTTGGTGAGTGAGGGACAGGGTAAAGGTATGGTGAAATGAACACATTTATTGTTACGTAAAAGACGACCTTTCCAGCCTATTATAGGTCAGTTGGTCCCATATATACATAGCTCATAGATACATATTTCATAAGTTATTCCATTCTATGAGCTTGCGGACATGTGGTAGATTGTCTATGTTTCAACCCCTATGTACAGGAGGATGATTAGTTAGGTACGGGCTAAAGCCCTGGTGGAGGGGCGGGATGCGACACAGTATTCCACCCGGTGTGGGCTGGACACTACCGACTCTCTGGGCAGAGCGATGGCAACGACGGTGGCGATTCGTCGTCACGCCTGGTTGAGGTCCGCCAATTTCTCGGACGATGTCCAAAACACACTTATGGACATGCTGTTCGATGGCAGTCGTCTCTTTGGCGACAAGGCAGACCATGCGCTTGAGCGCTTTAAGGACTCCAGGGCTACGGCCAAGTCCTTGGGCCTCTCGGCCCCGTGCCAGCAAACTGATGCTTTTCGTGGCCAAGGAAGGGGCGCCCCCACACGTGCCGCCAGCCACGCACCGCAGACTACCATCCAACGCTGTGGCGGACGTGGAAACCGCCGTAGCGGTGGTCGGGGTCCACGGCGAGGCCAGTCCACTCCTACCCCTGCAGCATCCGCCTCAAAACCCTCCTAGTCCGTGCTTTCAGGCCCATGTGATGCCGGTGGGGGGGGGCAGGGTTCGCCATCACCACCACCACCACTGGGGCACTGTCACATTGGACAGGTGGGTGCTGCAAATTGTCCGAAGGGGCTACTCCCTCCCCTTCGAGGCGTCCCCTCCAGCCATGCCACCGCGTGTCGGGGGATCACTTGACACTCCTGCAGGAGGAAGTTACGGCCCTCTTGGCCAAGTGGGCCATCGAGCACGTTCCTGGGCCAGAAGTAGGGTGTGGTTGTTACTCCCACTACTTTCTGGTACCCAAGAAGGGCAAAGGGGGCCTACACCCTATCTTGGACCTACGGTACGTCAACAGCTTCCTCCGGAAGGAGAAGTTCAAGATGCTGACGTTGGCTCAGGTCTTAGCTGCCCTAGAGCCTGGAGACTGGATGGTAGCGCTGGACTTGCAGGACGCTTATTTTCACATCCCCGTCCTGCCGGCCCACCGGCGTTACCTGCGGTTCACGGTAGGCCACGAGCACTTTCAGTTTACTGTGCTCCCCTTCGGCCTTACCAGTGCCCCACGGGTGTTCACGAAAGTGATGGCGGTGGTCGCAGCTCATCTGCACAGGTTAGGGGTTTCAGTCTTCCCCTACCTCGACGACTGGTTGTTGAAGGCGGGCTCGCCCCAGACAGTCGTCAGCCACCTCCAGACTACGGCCGACCTCCTGCACCTGCTGGGGTTCTCCATCAATGTGCCGAAGTCACACCTGTGTCCCTCTCAGAAGCTCCTCTTCAGTGGAGCGGTTCTGGACTCGGCAGTTTCGGGTTTATCCTCCCGGACAGTGGGTTCGGGATATTCAGGCTCTGATTCCAATCTTTCAGCCTTTATCCCTGGTCTTGGTCAGGTTGACGCTGCGGCTTCTGGGGCTGATGGCCTCCTGCATCCTTCTGGTGCATCACACCAGGTGGCAGATGCGGGCTCTGCAGTGGGACCTGAAGTTTCAGTGGGCCCAGCATCAGGGCAACTGGTCTGACCATGTCTTGATCTCGGAGGGCGTTGCAAGACAGTTGCAGTGGTGGCTCACGGACCGCGATTGGGTCAGCGGCAGATCCTCTCCTTACCCCAACCGGAGCACGTGGTTGTGACGGACGCGTCCCTCCAGGGCTGGGGAGGCCACATGGGAGAGGCGGAGATCAGAGGCCTCTGGTCTCCGGCAGAGTCCCGGCTCCATATCAACCTTTTGGAGCTGTGGGCGATTAGTCTAGCACTGAAGGCATTCCTCCCCTCTGTCTGGGGGAGTGTGGTGCAAGTGTTTACGGACAACACCACCGCCATGTGGTACTGCAACAAACAGGGCAGGTTGGGGTCGTGGACCCTCTGCCAGGAGGCTCTGCGCCTCTGGCAGTGGCTGGAACTTCAGGGCGTGACCCTGGTGGTTCAACACCTGGCAGGTTCTCTGAACGCCAGGGCGGACGAACTCAGCTGCCGGTGCATGATGGATCATGAATGGCGTCTGAACTCGGACGTGGCGCAAGGTCTCTTTCTGTAGTGGGGAGAGCCTTGGTTAGATCTATTTGCCACCGAAGAGAACGCGCAATGTCATCAGTTCTGCGTGTTGGAATTTTCAAGGCGGCACTCGCTCGGAGACGCTTTTCGTCGCGAGTGGAGTTGCTGTCTTTTGTACGCCTTTCCCCCTATACCACTTCTGCCCAGAGTGCTGAAGATCAGGCGCGACCGGGCCCAGGTTATCCTTGTGGCTCCGGACTGGGCATGAAGTTATTGGTATCCAGAGCTACTCAGCATGTCTGTCAATCCCCCGATTCGTCTGCTTCTTCAGGAGGACCTTCTGACGCAGCAACAGGGGACGGTCCTCCACCCGAACCTGTCCAGTCTCTACCTACAAGCTTGGAGATTGAGCGGCGACAGTTGAGGCCATTTGACTTGCCTCCTGAAGTCTATGTCATTCTGGCAGCCAAGCGTCCCTCCACGAAATCGGTATACGCCTGCAGGTGGAACACATTTGTGGCATGGTGCACAGCAAAGGCTGTGGATCCACTCTCTGCCCCCCTTTCTGAGGTTCTCCTCTTTCTTCTTTCTCTTGCCCAGCAGGGCTCTGCTCTGGGCACTCTCAAGGGCTACCTTTCTGCCCTTTCTACCTTCTTAAGGCTACTTGGTCAACCATCTTTGTTCAAGTCCCCCATTGTAAATAGGTTTTTGAAGGGCATCACACAGATGTTCCCTCCTGTTCCATTCGTGATGCCCTAGTGGGACTTGAACCTTGTACTGACTTACCTGATGTGCGCTCCCTTTGAGCCACGTCATAACTGTCCTCTCCGCCTACTTACGAAGAAGACTGCTTTCTTGGTTGCCATCACCTCTGCCAGAAGAGTGAGTGAGCTCCAGGCTCTTTCTTCCAAACCTCCATTCCTTTCTGTCCATCCGGACAAGGTTGTGTTGCGGACAAGACCCTCTTTCCTGCCCAAGGTAGTCTCAGCCTTCCACATCGGGCAGTCCATCACCTTGCCCACCTTCTTTCCGCCTCCGCATCCCTCGAAAGAGGAAAAGAGGCTCCATCGTCTAGACCAAAACGTGCGCTCTCATTCTACTTGGATTGCACACGCCAGTTCCGGGTGGATGATCAACTCTTTGTTGGTTACGCTGACGCTAAGAAGGGAAGGGCGGTGCACAAACGGACCATCTCTCGGTGGATCGTGTTGTGTATCCAGGCATGCTACTCAGCTAAAAAGGAACCCCCTGTTGGGCTGAGGGCCCATTCCACTCTGGCTACGGTAACCGGGGGGCCGGGCAGTCCCCTTTTAGGACATTTGTCAGGCAGCTACGTGGGCTTCGCTGCACACGTTCGCAAGACACTGCTGCCTAGACAGCCAAGTCCAGAGGGATGGCTTTTTTGGCCGTTCCGTCCTCCCGGACTTTCTGGTGTGATTATTGGTTCGCAGACCCACCACCGGGATTGGTATTGCTAGGGTATCTATTCTAAGGTAAGGAATCTATCACTAACGTGTCTCTTTCAGATGCACAAGTTACTACTTGTGTAACGATATATCTGTAAGAGACATTAGTTAGTGATAGATTCCTTACCGACCCACCCAGCCTCCCCGTTCTGCGAACCGATATCTAGGGTTAAGGTCATCCCCTTCAGGGCCCTAGTTTCATGGCACCAGTGTTGGTTTTTATCATGGCTCTGCGTTTCTGGCGCCGAAAAGCTGTGTATAAGAACTGACGTCAGCACGCGGAGGCGGCGTCTAAGTACTCCGACGACGTCATCACGGCGCCGACGACGAACACGGAGCCGCGGACGACCCCTACCGACGCGCATGGTTACTGCTACGCAAAAAAAATCCGAATCCAGTCTGACGCCTGGGGATATTCTAAGGTAAGGAATCTATCACTAACTAATGTCTCATACATATATATCGTTACACAAGTAGTAAATTGTGCAATTCAACTTAGTTAAAATTCTTCTGGAAAGTTGACTGTGGCCTTTGTGACTTGCAACAAGACATTTTCTGGCAACAAGCAGCAGGGGCACATATCTTTTTCTGAGAGCAAAGACTGGATCATATTTCTCGATTTCCTTCTTTCACATAGCCAATCCTACAGTCCTGCAAGAAGTATCTAAGATTCATGGCGCACTCCACTCCCTATCCGTTTGTAGTTCTTCCATTTGTCCTTGCATTGGCTCCAAAAGTCTTGACCAAGGTGATGTCTATGGTAGCAGCTCATCTCCGGAGGTCGTAAGTTGTTTCCGGATCTCGATGACTGGCTGTGAAAGCTGATTTGCAGCACATGGTGTTGCACTACTTGCAAAAAACATCATCTCTGTTGTTCAGTTTGGAGTTTTAATGTGCAACAGTCGCATCTGAAGCCTTCCTAGCACCTCTCGTTCATATGGGCGGTATAGGCTACTTAGAGCATTTCCTCCTCCACAGAGATTCAAGATCTTCAGAACAGGATTCCAGTATTTGAACTTGGTGCTTGTATTCCAGTCCTGATGGTTCTGTGCCTGCTTGGTCTCTTGCGTTATCTTGGTCACTCATGCAATTCTGCTGCATGAGGACTCTCCAGTGGTGCTTCAAAAAGACAGTGGTTCCAACACGAGGGAAGTCTAACAAACTTCCATCCTCCTCGTATCCAAGGACTGTGCAGCGAATTTTGCCTGTAGGGAGCCACCTTTTTCAATGATCTCATTTTTCCCCTGCCAGCAGAGGCCACGGTTGTGGAGGACACCTTCACCTTTGGGTAATGTGCAACTGGGTGTTCTGGAGTTAAGAGACAACTGGTCTTCAGAGGAGCAAAATTTACATATGATAATGCGAGAAGAATTATGGGTAATTGGACTCCAAGGGCCCAGTTGACTGACCTCCTATTTGGCTTCAGGGACACATGCTGAAAGAGGACTTTCTCTTGAAATGACCAGTGAACATTTGTAACAGAAAGAGGCATGGATCCTGCTGGTGTCGCTGCTGGAGTGAACTTGGCCCCCAAGTGCTGTCTCAGATTTCGAGGGGGCATTCGCGGGGAAGGCTTATTCTGAAATAGCTAGGAAAATGTGGACTTAGAAAAGGTTTGGGCTTACAGAGGACTTGGACCAACCACCCAAGGCTTTGCCAGGCTGAGCAAGAAAATCGGGTTAGTCTCACTCTAAGCTTTTAGGCGGTGAAAATCCAGTTCAGGGAACCCACGCAGAAAGTCTATCTGACTTCGGTATAACCTTCTCTGTTACCACCTGCTGCCTTGCTCTACCAGGGGAATCTAAGCTCCAAAAAATAGAGTAAGTCTAAAAGTAAAGATCTTAGACTGGTCGATGGCGCCAACAATATCTGACCCATTAGAGGACCTCTCTGGGCACGAAATGTGACTTTTTTTTTTCTTCCACAACCTTCCTTCCAAAACCAGTGGCTTCCTCAGGTTGTCAACCAATGGCTATCCAGCTGGGAGAAGACCGTCTAAATAAATAGCCAGCCAACTTGCCCCACTGGAGGATTTTAGAGACCGTCAAAAGGTAAATTATTTTACTGGAATTAATCTGCATGGTGCATCTGACCTGCACTCCATCTCTGCCAACCTAAATCACGCTTGGGGTCTCAGTCACATACGAACAAAACTTTCAATTGGTGCTTTACTTTTTCTTGGGGTTTTTTCTCCGGACTCTTTATAAAATTCATGTCTGGTTCCCCTTATTGGATAATTGGCATTTCGGTGGCCATTTGTTTATAAAATTCTTCTCTATTTTTATACATTGGAGTAGGATTTTTGTGTTGTGTTTATGACTCTAACTGTTTTAGTACTTCTAAATGCTTTACACATTTTCACTGAAAATCTGCTATGTGCTGTAGCGATACTTGGCCTACCTGCAGATTCCTCACTGTCTAAAGAAAGGCTGTTTCTACATTTATAGATATTTTTGTGTATATATATATATATATATATATATATATATATATATATATATATATATATATATATATATACTGTAAACAGTTTCCAAGTTAGTCTTGTACTGCACCTGGAAAAAACTGATGGTATTCTTGTCCTGGTAATACAAATACGATCTGGCAAACACTGATAAACTGCTGCAGATGTGGCTGCTTTATTGCTATAGTGAGGTGACTCCACTGCGGGCGCCGCAACAAAGCCAGCACCACCTACCAGTGACAAAAAGCTGTGGCAAAAGTTACTGGCTTCAGTCTGCGTTTAGGATTTTCAAAAGTGAGGAATCTGCAGGTAGATGGAGTATCCACCAGAAAGATCGTTGCCAGAGGTAAGTAACTTTTCCCTCCGGGATTTCAGAAAGTAATAACAAAACTAAACACCATCAAAAGAGAAGCACATGCATGTTTGTAGGTTGCAAGCAAATTTTCAGACTTGTGTTGGGGGGGGGGGGAGGGGGGAGGGGGAAGAGGCAAAAGTTCTCTTCGGTGCGCCTTTGTGACCTGTGGGTCACAATTTAACAGTTCTCGGGCAACAGCATTCTTGATACCAGCAAATGTTCCTCTCCTACACGATTGCCGCAAAACTACCAGCCAAGGTGCCTGCCCTCACTGCATGGTAGTCCGTACCATGGAGGTCCTACCTGGCATGTAGTGTTGCCGCTTGGGTTCCACACAGGCTTTGGCCCTCATTATCCAGCAGTATTCCTCCTGGCATATGGGGTCTGCCATCAGCTATCTATGCAGTGGCCCTCTTCTTGCATAAAGTATGGGGGAATATTAGAATTTAATTTGCACCCGTCCAACAACCGTTTCTGTGCAGCAGCCTGCACCTCCCACCAGGAGTCCACTTGACCGAGCTGCCCATTGGACCCTGCTCCCTCCAACGCTCTGCTCTTCCTCACAGATCAACACTGGTCTTGGAAAGCTGGCAGGTGCTGGTGCTTCAGATCAGGTGGTCTTGGTTTCCTTGGGTGATGCCCCCTCATCCATCAGGGAGTCTACCAGGCCATGGCCCCCCAGTCCTGGTAACAGGCAGAAGTCTTGCAGAGCTTGTCCTCCTCACACCACCCGTTTGGCTGCTTGGCAGATGACCGATTTAGGGATCTCAACCTCTCCTTCTTTTAGTTAATTTCCAGACACACCAAATGAGATTTAGGGTCTGGGTCTTTGCGGTTTTATGTTGGGGTTCTACTTCTTTTGAAGTGCATCTCCTCTCCCTCTAGACATTGCGCCTGTCAGAGCAGGAGATTATGATAGTCCCACAAAACAGGCCATGGGAGTGACTAGGGTTCACACCTAGATGTTGGCCACAATGATATGTGCATTAAAAGGTTAATTCCGGGCTCCCAGCTGTACTCTTTATGATTCCTTTGTTGTTCCCATATCCTTCCTGATATGTTTCCAGGCCCTTTCCATGTGATCTCTTACTGAATCAAAGAGCACCTTTTGGCGTGTACAGGGGTAGTCTGTGTCTCTCTCTCACGCTTTCTTTCTTTCTCTGTCTCTCTCTCCAGTCTTATCTATATATGTATATCAGTCTCAAGCTCTATCTCTCCCCCTCCCCTGCCTTCCTTGTCCGGTGTCTCCAACCCAGCTCAGTGGAATCCAGCGATACACAAACCTGTCTGGGGTTATTCCTCTACTTCCTCATGTCTTAACCAGGCAGACCTGTGCTTCTCGAAATGGAACCCAGGGTCCTCTATGCACTGTAGCATTACTGGTACGTTTGCACTTGGTGCATGCACATTGTCAAGCACTGTTACCTCCATGTGTTGTGCCACTCCAGGCTTACACACATTCAGCATGCACATGTTCAGCATGCACACGTTCAGCACACATTCACTGTGTGCACTGCTCTGTATTGTTGCCTTTCTGTATTGTGCCAGGGTGAGCTAATTTCAAGTGCACAGACACTGCCAGGATATACATTGCTCATATGCGCAACGCACAACACTACATCTCTCGGTGTAATGTACTCCTCGCAGATATACATACATCCAGTACATGCACTCCTCATTGACACACTGCATTTCACTGCTGTATACATAAACCCACTACATGCACTCATCATACACACTGTGCATAGCACTGCTCTCTCTCCCTATACTATATTTACTAGTGTCTGATACATCTCTCAACTCCTTTATTTGGGATCGACCCAGCATCGCGTATAGGAAAGGGAAGACATTGCTTAACATGATTAGCCCCAGTTATTCTACACAGCGCACACAGGAGACATGGTTACATAAGAGACCTAAGGGCTCTTAAGACACGTGGACACTGCAATATGTGCAGACTGGCCAATGATGGTATCAAGGATTTCAGTTCCAACTGCTCCCGTAAATATGAGATTCTAACACCCATAGACTGCACCACTAAATATGTTGTCTACATCCTTCTTTGTAATATGGTTTAATATATATGTTGGTAGCACCATCCGAACAATTAAATAACGTATATCCGAACATTAGCAAGCACTTAAGCATGATCCCAGATATCCAATTGCAATACATGTATGGGACTGTAATGCACAGGCCAGACACAAAAGCTTTATGTTTCATGGAATATAAACCATAGCACATGATGCTAGGGGAGGTAATCGTGAACTCTGAGGATGACCGTATTAATCACCCTGGGTAATGGTGCTACGTGCAGTTGATGAGGATCTACATGTGGATCATGAAATGCAATATTTTCTTGAGACAGAATTATATACAAGTCTGCTCCATAAGTCATATGTGTTGATCCACCTCTGTGGCTCATTTATGATTCTGTTAACCTATCAACGGATTTATTGTTCCCCAACTAATATGTACAAGCATGGAACTCATTGACCCCAAGTCTATATTAGAGATATTTCTCTTCCAGTAGTTTCCTCTTACAATACTTAAAATCTTTGCACGCATGGGTTACTGTAATACCTATAGACTAAGACAGTTGGAGTCATGTTGGATAAGGGAGCAATGTGCAGGTAATAAGGGTCTACATGTGAATTATAAAATGCAATATTTTCTTAGACATAATGGAGCTATGTGCAGGTGAAAAGGGGCTTAATGCGGGTCATGAAAGCAATAATTTCTTGGAACATAATTCTATAGGTTGTTCTACCTCTATTATGATTCAGTATACCGACCAACTGATGTATTGTTCCCCAACAAATATGTACAAGCTTGGAACCCATTGATCTCATGTGCATATATTATGGTTGTTACTCTTTTAGTGGCTTTCACCTATGATACTGAAATCTATGCACACATGGTTTACTGTACTATCGATAGAGTGAATCGCCCGAAGTTTGGATGTTATATCATATATGATCATTTGGTTTCAAAATACAGAGAACCCATGATTCACCCTGTGAGCAAAATTTGGTTACTCCCTTACCGTGGGACATTTGGGATGTCCCCTTTTTACGTTGGTTTGGTATCCTAAACTCAAACTTTGAAGTGACCATTCCAAGATGGCCGCTGAGTTGATTCACAACATAGAACAGGAGTTCACAGACGCACTTTTGATCGCCATGCTGGTTTAAGTGGCTTATGGATAAGAAAAAATAGGAAATTCTTTTTACATTAGGTTAAGAATCAAATATATCTCTTTAATCTACAGCGAAGAAGTAGACGCGCTAGTTGTTAGTACGTAAAGTTGGGATGTAGTTACTCTTATTTCCTTATCTTCCGCTATAGTGAATGATGAGTGCTGACTTTCACGGTATTTAAACCCAACACAATATGGTGCTGGTTCTACACACAGACATACATGCAACGTTGGAGTACTCTCCATTCGGAAACGAGCGGGTTATACCAGTAAATACTTTTTATATTCTGACTTGCTGTATGCACCCCACTTTTGATATGGGTGTAGGAGATCAGGGCTTGGTAAATGTTTGGAGTACGGCTAGAAGTATCTATTAACCCCTTAAGTGCTGCCGTCGGCCAACAGTCGTCGCAAGCACTACCTTGCCAGTGCTTCGCACGTCCGTTGGCTGACGAGGCCGCACCCGTTTCTTCGAACGTTCAGCACTGGCGCAGAACGTTCGAAGCAACAAACGGATTAATTGTTGGGCATGGGGGGACTATAAGATCCGATAATATTGTTAACAATGAATTGAAGAATCAATTACAGTACAGTACGGTTTGTACGAATAGTTTGTTTTGGCTCTAATCTTATGTAACCGGGGTTTGATAACCGATTCCTAATTTACATAGGTTTGAGATGCTGATATTTGACTTGGCAGAACAGAACTGAACACAGGAGAGGAAGATTACACTTGGTTTAATACCGGTGAGATCCTTTTGTAGTATGTGCATGCTGGGCACCTAGACATGTTTACAGTGAGTTTGTGGTACTGAATTCTATATAGTTTCTTTTATATTAGATTCATGGAGATACATGAGCCATAGTCTTTCTCTGTGGTATTACTTTAGATAGAGCCATTTGGTTTCAAGTGAGCTTGTGTGATGACATCCAAACACAGCGATATAGTTAGTTTGATATAAGGTAGCACAAAGAGGATGCATGAAGCAAACCGTGCTCACCTCTTGAGTTGCTACTTTTTGCCCATTTTGCGGGTATATATCATTTTGGTTGCGATAAGGTCAAAGGATTGACCACCTTTACATTGTAAACCAGTTTATTAGTTTGGTCTAAAGTTATATGTATGTTTGTATACCAGTTTATTGATTTGGTCTGATTTTATTTATATTTTTTACAGTCCTTACACACCTACTACTTTTACTATCTCACTGGTGACCTCAGTTGCGATGATCTTGATATGTTAGAATCGTAGACGTTCTTCTCATGAATAACTGATGAATGAGCACAGGGTTATATTGGGGTTACACCTTTGATTAGAATGAACACTTATGGCGTTCATTTATTTTTCGTAGCCCTGAGGAAGTCAAAGGTTGACACACCTAATGACAACGCGTGTTGGCTTCTTTTGTTGTTGGAATCAATAAAGAGATTACTGGATATTGAAGGACACCTAATGCATTGTGAAGATGAAAATAAAATTAAAAATACGAAGAACAAAGACATGCTAGTGTACTCATGGACTGTTAGTTTGGACATTGAGTTGCTCGGGCATAACATTAATTCATTTGAGTTGGGGTTTTCCCCTCATCTAAGTTGAGAGTGCTGCTGGCCACTCTTTTCCCTCTGGAGCACCATATATAGTTTTGGGAATACTTTGGAAATACTATAGGTTTGCGCGAACAATAACTTGCCATGGCAATGCTCTAGATCAGTCTGGTGGTCAAAAGATCTATCATTTTATGGTGGAATTGCATTCTTCCTGCATGCACTGCACTCTCCTCTGCAAGTTACGGCACACCTCAAAGGGAGTGTGTTCCATATAAGGGGCAGAATGCCTAATTTACATATATTCCTACAGAAGTAAACAATTTTAGGCCTCTGTATGCGCAACACCAGCACAGCAGATGCTGTATTACCGCTCAAATTTATCATAATCACATTTATCCCTCTAAGGACCATTACTGTGGATTTGAAGTGCTATGAAGTTTCAGGACATTTAGGGTTTATATTATAAATATATAGGAGACCTCCATGATTGGCATGGCGCATCGGCTGTCTCGCAATCATTGCATGTGCGGATACTCCTTACATTTCCACAGCATAAAGCACTGCATTTTTATTTGCATAAACAACTGCAGCTCTGCACTGAATGCCAGACCCTTGAAGTGGCCATCGCCCCTGAGAACAAGAGCGTAATTGCATAATAGTGAATGAGGTGATTCATGGATTGCTCATAGCCAGTTACTTCCGTAATGCTCCAGCGGCAATTTCCCCAAGTCTTTCAAGATGACTTCTCCTGGAGACAGATGATTTACTCCTCTGTGTTAATGGAAGTACAGGTTTATTCCTGATGCTGTCTGGCTCAGTAAAATGATGACAGATTATTGCTCAGAAAGGATTCTCCGGCCTTTAAAACTGTTCTGAGCACCTCCTGCAATGTGGTTCGACCTGGTGGTGCTGTAATATGTTAGGCCCTGCGAAAATGTAAACTGTAAGCTGTCCAGAGGGAGGCGCTCAGGACGTGGAAGTCATACGGCTCTCTGACCTGAGGAATCTGCCTTTCTGCTCCCTGACTGCAGTCTGTGATCCTAAAGCGCGCTTTCCTGTCTATCCATTTGTACTGAAACATTAACCTTTTCTCTCCATCATGTTTACACATAAATGCTCTAAAAGTGCTGGCCTCCAGAGCAGCCAGATATCTTGAAACAAGAACATAATGGAAGCTCTTGATGGGAGGGAGTGGGTGCGAGCGAGGAGGATAGAGATGGCCAACAAAAAGCAGTGCAAAGAAACTCAATTCAATTCAGTGATTTATATAGCGCGCTACATACCCAGAGGGTCTCAAGGCGCTTGGAGAAGGGTGGGGAGTTACTTGTCGAATATCCAGGTTTTAAGTTGCTTTCTGAAAGCTAGGTGGTTCTGTGTGAGGCGAAGGTGAGTGGGAAGTGAGTTCCAGGTTTTAGCCGCCAGGTAGGAGAAGGATCTTCCTCCCATGGTGGATTTGTTGATGCGAGGTACAGCAGCAAGGGCTTGGTGGGAGGAGCATAGCAACATGCAGCGGCACAGGAAGGAGAGCAGCAGTAACTGAAGGGTGTGCGAGGAAGCAGCAAATGGTCAACCAAAAGGATTCATTTGTGATGTCCCTGCTCGGGAACCAAGCAACCTAGGGCGGGACAGATTGAAACTTTTGGCAAACCAGAGTAAAGGAATTTTGAAATGCAGGCCAACCAAAAGTGCTGGGCATGTTGAAAGCTCATACACTGAATTCAGCATGCCTCGCAGAGCAGCTCATGCGCTGCCCAGGCTCGACTAAGGACCTATTCACTCCTACTGATCGCTCCAAGGTGTGTTGCCACCACCGAACTAGTGCTGCTTTGCTTTTGGTGAAGTCTGTTGCTTTCCACCACTATAAGGGTAGCGCTTTGTCCCCCACCCTCTCACAAACATGTCGACCAAAAAAATCCGTATTAGGCATCCAGACAGCAGTACAGTTGAGTACACGTCCATACCATGCCGAAGACTTTTTCATTCCAACAGTTCTCTGACTAATACTGAGCGTGTTTTGTATGAGGTAGAAAGACTTATTGTTGTTGGTTTGCCCAAGGTAGGATGTCTTCGGGGCTAGGGAGGGATGGGACTAAAATGGTATGCCCGGGTACAGAATCGAAGGCGATTTTCATTTTGAAGGTTGATTTTGCGGTACCTCCTGAGATGCTCCAGAATAGGTTGATTAACCTTGCACGTGAAGGACACCAAAGGAGGACCGCCGCTACATAAAGGAAAAATTAAGAGAAAGTTATTAGTGGCCAGCGAAGGACTCTTCTATTGAGCAGTTTGTAGGGTCTTGTGTATCTTGTGCAAGTACTGATAAAATATTTGCGGCCTGTTGAGTTCCATATTAGAGCATAGAAAAAGATTGCTATAGATTTTGGGGGCCTTTTGGATTGTTTATTGCCAAGTAACCAGTTTTTCATTGTCATTGTATATTATTGCGTCAAATGGCTGTTCCAAAAAATTATTAAAGATCCTTACACTGTTGGGGTTATCATAAAAAAAAGAAAATCTTTATCATTGAAGGGTATCCTCACACTTTAGTCTCGGACAATGGGGTGCAATTTCTCAGGAGAAGAAATAACTGACTTGAACCATTGAAGTGTGGCTTTATATTGTCCACAGAGCATAGCCTTGCTTGAGAGAGTAAACTGAGTTCCTAGGCTGATCATTGATTTTGGGTTGTTTTCAAAATTGGGCGCTGAAAAGATTGAGGAAGTGACATTGTTGGTGGTACAATGCCAGCTAGACCGGCAAGTGTTGCTGAGACGCAGACGTCCTCATCACTTCTTGCAGCACAAAAGAAACCCCATCCTTCTTTTGAGTAGTCGTTAACCCAAAACCTCTACAATCCCAAGTTAGTAGTTTAGCTCCATTTTGAATGCCCATCATCACTAACATAGGAGGTAGCCTTAATTCAATAGATTCAGTAAACAAGTTTTTTGAACCCGGAGACACTATTCCTTTCCTTTACAGGTTACAGGGAACATTGTCATTTGCCATTGCTTGTATGTTATTTTACCAATCCAACGCTGTAATACTGTGCCTGCAGTGGTATAATACTTTTGTCATTTTACAGCTCCGCATAGATGGCATTTGCTAATCCAATGCTTAAATCCTTTGCTGTATAAATGGCAAAATACTGTCCCTGTCTAGCTGGCGTGGATGCTAATCCTATGCTTTAAAAAAACTTTGCTAGAAGAGCAGACATTTGAGGTGAGCATATTTTAAAGTGCTGCTGGTGTTGTAGAGTGCTCTGCATAGGAACTGTTTTGCACCTACCCAGAATTCTCGGCTTTGAGAGAGAGAGAGACTCTCTCTCTCCCCCTCTCTCCTTTTGCAACAGACCAATTAAGGACAGTGAACACACTATGCGTTTTGGCCAGGCAGCCCTGATCAAGGCATGCTGGCCGAAACACATAGTGTTGTTCACTTTACTTAATAAATTACACTTTTGCACCATAAACTACCGAATGTGCGTTAAATGACTCTTGTTGTAACGACGGAGCTTGTTGTGGATTTAAACAGGGCTTCTAGTTTCCTTGCACATGCACAGACTTCAATTCTCATTCTATATCGTTATATTTGAAAATATTTGTGGAAGTTCCTATTTTGGGTTTAGATGCGTTTGTGGTTTAGAGACGCAGCAGTCAACAGAGCTGGATTTCACACACACTGAGATATTTACTTGCCCGCCTCATGAAGTCCAAAGATGCACAGGGGCACCATGACTAATTAGTTTTTCAACGAGACCTTTCCCTGCTCAAAGCAGGTGAACTGTCTTTGTAATAAACTGCATATAAATATAGCTGATTGTGTGAAATATTGATTTCTGCATTTTATTTGTATCCCTCATTGTCTCGTAATCTGGGTTAATATCCACAACCCAGTATTATCGAACCTAGAGTACTTTCTTTTTAGGGTTTTGAACCGCAGCCTGATTACCAAGCCACTTGCACTTGTCCCCACATGAGAATATATTATAGTGGTATAAGTAAATTTATCATTAACTCATAAATTTGGAATTGAATGATCATGTAAACTTGAATTGTCATTTTTGAAACGCTAGATTTGTAACTTGTTTATAAATATTCAGAGGCCAGCATATTGTCAATGATTAGTCATGTGCTAGTCTCCACTCTTGCATTCTTCACCGCTCTGACTTCATTATTTTCCCTTTTCTTAATGTTTAGGCATTCAGAGTTTCTGCAAAGACCTATTAGAAGTGGCTGACATCTTGGAAAAAGCAACAGAAAGTGTACCCAAAGAGGAGATTAAGGCCGACAACCCTCATCTGAAGAACCTGTACGAAGGGCTTGTGATGACAGAAGGACAGATGCAAAAAGTTTTCAAAAAACATGGCATACGGAAGCTGAATCCTGTGGGTGCCAAGTTTGACCCCTACGAGCATGAAGCACTGTTTCATGCTCCTGTCGAAGGGAAGGAGCCAGGGACGGTGGCACTGGTGACCAAGGTCGGCTATAAGCTACATGAGCGCACCTTGCGACCTGCCTTGGTAGGGGTGGTGAAAGGAGCATAGCTTTGTATTATTTTTTTTTAAATAAATGAAAAATCTGTACAATTCTTGCGACTGGTTGATTGGGCTCATCCAGCAGGAAACAGCTCTTGTTCTGCAGCTGGAACGTGAACCGTGTGTACTGCCAAGGCCGAGTCGGACTGTCTCGCCACTACTTTCTTTGGACTGTTAACTTTGTAGGCCCCTCAAAACCTGGTTTTTATTGCGCGTTTGCAGACTGTCTAAAGTTGGGATTTCTAAAGGCTAATTTATCTTGCGTTGCAGCCTTGCACGACCGAATCCGTATCAAATTCACCCAAAGTCCTCGTACAATTATAATGAATTTATTGCTAAATCTTGCATACACCTGCAGTTATTTACACTTAAGATCTTCATGACTTTGATGCTGTCAAAGTATACTAGATCAGTTTCACGTTTCAAAAATGATACAGGTCTGGCTGCCCTCCCTTTTTATGCCCCCATTTTTTGCTCGCGTCTTGGCAGTTATAGGCACGAAGTACGTAATTGTTGAGGGACAGCTGATATTAAAAATAATCTGCCTAAGTCTGTGCCTTCCAAACTTTTTTTTAATAATTTTTTTTTTAGAAATTTAATTACTCATTTGAGTTCCGATTTTGTGTCAACACAGAGGCTGCTTGATTGCCATAGAAAGCGACATGCCCGGCTGCCCTCTCGGTCCCACCTTCCAGTAAAGTGGCAGTATGTTTTGTGGGATTTTGAAGTTGAAAGAGAAACTGAAAGAAACGATATGCACGGATCTGCGTTTTATTTACATTCCGAAGATGATTCAGTTTCTCGGGACCATTGATGTCTAAAGTAATTATACTAAGCTAACTGTATAGTTCAGTCAGAATTAAATTGTGTTATACAGACATTTAGTGTGTGTTAATATATATTGTAACTATTTGCTTTAAATAGATTTATAATAATTTTCAAAAGTGTTATACACTATAAAACAGTGTTACATAAAACGACAACGATTGTCTTCTGTAAATTTCTGAGGTTGCATTTATTGATTTTTGTCATTGTTTTTTACCCACTAACCTAAATTGATTTCTTAACCACAGGGCTGTTAGTTGCACGGGAAGAAAGGTTGTTTCCTTCCACTAAATAACTTGAAGTTCAGATCCAGTGAAGTAGAAGTGATGATAAAGCATTTGCATTAAGGTGCACAGTGTTGCCCACTATCGAGATGCAGCATGTACTTATCGGAAGTAACACATGTGGAGACCAACTTTCCAGTGTAATGATCCAAGAGCAGTTCAACTTGTCAACCCTAAACATCTTGGCACGGGTACATTTGCTTTCGGATGGTTGGATTTTACCCTTGCAAGGTGGATTTTCTGATGTGGAAATTGTCACGACAGTGAAATTGCTGCAGAAGCTAATGTCGGTTTGAGGTAAGTTGTTGCATTCTAGGTGTTATGTACAGGCAAATGAAGGCGAGCATCCACAAATTCTGCATTTCTCTTATTGGAAACGTTTACAAATGTACCTTGTCCTGGGAGAACAGGCAAGTGTGTTCTGTGGTGGAAATTGGAAGGAAACACTTACTTACATAATGGATTCTAGGGAAGTACTGTCCTCCGATAGCAGCAATCCAGGTAAAATCAAATAAAATATACTGGTGGGCAAGTTACCATTTCCACCAGACTGGGATCTACACTCACCAGTGAAAAAGCGACGTGAATTAACAAAAATTATTTGTGATGTGGTTAAGACTTCAGACAGAGGGTAAATGGTAAGCATGAGTTATCAATAATTTATAAAGGATTCTTATGAAAGAACTTGTCTACAGGGACAGTGTGTGTAGGATAGATCTATTTATCGAGCCTAAAAAAAATCATTAGAATGTTCTAGACCTGTCGGTTGAGTAATATGAATAATCTACTAGACTTAACTGAAATGTGCTTGACCTATAAACTTGTCTCAAATTGTGTGATCATTGGCAAATATGTTATAGAGTCGCCATTTTCTTCATTGGCACTTGAGTGCACCTTAAAATATACGGGCTCAGCATTTCTGCTGTACAAAACAAAACTTATGTTTGATTAAATAGACTAAGCATTTGCTCCACGTGTAATAAGAATCTGGCCCACATATAGGGTACACATGATCCCGGACATTGACTCTCAGTTTCCTAATAAGAGCATTGCCATCAGGGATGGGGTGTTTCTCAGTTCATGTTTAAACACTCATTTTTAATAAATATATTACTAAAGAATGATGTGGTCACGCACAGTTATTTACAGACAGTAAATTTCCAAGAAATAGCCAAAAACCTTCCCACTACCTTGCAGCTTTACTGCTAAAACTATATAGTGTATTAACAATCTGTGAAAATTGGGTTTCAGAAAACATTTATAATTTGCACATTACCAAGTGTTCTGATTTGTTTCTCATCCTTTTAAAATATTTATTTTGATCACACAAGTGCAAAACAATTGACTTTCGCAACTACTGAAATATATATTTGAAATGTTTGTACAGTTGACCTTTTGGCTATTTAAATGTGTGTTAGGAAAAACCTAATACCTTCCGCCTTTCCTTCCACACTTCCTACAGCAGGTCAGACAGTTCACTTTACAAAATCCTGGAACTCGGCAGTCAGAGAAGGAAAAGTAATTGTAAACTGAATTCTGACCTTGGTCTCTGAAGACTGAGCAAGTGACGATGCAAGATTTAAAGGCATCTTTATGGCTCCTTCACTTTGACTGAATAGAACCCCTGTTCTTTGTCAAGACGCCAGAATGGGTGAATAGGTCCTAAATATGGCTCAACCTGATAAAATCTGACTCACCATAGCCAGTGCGATATGAAAGGGGATGATGGACGAAGCGCTGGAGCAAACCAAACACTCGCCCCCAGTCAACATGGCTTGGCAGTTCGGGCTGGACTGTTTCCATGAGGCACAGGGTCAGACTGAATTGCATATGGCCATGTCTGAACTGGGGTGGTGGAGTGAGCTAAAGAAGATCAATTGAGTGGGGGTGAGTGTTTGATTTGCTCAAACGCTCCGTCCATCATCCCCTTTGGTATCACTTTGTTCGCCCTAAGTTGGCAGGGTATGCCTAGACGTGGGTCCCTTGCCACTGGATTCAAGATAACCTGGCTGATGAGGGTTATGAACCCGAAACCGGTGCAGAATGCTTGTTTCCGGTCCAGGGAAGACATGGTTTGGCAGTTCAGACTGGACTGTTCCCATGAGGCACAGGGTCAGACTGATTTGCATATGGCCATATCTGAACTGGTGTGGTGGAGTGAGCTAAAGATTGATGCTGGATTAAACCCAGACTGGGGGTGAGTGTTTGATTTCCGTCCATCATCCCCTTTGGTATCACCATAGCCAGTGGGCGAGTACATTTTTGAAGGCATTGTAATATGTATATATGTGTGTGTGTATATGTATGTGTATGTGTATATATATATATATATGTATGTATGTATGTATGTATGTATATATGTATGTATATGTGGCCAAGGCCTCTGTGAAGGCCGAAACGTTATGCTGAGGTGCGCCTTCCACACGATTGAATAAATCACTGCTCACCTGCACTTGGGTCTCCTTCTCTTCTTCTGCGCCGCTGGTATCCGTGAATTGGGCTCCTGGCGAGAGAAAGCTGAGATTGTTCTTATATGTATATGTATATATATATATATATATATATATATATATATGTATATATATATATATATTGATAGTTTGTGGCAATCGCTTTCTTCAACATAACTATACCACAGACTTATACAATTTTGTGGTGAGATGATCCCATTTTTGTACTCTTGTTTTTACATTTTGTTGGCGATATTTGCACACGACCCAATACGGCATGCATGAGCAGTAATCTAATGAATTTTTCTGGGACTACAACAAGTTAATTACTAATATGTTTGTATGTTATATTTATGATCTCGCATTCAAATACGATTTCATGTTTTTATCTATTAAAAAACAAAACTGACCAGTTTTTCACATTTGGTATGTGTATAGTATTTCGTCTGTCTTTTAATTACGTGGTGTGCACACAGCATATTTAAAAACATGGCAGGCTTTATCTAGCTATCTATGAGCAAGAACATTCCTGTCCAAAACACGTCAGATTGCAGCTCTTTAACTAATAAATAACATCAGTGCCTATACCTGGAGGTTTCGTGTTGTCTATTTGCCTAACAGTGTGGGGAAGTGCGGAGACTTTGTTTGTTATTTGTGTGTGTGTATATATATATATATACGTATATATGTGTGTATTTATATTTTTACAATGCTTAGTATTTTAGTTGAGATCAGTGTTATGGATTACACAGACTTAAGCAAGAGGAACACCTGTCTAAATATTGCAATTTTAGATAACATTTTCTGTGGCTGGAAATTCAACTTGTTCCGTGGATATTCTGTGAACTGTAAATAAGCTAGAGTTCTCCAATAGCAGCAATCTAGGTACATTCAAATGAAATACAGAGTCGGACAAGCTACCACCCCCTTATTTTTTTTCTTCACTATGGTGAGGCCTACCTTTCCCATATCATTGGGTTACCTTATTGCGTTAAATATGTGATAACGTTTGTGTGGGCGCAGGTAGAAAGGCCCTTTTTGTTGACTGATTAATTGTATTTTAAAGCCCTCTTTGATTGTAAAGTCACATTTTAAGTTATAATTCTGAAAATGCCACTTTTGCCATTTGTTTGTCCTAACCTTTTAGGTCCTGCAGCCTGTTTATGGGTCTCATGGCTAAGTGTAGTTGGCTGTTGGGCTTTGTGTATTCTTCCCAGTCAGTATCACAATAGAGGGTCTGGGTGTTGGCAGGATGATGGGCCATCCTGGCTTGATTGGGGGAGGGGGGTTACAGAGTGGTCACCTACCACACTTGTACTTCAAAGGCTCTGTCCCAGCACACTCACAAAGAACTTCTCACTAGTTTATTGTGCCCCCAGACAGACTAGGACCAGGAAATTCCAGGACTTTGGTAAGGGAAAACTCCAGAATCCTCTCCCACTTCAAGGGGGCACCAGGTATAAAACTAGGACCCTCAGACTCACTCTTCAGTGTACTCCTGGCCTGTGGATACTACAGAAGGAGGACTGACCAGTTGACCTGCACTGGACCTACCCTGCTGTCTGAGAAGAAAGACTGACCTGCTCCCTTCATCCCAGGCTGAAAGTACTCCAAAGATCAGCTGACTGACCTCCTGTTCTTAGTGACAGGGACACAAGTTCCAGAGGCCTCCCTACAACTAACCTGCTGCACTAGACCTTTGTGGACCTGCAACTGTACCTGCCTGAGCCTCTGCTGTAGACAGTTCCTGATCACCCTAGAGGGGCCTCTCTGGTGCTGGACCATTGGTGTGGCATCATTGAGACATTCTGAACGAGCAAGAACTTGCAAACCTGAAGCTCCAGAGAACCAGACTCTTTGTGCTACAGCAATCGCCAGTGACGATCGTCACACAAGATCTGAATTTAACGCTACAGCATCGACAGCCTGCTGTGACTTCCAACGCAACGACCATCTGCAACACTCGACAGGATCTTTTCACTACATCAATGACCGTCCTGGGGGGCGTGGCCAAGCAGCATGGCCTACAGGACGTGAGCTCCGCCGGCTCAGTCCATCGGACCCTGGAAATCCTGTCTATCATCCTTTTCGGGCTCCCGACGGCTAGATTTTCGGCATCGGAGCCGGACCCCTACTGTTTGGGGGACCCGGCAGTCGAGTCCTTGGGTGGGCCTCCCGAGTGGGGACGCCAAAGATCCTGGCCTCGCGGCACCCCGGCCTCTCGTGACTCGAGGCCAGGGATTGCAGCCTGCGGCAGAGTGTGCGGGCTGACGACTGTCCAGACTGGTGGTCCGCCCAGTGGGCGCGGATCACGGACCGGAGCCCGCTGCCATCTGGGACTCCGGTTGTGAAGCAGCTGGGAACGGTTGCGGGCGCTGCCTGGGGGCGGACAACCGAGTCGGAGCTCTGCCGGAGGTGGGCGTGTTTAACCCGGCCTCAGGCTCGATCTTTTGAGGAAGTTCCCCCTTGTTGCCCGGGGGGCATCTGGAAGGCCGCGGCGGGCCCGGGCGGGCCCTGAGGTTGGAAGGTGCTGGGGGACAGTGGAGCCTCCCGTGTGGAGACGCCGAAGATCCTGACCTCGCGGCACCCCGTGCCTCTTGCAACTCGAGACCGGGGATTGCGGCCTGCGGCAGAGTGGGGGCGGAGCCCTGCGACTGCGGGCTGACGCGGGCCCGGACTGGTGGTCCCCCCGGTGGGAGTTGATCGTGGACCAGAGCCTGCTGCCATCTGGGGCTCCGGTCGAGTGGATGCCGGGTACAGTCTGCGGGCGCCGCCTTAGGGCGGAGAACGGAGCTGGAGCTCCGCCGGAGGCGGGTGTCCCAAACCCGGCCACCGGCTTGATCCTTGTATACGTTCCCCCTTGTGCCCCGGGGGCATTTGGACGGTCGCGGAGAGCCCGGGCGAGCCCTGACGTGGGAAGCTGCTTGCGGGCAATGGTGGCGGCGCATGGATGTGGAAAGCAGCTAAGTGGGGCCCCTGAGCAATCTCCGGCGCTGCAGTTGGCCCCACCCGCAATACAAGTGGCCGCATTGGGAAGCTGCTTGGGGCATAACTGAACACAAAGATCCGGCGGGGCGCCTGGCCCCCGTGCCTCCCTCGATTGCCCCCCAGGTCGGAGGGGCGCCTGATTGCGGTGGCATCTCGGACTGTGCTGTGGGCAGGGACCGGCTTAGTTGAGCCAGACCTGCGCTGCCTTGGGGCCACGTAGTGGTTGCCCTCTGGATCAGCAAACTGCCGCGGGGGCTTCTTCCCCTGTTTGAACTTGTGGGGGTCCATTGTTCTCTGCCTTGATTTGGGGGGTTTCGGCTCCCCGGGGAGTGCCCTTGCGGACCCTGGAGATCGTGGCGACAGGACGCTCAACATAACTCCCCCCGCACTTTGTGCGTGTTATGGACTAGGGGGGTTACCTGTGTGGAGCACCTTATCGTACAGGTGGGGTGGTGCTTACATTTGTAACCTGGACCCATGTAGACGGATGGTCTAGTTGGAGCTTCTCGACACCAGCGGCCCGCCTGGGGACGGATTTTCTGGCCTTACATTGGGGTGGTTCCCCCCACTCCTTTTTCGGAACCGGAAGGGCCGCAACGGGACCTATAGGATGCGCAAGGACAAGCTGACTCGGGCCTCGCAGCCCAACACCATCACGCAATATACCACCCCGCGGCTCCCGTCCCAACGGCTGACGAGGCAATCTGGCCAAGAAGAGGGCGCGAACGCTCCTGGGGATCCCTCCAGGGCGGAACTCCTGAAGGCGATTCAGGGCTCCCATTCAGCGTTGGAACGCCAAATAGAAACAGTGTCTATACATGTGAATCTGTTGCGGGCGGACCTGCGGAAGGTGGCGGACAAAGTCACTGAGGCGGAGGGTAATATCTAACAGCTGCAGAGCGAGGTGGCCACCCTCAAGAAGATGGTCTCACAGTTGACTGCCACGACGGGTCCTGGAGCGGAGTGCCGAGGACTCGGAAGGAAGGGCACGTCTCAGTAATATCAGAGTCCTTGGAGTGCCAGAGCGGGCAGAAGTGGGAAATGCGGAACGCTTTTTAGAGGACTGGATCTGAACTCACCTGTGCCCGAGGGGGCTCTCGGAGGTCTTTGTAATTGAAAGGGCCCACCGTGCATTGGTTCCCCCGCCGAGGCCAGCCGTATGGGGTGGCTGTGCACGTCCTGGCACCGGCAGGGTAAGGGCAGAGTGGCACGTGTGGTTGTTGCTGACATTTTGCTCATGGGTGGGGGGAGGGGGGGTTTGTTTAATTGGGGAGTTGTGGGGAAATGTTTACGGCATCATTTGTATTGCAGGCTGGGCACTGTGGAAGACTTACTCTGTGTGGGGGAGGGTACGACGGGATGACAGTTTTGGGAGCCCATGGGGGTATAAGTTTGAGTTGGAACGTGAGGGGGCTGGGTACATGCGCCATGCGATACAGGGTACTCTCCTACCTCCGGAGACACAAAATATCTATAGCTTGCCTGCAGGAGACCCACCTAGTTGACGACGGGGCACAGAAGCTAGGGAAAAAGTGGAGAGGGCAGTTGTTTCATGCATCCTTCTCCTCTTATCCTAGGGGGTTCTAGTCTGGGTGGCGCCAGGGGTGCCGTTCGCAATGCAATACATGGAGGTGGACGTCCAAGGGCGGTACCTGCTCCTTAGAGCTACGCTAGACGGAAAGGATTTGGTCTTCTTGAATTCCTATGCACCCAACACTGACAACGCGACATTCTTTGGGGAAGTGCAAGACACGTTCATCCATGGTTTGGGGACCCCATTGCTTTGGTTCGGGCATTTTAACTGCACCTTGATCCGGTCCTAGATAGATCCCCGCCTCGGGAGGGTACTAAACCCCACATGACTGCGCAGCTTAGGGAGGTCATGCATAATGTGGGTACAGTAGACACCTGGCGCCTGAAACACCAGTCCCAGAGGCTCTATACCTGTTATTCACCCACACACAATACACATAGCCGTCTTGACAGGATTTTGGTGGCGGACGCTGGGACTAGCTTGGCGATAGAGGTAACACGCCAGGCCCGGTTTCTGTCCGACCACTCCCCGGTGACCTGTGAGGTCCGGTGGGGGTCCCTGGTGCCTCGTACCTGGTACTTTCGGGCAGCATAGCCCAGGGGGAGATCTGTATGATTCTTAAGCCAGGGGGGCAAGCATGACCCTTCCTCGCACCGCCCCATCACTATGATTAAAAGGGATGTTAAAATATTGACCAAGTTGCTGGCTACCCGGCTGGCGCCTCACATGGAACATTTGGTTCAGCAAGACCAGTGCAGGTTTATACCGGGCCGTAATACGGCGATGAACCTGAGACATTTAAATCACATACAGCACGAGGTGAGCGGTAGGGATGAGCAGACGGTGTTGGTCTCTATTGATCTGGGCAAGGCCTTCCATACGGTCGACTGGGGTTATCTCCAGGAGGTGCTCCGGAAGATGGGTTTCGGACCCAACTTTGCTCGCTGGGTTGAGATTTTGTATAGCTCTCCCCGTGCCCGGGTCCGCCCCGGAGGAGCGAGATCAGAGGAGTGGCAGCTGGGGCAGGGAACGAGACTGGGTTGCCCCTTATCGCCGCTGCTTTTCGCCTTGGCTATAGAACCTTTCGCGGTTCGTATTCGCACTGAACTTCATCAATGGGGCATCACGGTGGGTGGCACCTGCAATGTGTTGTCGCTATACGCGGATGACGCATTGTTCTATCTGTCTGCCCCTAGGGTGGCCCTCCCGCGGTTGCTACGCCTGCTGGACTCCTTCGGGGAGGCGTCCGGATTGCAGCTCAATCGTAATAAATCTGATTTTCCCGCTTTCGGAATTTAACTCTATGCGAGTGGAGGACCTGCCGGAGCTAGGGTTACGGTGGGATCTGACCAGCTTTAGATATCTGGGCATACACGTTACTTCAACGGAGGATCAGTCCCTCGCCAGCAATGCAGACAGGGTGGTGGCCTCGCTGCGTCAATCGGTCAAGTTTTGGAATGCCCTGCCATTATCCCTCATGGTACAAAAGGTGGTGGTGATGGACGGAGCATCTGAATCAATCAAACACTCACACCCAGTCAAAAGATCTGGGTTTAAACCATCACCGTTCTTTAGCCCACTCTGCCACCCCAGTTCAGACATGGTTATATGCTAATCAGTCTGACCCTGTGCCTCATGGGAACAGTCGAGCCCGAACTGCCAAGCCATGTCTTCCCTGGACCGGAAACAAGCTTCCGAGGACCCGTTTCTGGCATTCCAGCCATCTTCAGCCTGGCTTGCTTGAATCCAGTGGCAAAGTGAGCAAGGGACTCGCGTCTGAGCATACCCTGCCACACTTATGGCGGCCAAAAGCGGTACAAAAGGGGGTGGTGATGGACGGAGCATCTGAATCAATCAAACACTCACACCCAAGTCAAAAGATCTGGGGTTAAACCATCACCGTTCTTTAGCCCACTCTGCCACCCCAGTTCAGACATGGCTATATGCAAATCAGTCTGACCCTGTGCCTCATGGGAACTTTCCAGCCTCGAACTGCCAAGCCATGTCTTCCCTGGACCGGAAACAAGCTTCCGAGGACCGGTTTCTGTCATTCCAGCCGTCTTCAGCCCGGCTTGCTTGAATCCAGTGGCAAAGTGAGCAAGGGACTCACGTCTGAGCATACCCTGCCACACTTATGGCGGCCCGGGGCTGGTGATGGACGGAGCATCTGAATCAATCAAACACTCACACCCAGTCAAAAGATCTGGGTTTAAACCATCACCGTTGGCCAGCTCGCCATTCCCAAGATGATGCTACCGAGAACGCTGTATGTCCTACAGAATTCGATGTGCCCCCTCCCTCCGAGGGTGTTTCTATCGCTCAATTCACTGCTTACGTCCCTACTGTGGGCGGGGCGGCGTAGTAGGGTGGCCCTGAGCACCGTTGTGCGCTCCTTTGAGGAGGGGGGATTGGAGGCCCCGCGTTTTGACCTTTACTATTATGCAACACAACTCCTCCCGGCGGCTAGATGGTTTGCAGATGCTGACACGTGGGAGTCGCGACTGCTGCTTGGGCGGGCCACGACGCACGAGCTTCAGCAGGCACTAATGCGGGGTTCGGGAGCTCCCTCGGAGCTGCCATATGTCGTGCGGCACACGGTTAACGTGTGGCAGCGCTTCGTGGAAGGGGTCCTGTGCTCGGCGCCTTTTCATAGGGAGTTGCCAATTTGGATCTTGGCCCCCATGGTGGAGGTGGAGACCCAGATGTCCTTCCGAGCGTGGAGGTAGGGGGGTTGTGAGTTGTTGGCGGACTTGTACCCTTCGGATAGCTTCCTGACTTATGAGCAGGCGGAGGAAAACTTTGGCCTCGGCGGAGGGCAATTTCTTCACTACCGGGGACTACGCTCCATTGTCCGTACGATCTGGCCGCAATGTCCGGAGATCCCCAGATGACCCACACTCTTCATATCATTTTTTCCTGTGGCAGGGGACGTAAATTGATCACCTTGTTGTATGCGGCGATACGGCGAGATTCGGCCCCCCGGTGCCCCCTGGGAAGCGGACTTGGGCATATCCGTGGACGAAGGTCAGTGGAAACGCATAGGGACCTTGACGAAGCGAGTGTCTTGTAATGCTCGTTTCAAGGCCATTCTCTTCAATTTTCTCCATCGCACCTATCTTACCCCCAAGACGGTGAGCCACTATTCACTAGACAAAGGCGACAGTTGCCCCAGGTGTGGCGTAGGAGGGGCGGGATTTTTATTTTACACTTGGCCTGGGAATGCCCACTGGTTGGAAGCTTCTGGGTGGGAGCGGTTGGTCGTATAGCGGCCGTTACCGGACTCCGAATTGACTTGTCCCCCTTGCATTGCCTGTTGGGCCTGGTACCTCAACCCAGGAAATGGAAACTTCAGTATAGGCTGTTGCAATTGATGTTAGTTTTAGCTAGGCGTAGGGTCGCTATTACATGGATGGGACAGAGGGCTCCGGGGGTAGACATCTGGCTCAGAGATGTAAGGGAATGGGTGCTAGCTGAGGAAGCGCTTATGCAATGCTCCAGGAGAGATAAGTTGCAGGAAGATTTGTATGGCGGGCTTTGGTCGGGAGTCCCAGTCCGACTCGGAGGGGACCAGTTGCGAGCTGTTCTCTGCTCCTGACTCGGAACTGGAGGGGGAGGGGGAAGTGAGTCTATGAACATCGACATGTGGAGGGCGAGTCATGGCACCTGGCCATAATGCCTCACGTTTTTTCTGTACTGTACTGTTGGTGATGCATCAGTGTCACATAGACTTCCTTGATTACAGATGTTTTCTTTTTCTGCAGAATGCCATGAGTCCATCGATTGATGTAATACTGTGTTTTTTAATGATGCCTATGTGGGGGGTGGGGTGTTTCTGCTTTTTGTATCTCTTATAAAATCTAAAAAGAAAGGTTTTAAAAAAAAAATCAATGACCGTCCTGCTATCAGTGCTTCAGCGACAACTATCTGCAAAACTCTCCCTGCTCCTCGCGCCCTCCTCCACTGTGAACTGGAGTTTGAGAAGATAACTTTTTCACCTGGTCCCTGTATCTGGCTGTGCTTCACTGCAGTCGGCCTGAACTTGTGACCATCTTCTGGTCTCACACGATCACATAACCATAAGTGGGGTTTCTGTGCTTTTAGGCACTGTACTTACCATAAGTCTTTGAAATTGCATATATCTGGGTCTACCGACTGGATTTTGGTCATTTTGGTGTTAAATTTATTAAATCTCAATTTATTCTAAATTGGTGTTGTATTTTCTTGTGTAGTGTGTTCACTTTGTTTGTGTACCGCATACATTATTCACACATTGCCACTAAGTTAAGCCTGACTGATTTTGTGCCAGCCTACCAGAGGTCTAAGCACAAGTTAATTAATTGACTTTTTGTGATTCGCTCTGACCGGGATCGGGGGAGGGCTTGGTAGGATAATTTCTCTGTTTGTTTTGACGATTTGTAGAAGCTAGTCTGTTATTGGGAAGGTCATTCAGATTGCAGCAGCACATCTTATATGAAACACTCCCAAAAGACAACCTATTTGATGAGGCTTGAAACAACTGCACTGGTTGCCAGTTAATTTGAGAATTAAATGTAAAGCACTGATGATCTCGCACAGGACATTTCATAGAATTGGTCCATGCTATATTCAGGAAAAAGTCATAAAATATTTTCTCCCTAGGGCCTTTCCAATCATAATCCTGCTTATACCCAAAGTGCCCAAAACCAGAGCAGGAGGTAGATAGTTTTCTTTTCTTGCCCCAGGCTTTAGAAGACCTTACCGTATTATCTTCGTTCTATCTCCAAGGAACATATTTTTAAGGCGCATTTGAAAGACCCCCTCTCTTATGTTAGATGTAACTGGTCAGCCCTGCTTTCTTTAATAGCCCAGCGCTGAGACGCCTCCTTTCGAGCCAGCTATTGTGCTCTATAAAATCAATTTCAGTCATGCATTCCACATCTTGCGTTTGAGATAGGTGTGTTTGAAATACAGTAATGTGAGGCAGTTTGTTTGCTTCCTAAGTTCCCATTTTTGATTGAAATAAATACAGTTTTTATGTGATGTAAGGAGGGGGAAAGATGTGGTGCAACATCTTACACGTGAGTCACGTAGATGGAACTCACCTCAAGAGTAATCCATTTTAGTTAATGGCAAGAGTGGTTCTGTCAGATTTTCTTGTACCTGGTGATCAATCTGGCTGCAGAATGGACGATGGCTTTGAGAGTGTTTAGACTGGGTTTTGGTAGTCTTGTGCTTGAACAGCTGTTTTGAAATATTTTTTGGGACGAAGTTTCTAATATTGTAGAGTAACATTAATTGAATTCATGCACTTTTACTAATTTCTCTGAAATGAATGTCAAAATTGAAATGTCTCCAACGTCAAAGGGTTTGCGAGCTTGACCGTCTTGGGGAAGATGTTATGGGCCTGTAGTTTTGCAATTTCGGCTGGTGGGGAGGACATTGGAGATTGAACAATAGTGAAAGAGGCTTTTTTTCTTTTCACTTCGCTTGATGTTTATCGGGGGAACCGTTAAGTTAAACGTCTGAGGCATTGAGCATGTGTATCAATGTTATCTGTGATGTTAGTTTTAAGGTATAATTGCATATTTGCATAAATCAAAAGAAACGTTAGTGAAAATGAGCTATTGGGTCAGTGTGCAAGTTGAACAGTAAGGTAGTAAGGATGGGCACGTCTGTTATAGCAATAAGGGCCGACAATAAGTTGCCTATTTTGATGCATTCTACTTGAAGAGGTATGACTTGAGCCTGTTCAATTCTGTGCTTTCAATGCCCATTCTATTATAAAGTATGTAGAGGAGGATAGTATGTCAGGATTGTTTCCTCCATGGCATTGCCCACTTCTATCTTAACCAGTTATGAATAATATGTAGGAGTTTTCGAATCACACCATTCTCTAGTCCTTGTATGGTGTTAGTACCGTGCATTTGATGCTTTTGACATCCCATGAAGCTTCCTTCTGGTGACGAAACTCCATTCTGGTGCACACAAGAATAAAGAGCAGATTTATGACAGCACATCATCTCATTGTTTTCCAAATGTGCCAGTCGTTTTGAAATGGATGCAATTGCAACCTCCTAGTTAAAGTGGCAACTAGTTATTATCATAGCGTTCTACCTTTTTAATGTTCACACCATTTGGAATGTAACTTTTAGCTAGATCATGAGTACACTAAGAGTTTGCATTTATATTTACTTGCTCATTTTCTTTTAGATTTTCTTTTAATAAAAGTCTGTTAGAAATGGGGATATCTTGTAGATGGCAGTGGCTTGCAATCTATCCAAGTAAGGACACTTTCTTCTAGTCAGTGTAAGAGGATTGGGTGGACACTCGAGAGCGAAGGGTCAGCTAAAGCGGAAGAGATCACGCAACTACAGCAGGAACTAATTTGTCTTAATGAGCAACACTTCGACCTACAGGCCGACACAGAAAATCGCTCGAGACGGAATAATCTACGGATCCGAGGAGTCCCTCGAGATGTGGATAAAGGAGAAGTGGAGAAATATGTCCTTGTGCTGTTTTCCCAGATACGGAGGGACATTTCAGCAACCGAGATCCGCTTAGATAGGACACACAGAGTGGGCTGAAGTGGACCGGGGCAAACACATCTTGCAGACATCTTGACATGTGTCATAGTTTCTCCCTCAAGAAAAGAATCCTACAGGAGACTTGGCCGCGTCCACACTTCTTAAGCGGAAGGAGATCAAACTGGTTACTGACAGCGTAGAAGATCACTCACTCGTGGGGTCACCCATTATGGCTAACTTTCCGTTGGCAGGATTGATTACACCATCTACGATCCTCGACAGGGGCATGTACATTGTTGCAGATAGATACTCAACAAGAAGAGAAAAGCCGTGCAGAAAAGTGGAGTGAGCGATTGGAGGGATACAGGCAGTGGAGAACAGTGGCTCCTAAACGAGGAGTCTCCAGGCCAGATTCGGAGTGCATTGCATCGGAGAGAAAGGCCCTGCTGGACAAGCTCTCGGAAGACTCAAACTCACAGGGCCCTGCCTGAGAGCACAAGGTTGAAGGGATAGCCGGGTGGTTTGGAGCGCAAGTTCTGGGAGGGATGGTTGCGTCCCCCAACGGCACTTATCCGCTGGAATGGGGTCTTCCCTCCTGCTGACTCTTCCTTCACTTCAGAGACAATTACTGTTTTTTGTTCTTTGGGTGGGGGTGTTTCTGGGTGCTATATTTGCTTTTAGTGGTTGATACCACTATTTGTGGGAAGACATTGGAACTTTGATCTGGGGTGGGGGAGATAATTGGAGCTGGGGGAGGGGAGAGGGCACAAAGTTGCATGCTTGTCCGTTGCCTTTTATAATGGAAGGTCTGAAGGTGTTGACTCTTAATGTGAAGGGGCGTAACAATCCTGTAAAGACCAGGGCCATTATCTCCTATTTAGAAAAGTCTAAGGCAGATATCTGTCTTCTCCAAGAAACACACAGGTTGAGGTCTGGGGACTACCCCCAGCAGTTTTTCTCTTTGACATCATGTAAAGCTGCAGGGGTAGCCATACTCTTTGCACGTTCTTTTTCAGGGAAAGTAGGAGCAGAGATAAAAGGCAGTTTGTTGGGATACCAGGTGCAGGTGGGCACGCAGATGATGGTGGTGGTGGGCTTGTTCTATGTGCCTAATGAAGGGCAGAAAAGTTTTATAAAAGGGGCTATAGCAGATATGCCTACAAAAAACAGAGGATGATCCTCTGTGAGATTTTAATTTAGTAATGCACAGAGAGTTGGATCTCTCAGTACAGAACCGGGACCATATCAAGGGAAGGAATTCAATGGCTACAGGATTTGGGGTTGTACGACTTATGGAGGGTCAAACATACGAACACGAGCGATTACACTTTTTACTCTCATGCGCACAAATCTTATGCGAGACTGGACTATTTATTGGGGACGTGGGTGGTAAACTAGGCCCTAGGCACAATAAGAACCGCAGACTTCTGACCATTCCGCGATTCTTTTGGTGGTATCTTTCCCTAGGGTAGGAGACAGATCATGTCTGTTTAGGCTAAGGAAAAGTTTACTAAGCAGGAAATACGTTGTGGAGCAGATTAGAATGGCTATTGAAAACTACATGCAAATAATGACACTCCGGAGGGGAAACCAGCCATGGTATGGGAAGCGTTGAAGGCAGTTATACAGGGGGAGTTTATTAGTATTTCAACAGGAGACAATAAGACGCAGCATGAGAAACTGGTACACCTTCAACAGCAATTGAGAGCTGGAGCGGATTCATCACCGTACGATGGTGCCTAAAGTCTGGAGGCAGTTAAAAGTAGCTGGAAAACCACTTGCTGGACTTGACTTAGACCATGCGGAATATACCCTGTTGCGCCTTAAACATTTCTTTTATGTTGGGGTGTGGGGGGTAACACATGCGTCAGGTTACCAGCAAATAAGCTTAAGGGCCTCCGGCAGTCCTATACGATTACAACCCTGAGAGAGGACAAAAAGGGAGATTGGGGAATAAGCAGATGGCGGAAAATTGTAGATCTTATTACACAGCTCTTTATGGCCCCAGGATTGCCTGACCTCCAATATTGCACGCTATCTGGTGGGAGCTAACATCAAGACACTTTCTGAACAGCAAACCTAGGCCCTTGATGCATCCATAGGAATAGAGGAGGTAATATCTTGATTAAAATCACACAGGTCCTCTGGACCAGTCGGCTTTTCGGCGGCCTTCTATAAAACATTTTGTAAAGAATTGGCCCCGATTTTGACCAGTTTTCTACTCAAATGAGGGCCCAGGCACTCTGCCTCCATCAATGGCAGAAGCGTCCATTACGCTGATAGCTAAGCCAGGAAAAGAAAAACTCCAATGCAGGTTGTACAGGCCCATTTTACTTCTAAATGTTGACTGGAAACTGCTAAGAGGGATAATAGCAACTTGTCTGGGTCTGTTGATGCTGGGTTTAGTAGAGCCAGATCAAGCGGGGTTTATTCAGTTTAGGCAGTGTGCATACAACACATAAAGCATTCTTCACTTGATAGACAAGGTCACTCTCAAGAAGAGCAAAGCTATGCTGCTTTCCGTAAGACGCAGAGAAGGGCTTTAATTGGGTCCATTGGCCCTATCTTAAGAAGACGCTGGCACACTTTGGCTTGAGAGACAGATTTCGAGCGTGGGTGCGGAGTGGCTATGATTCTCCAGTGGCCTCGGTTAGGGTAAATGGGCATAGTTCACAATGCTTCCCGATTAGGCGGGCACTAGTCGGGGATGCCCTTTGTCTCAACTCTTGTTTGCTCTGTATATGGAGCCGTTTGCCCAGAGAGTGAGGGACAATCCAGGGGTGAAGGAAGTAACCTTCGATGGGGAAGATAATTTAATTACCAGGTATGCAGATGATGTACTAGTGGCACTAAGGGAACCGGCAAGGTCACTCACGGGTTTCTTGGATGAGGCACAATAATTTGGTGCGGTCTCAGAGTTTCATAGTAATATCTCTAAATGCCAGGAGTTGGACCGACCGTAGCTCCCGGAATCCAGGAGAGTATATCAGAGGCATTCCCCATTAGTTGGGCCCTGCAAGCTATTGTCTATCTATTTTTTTGTTTAAATCTTTTGATTGACATTTTCTTATATTCATACAACACGAACAGCAAAATGACACCATATTCTATGACAACATGTAGGCAATGCAGTTCAAAGTACAAATTATTGTGAAAGCAAGTTAGTTGGTGAATGCAACGTTTCAAATAGGTACTGAAGGAGTAGCATTAGAATAACTTTAATGGTGTTAATGAGACATTGTAATATGTCTCACGCTTACAGTCTAATCATGGTGCATTACGTAATTAAACTGAGGGCGTAGGGTACAACAAAATGAGGACAAAGTAATCAAATGATGGATTGGGTAGTCGTCTGAGATCTGTTGCTGAGAGTGTTGGAAAGGGAGAGTCCTGCTAAAACCTAATAGGTACAGCTCCTTGATGTAGGATCTTAAGC
Source organism: Lissotriton vulgaris (assembly GCF_964263255.1). NCBI lineage: Eukaryota > Metazoa > Chordata > Amphibia > Caudata > Salamandridae > Lissotriton > Lissotriton vulgaris. The sequence goes on along the minus strand of NW_028246546.1, from coordinate 110,319 downwards.
TATGTGAGTGGGGCCTGTTCTCCTAATCTTCCATATGTGTACTCTCTGAGACTAAATGCTGGGCAACTGGTCATATTCCCCCTCCTGAAGCATCTCTGCGATAGTATACAGGCCCTGCAGGTCCAACACTATATTCTCCCAGTGACTCGCCAGAGGGAACTTGCGGATCCCCAGCAGATCCTATTGGCACATCGCTACCCCCTCCGCCCCTAGCCCAATTGAGTATGGAACGGTGCCAAGCTATTGTGAGGTGCTATCGGGGATTTCATCTCAGGTGATCAAGTGTTTTACTGCGATCAGTCCCGTGTCGAGAAATCGGTAGGTAGCCCATTTTGTCTTATTGCAACTAAAAAGATGCAGTATGTACACCTCCCAGCGAAAGGGAATGTTGCAGGCTTTACAGTTGGCCAATGTAGTCGCCACATTAGCCCAGTATTCGCCCAAAACAGTTCATAAATGCAGTTCGTATTTTATTTAAGCACATCGTAAGTAGGATACTTGGTATCAGTCAATAAGTATCAGAATTTGAGAAATCAAAACTAAAGGCATATCAATTATTTCATTGGATCAAAATAAATTGGAAGACACAAGTATTAATCAATTCAATGGTAAGCTCTTCATATATGTGATTTAAAGTTATCAGGAATTAATTACTTTCTGGTGTATCAGCGCGCTCTTAGTGAACAGGAAAAAGAGGTAGTTAGAGGGGATGGGTGTGATGGGATGTAAGTGGGGAACGGGTAAAGGTCTTGTGACCATAAAACAATCACAGTAAAATTCAGTGCACCCTTTACAGTCTAGTTTAGATCAGTAGTTCCATACTACTCTTTAACACAGGATCTGTATTAATCCATTAGTTTCTCCTATGCTTAGAGGGATGATGTGGACTGGTCGTCTACGTTTCGACCCCTGGTTTTAAAGGTTATTGGAAACCTCATGCCGGGGTCTTCTTCAGGACACAAAGGGAACTGGAGCACCTACAAATAATACAATTACAATGAATGTATCAACCCACTGAAAAGGAACAGTCATGCACTGGGCCTGGATTAAAAATAAAGTACATACTTTACGTGGGGCCAATTCAATGGCCGTTAGGATAGGACCATCCTGGGTTCCTATGTTGTGGAATATAGCCTGCAATTATTTAAAGGATCGAGGTTACAATAGGATGTACAAGGAAGTCCCTTGACTCCATAATGAGCGATGAAGATACCATGGGGGCACTTACTGGGACGTAGTCGCTTTCCAAATGGTTTATCTGTACATTTCAAAGTCGTCGTCTGTCCACCGCTGGCCGTGGGGATGCGTGGAGAGACTCACTGACCCGATGGTTCTAAAGGATGGGGTAATGACATAGATCAGTCTGTTGTAATGTTAGAGACTTAAATGGAATGGTCCTGGCCGCACTGTGCTCAGGGCATGGTCCACACCAGAAGTTAATATAGACAGTCTATTCTAACGTTCAACACGTAAAAGGAGAGATTGTGCCTGCAACGTAATCAGGGCATGGTCTGGAGCCCAGTCTCATATGTTAAGCCAATAAGCGGTAAAAGCTGAGTGTTGGTGTGTTACACCACGAGTGACTCAGACAATGTCCGGTCTCTCGTCCAGTACGACTCGGCAAGCGCCAGATATTAAAACAATCTAAATAATATAGTTTTCCAAACACGGGACAATAGGAGCGAAATAGTGCAGCTGGGAACTTAATCCGTGGGGGAATGACTTGTTAAATGATTCGTATCTTACCTAATCTGCACCGAGAAGTTCACGTATGCATCTCAGAGTGACGGCAGCCTGTGGGTGTCTGAGCCGCCTCGAGGTGCAGTCGCTAGATACTGCTCGGGCTCGTCGTTGGACAGCCAATCACAGGAGAGTTCTCGATTTGGTCTAAGGGAGTATGGCAAAAGGTCCTATATACTTAGTTTTTAGCCTTGGGGAGCGTGCAATCGATCTAATTTCGTATTGCTCCTTAAGTAATGTAAAGCCTCACTCATAGAGATAAGATATATACAGAGGAACCCGTATTGTTTTAAAAAAAGACACCTATGGGGGAGAGAAGTTCGTCTCGCTTCATCTTGATGACAAGTGTACAGTGTCAGTGTCTCAAAACCAAGTCCAACGTTAGGGATATCCATTGGACATGAATACATATATATACATAGGATCACATGATTGTTATACATTATTGCTGTATTCAATTTGGTTGCATTCAGAAAACGGTTATACTTGTCCATTGAGCATAAATGCATATATATACACATAAGCACATAGCAATTATTCATTAGTATTGTATCTTGTGTAAGTTATAAGATATACATCTGGCATGACGGTGTGTCCCTACGAGTCACCACCTGTAATGTAGAAGCTATCATTCAGGGTCAATCAAAGCCATCTGGGCAAATGTGGTCTCCAGTTCATTTAAACCATTCTGGACGGAGTCAAAGGACTGCAGCCATTTGCATTCTCTTAGATTCAAGACAGAATTCAGATTACCCCCTCGGGGCCCCAGTGTAATTTTCTCAATAATTACCCACTTCAATGATTCGGGTGTGTGAGTGTTCGCTAGAAAATGTTCTACCAAAGGAGCCCCTACCGTTTGGCATCTTATTCTACTGCAATGTTGCAGCACACGGTTCTTGATTTTTTGCTTAGTTTGGCCTATGTAAATGGATCCGCAAGGACAAACAATTGCATAGATGACTCCATGACTATTACAGTTCGTAAATGATTTCAGGGTAATGGTCGGGTTATTATGCGTGATTGTCTTTGTTTCTAGGCATAATGCACAAGCTTTGCAGTTGCTGCATTTGTAGTTGCCGAGTGTGATGGGTAAGTTCCACATTGTTTGAATGGTGGGAGCCGGTGGGCTGTCCAGCATGGAACAGACTACGTAGTCTCTGACGCTCTTCGCTTTTTTGAAAGCGTGCATTGGCAGATTGGGCATTTCAATAGCTTCTGATACGACATTCCAATGTTTATTAACAATCTTGCGTATTTCATTACTCTTGCTACAGTAGGTGGTGACACAGATCATCCTGTCTTCTGAAGACTGTTGATTCTTAGGTACAAGCAAGGTTTCTCTATTGCTGAACCACGCCCTCTTGCGTGCCCTTTTTACGAGCCTTTTGGGGTAGCCTCTTTCCAACAGTCGGGAGATGAGTTCATCCGATTCCGAAAAATAATCCTCCTTCAAGGTACAGTTCCTAATAATAGGATGGTGGGGCATACAGGGTGATAGACCTGGTAAGGAAAAGGCTTCTGCAGAAGCATTTGTAAGCTATGGTGAGTAATAACGATCCCAGGAGTCTGGATTTCGTACATGGATGAAAGATATGCAGCAAGGTGTGATGCAGCACTGGGGGTTGTAATGAAGCTGTGTCTGCTAGGTGTTGGGAAGACAGCCAACTGTAGCTGAAAGGCTAGATAACAGTGTTTGAAGTTGGGCACTGACAACCCTGCCCCCCTGTTCCGTTGGCAGATATAGTTTCCCCATAGACACTTTATGCCTTGAAGTCCCCCATATAAAGTCCCTGATTGTCTTTTCCCATTTGTGAAAAAAGGAAGGGGAGATGACGGTAGGTAAGGTAGTGACGTACTAGAGGAGTCGAGGGAGGATCACCATTTTTTACAGGGCAATCCTACCAGAGATCGCCAATGGGAGAGTCTTCCACAAGCACATTTGTGACTGGATGGTAGTAGTGGTTCTAATTATGTTACCCTCAAACCGATACACTATGGTACGGTATATGCGCACCCCCAGGTATCTAAAAGGATCTGTGCATCATTTCACCAGGACTTTGCCAAGGGAGTATCATGGGTTCAAGGTGGCCTGCATGAAAGGGGAGAGAATAGATTTTGCGGTGTTAACCCTCACTCCCGATGCTTTAGCAAAACGTGTTGGGGCCAGGTCCAAAGAGGGTGGAATGACATGAAGATCCCGCACATACAACAACAGGTCCTCAGCATATAGTGAGATAACGTGTGTGCCATCTCCATGCCACTAATGGTTCAACCGCCAACCCAAAGAGGAGAGGGAACAAGGGCCACCTTGCCTTCTCCCATGTCTCCGCTCTATAGGGTCTAAGACATAAGGACCGGTCCCAACTCGGATGGTCGGGTGTTTGTATAGCAGCTTAACCATACTAAGGAAGTGAGGTCCTATGCCATATCCGGCTAGGGTGGCGAAGAGGAAATTCCATTCAAGAGAATCAAAAGCCTGCTCAGTCCAGCACCAGGCAACCCGATCGGTGGCCATTTTATAGGAGCGTATTCAGCTATCCTAAAGTAGCGACGGATGTTCAGAGCAGTATTACACTTAGGGACAAACCCATTCTGGTTGGGGTGCACCAGGGTGGGGATAAGTGGCACAAGTCGGTTAGCCAAGATCTTTGCTAAAATCTTATAGTCCGTATTTAATATTGCTATTGGTCTATACGATCCAAGAGAAATTGGATCCTGACCAGTCTTCAACAAAGAGACTACATTAGCCGTACACAGTGAGGGAGGTAGGGTCATATTAGTGATTGCAGAGGTGTATAAGGAGTGCAGACTGGGCACTAGGGTTTCCGCATACGTCTTAAAGAATTCCGTTGGGAGCCCATCCGGTCCGGGTGTCTTTTCGGTCGCTAGTGACAGTAGTGCTTCCTGGACTTTGACGATTGATCAATTCTGCACACTGGGTTCCCCTTTGACAATAGACAGTGTGGGCAGCTTGACTGCAGTAAAAAATGCCTCAATGTGTTGATCATCCCCACTCAGTTGGGACACATACAATCTAGTATAATGTTTCGTCATCACTGTATGAATGTCCTGCTGTGCATATTTCCTATGTCCCAGCTCATCTACTAACAGCTGTATGGGGTGTTGTGGGTGCTCTTGCGTATTAAATAGGCCAATAATTTACCGGGCTTATCTGCTACAGAGTGAGTGTGCTGAATGTGCCAAATAGTTGTCACAGTGCAATCTTTCTAGTAACTCCTCTCTTACAGCATGGGTATCCTCAAGTTGCTTTTGCGTTTCAGGAAGGGCGATAGCTAACGTTTCCAGTCAGAGTAGCCGCCGCTCAATGGTGGACAGGAATTTGTCTAACTGTTAACAAATGCTCTATGTGTAGCCTAAACAATGCCCTCTGGTCACCACTTTAAAGGCCTCCCATCTGTCAGTACAGAGTCTGTGGAGCCCGTATTGAGCTCGCAGTATCCAATCACTGTCTACTCCAGCGAGCTCTGTAAAGCTGGGTCTTCCAGTGCTGCCATCTGTAAACACCAGGCAGGGGTCAGGGGGCGTTCCTGGCCTCCCAAGTAAAATGCAATATTTGTGGGTTATGGTCTGAATGTGTACGACCTAAATACTCTGTAGTCTAAAGCAGGGGCATTAGAGCAGCTGAGGTTAGTATGTGATCTAACCATACGTGTAAGTTGTGAACTAGTGAGTAAAAAGAATATATTCTTGTGTGAGGGTGATGCTCGCGCCAGATGCCTGTCAATGACCAATGCCCCTTCCACAAGCTATTATCTATCTAGGTCTACAAATCGCTCCGACAATAGAGGAGGTATCAAGATTAAATTACCGAGACCTATTGCGGAGAGTGAGGGGAGACCTGTTGCGCTGGAAATTGTACCCATTGCCTTGGGTTGGGAGGATTGCAGCTGTTAAAATGGCAATGTTACCCAAAATATTGTATCTCTTCCAGACCCTTCCAATACAGACTCCAAACGGAATGTTAGGCCAATTGAAAAGAGAACTGCAACAGTTCATCTGGGCAGGTAATAGACCCAGACTGAGCAGAGCTGGGTCAGCTGGGAGCATATGTCTTGGGGAGGTTGGGAGGGGTTGGGTGTCCCATGTATGCATCAGTATTATAGAGCGTCCAAACTTGGGTACCTGGTGGGGTGGTCGAGACTGTAGTCTGAAAAGAGGTGACTTTTTATGGATAAGGCCCTGGCGAGCACGGATCTTTAGAAGATTCCATTAGCAAATCACTACTGGTCTATGATTACATCCTCTATATTACAGGCCTGGGATGCAGTAGCAACTGCTAGGGAACTGGCTTTCTTCCCTATTCACCCCAGCAGTGGGGAACGGAAAGCTTCCTCCAGGATAAGATGCCAAGGGATTTAGGGCTTGGCAGTGTCCAGAGTGTTGTTCCATTGGCCATTTGATTGATGCAGAAGGCCCGATACCCCTAGATGATCTACAGAGAGATAGGATCACACATGAGGCAGAAAGATACAGATACACGCATATTAGGCACTGACTTTCACAGCCCGCGATAGGGGAGGCAACGCGCGCCGCCCCTTAACCCATTGAGAAATGACTGATTCACAAAGCTACAGACCGGGCCTGATCACAGAATTATATGGGCATCTTAGAAGACGGGGGGAGAACTCGAAGCCACCATCACAGCTCAGGTGGGAGAAAGAAGTTGGCAGACAGCTTTCACCGAAGGCTAGATGTCTTTTATAGGACTCGACATGTGGCATCAAATATGGTGGCCTTCTCGTTCTTTATATGGCCTTCTCGTTCTTTATCAAATGTAAATTTCTTCAATTAAGGCTGGGTAACCTCCCGACAAGATTTGATCAACCAAAATGGAAACCACAAGAATCAACGGAATGTGACCTTTGTGGCGCAGGTAAACAAGACATTATTCATATAGTTTGCATCTGTCCGGCTATGTATCAAGGTCGGCGGTATTGGTTAAAGGACAAGCTCAACGAGCAAGGAGTTCGTACCTGCCGGACTGCGATAATCCAAATCTTATGCACTGCGGATCCTCAACTGATTTGTAGATCAGTTAAATTCCTGGACAGTTTCGTGAAAAAACAAGACCTATTGTCACAGGTCCGACCTTCATCTTGACTTAAGAACCCTGTTTCCAAAGACAATTTGTGTCTTGAATAATTTCACTGAAACTCACGTCAGTCTTTTGGACACTTAGAATACATACTTTTTCTCTTTTTATATACTTAAATGTTCATTTTAAACATTGTGGAATTGTATATATTGTAATGGTTTTAATTAACCAACAATAAAGAACTACTTTACTTTAATATGGTGGTAATGAGGTCGCTACAAAAATAGCCTCATATTAGTATCTTACACTTGAAAGATTACATTGGATACAACACGAACGGAGTGACAGGTGCTGGAGGGGATGTGGATCATTGGGAACATTGTTGCATACATTGTGGGAGTGTTCTAAGCTATCACAATTTTGGGATGAGATAGTAAATGATGTCGACAAGCACTTTGACACCCAATTGTCTAGATTACCTACCCTCATAGTACTAGGTCTCCCTAATCCACTTACATACCTATTATTTTCTAGAAGAGGAAGACCTATAGCTCTAGCTTTAAAAGCAGCACATCTGTCTATACTAGCACTCTGTGGGACGAGGAAGATACCAACTAGACTAAATTGGGTACACAGGCTCTGGCATATCCTGGGGCTGGAGAGACGTTCCTTATCACTGGCACAGCAAGACCAGGCTTTTACGGACATGTGGAGGCCCTTCCATAGCTTATTATCGCCAGAATTTACTGAACTCACCTGTCTGTAGACTCCACCCTTACATCTATCAGAAGTGCAATTATATATGTGCACCTGACAATCATTATATTTACTGTGTGCCTTAATATTATTAACGTGTGTGAAACATTTAAACGTATTATTGGAATATATTCACTATAGAAACTATATACGTTTGAACTAATGTTCAGTTTAAACATGAGTTGTATATTATTTATGTTTTTATATTTGCATATGTAAACATGTATTCTTTTGCTCACGTTTGCAGTTCGTGTAAAGTTTCATGTGTGCTTGTATAGTGATGTAATCGAAGTGCGCATTAAATGCTCATTTAACTTAAATGAGCACATTAAATGCTCATTTAAGTTAGCCTGACTACAGGCCTCAATTGAAATGTATTGGCTTGCTGGCATGCTTTTTCCCTTCTCTTCCAGGTTTAATATTTCATTAGCTAGTGAAAGGCTCATTGTCTGACGACGAGTGATAGAAACGAATGTATAAGAAACAGTGGTCGAAAGAAGTTTTCGGTTCACCGTGTACCAGGATGGCAAGTTATTCAAGGCTAAGAACGGCAGCTTTAGTCTGATGCGTTGGGAATTCAGAGCTATGTTGCAGATGCACTTGAGTAATGCTCTGATTGGTTCTTGGTGGTGTGAACAGAGATAACATGTTTGAATCTTCTGTTATTTTTTAATTGGTGTTCCCGTTGTTTTGAGTTAGTTGTTGGAGTTAGGCATTCGGAGAGATGCTCTTTTGGACTTGGAGAGATACAGACCTCGCTGCTTGTCCTGTTCATGCGAGTGTGAAGCTTCATGCTAAAACACTTCAGGGGAAATGTACAAAATCTTCACGCAATGCAGCCCCTGCGAGGCTGCGCTGCGTTGCGCAACGGTGGGAGTAGGAGAGTTCCATAGTCTCAAAGATATGCCTCTCTCCTCCCCTTCCTTGCGCCAGCGCTGATTTCAGCTGTTGTGCGCCATGCCATGCACTGCACACCAGCTTAGCGCCAGGGTATGTGAATGAGTGTTGCATAGGTTTTGTACAGGAAGGGTCCCCTTCCTGTACAAAATACTATGCTAGGTATGACGCAAAGCTATTCCCACTTTGCATATGTGCCTAGGACCCTAATCCGGGTGGCGCACCGGTCCCAGGGAGGCCTCCCAGTGCTCCAGAGTCAGTCCACCAGGACCTCTCCAGGACTCCCTGACTTCGTCTGCAGCCTTTGCGAGTGGCCCGGTAAGGTGAAATCTGACCTCAAAAGATACCCTTGCGTTCAGCTGCCCTGGAGAAAAGAACCCGAGGTGCACCTACGTACCTGAGCCCTCGATCTTACCTCCCCAGCTGTTAGTTCCTCCCGGAAGTCTTCCTGGATCGAGCCTTCAGCCAAAATCCAAAACCGGCAACTCCCATTGAAAACAGGGCACCTGTGCCGCTACGGGAGCACCTTGTGTGCTAACTCAGATCCCCATTGCCCTGATCCTAACACCAGGAGCTTTGCTCCCAAAACCTTGTGGCCTGCTCGTGAGCAGCCACCCACCGGAGGCCCCTATCCCCATTGTATAACATTGGGCCTCAGCACTCTGCACCTGGCCGCCCTAGTGCCACTGAGGGTATTTTGAGAGTGAATCCTCGACCCTGGGAAAACCCTGTTTCTAACCCCAGAAACCCAACACCCACAACAAAGTACTTACCTGCAAACGATAACTTCTTTTCCTCCCATATAATTGCATTGACTGCTTTTCTTTGAAAATTGTTGTGTGGAGTTGGTTTGTATGAAACATTGAAAAACTGTGAGTGTACTAAAAGTGAATTGCTTACCTTTTGTCTAAGAAATGTCTCAGTGTGATATCTAGGCATATCACAAAGATTAGCAAAAGTAACTTAAAAAGTAACGTTCACAGTAATCTGTAAAGTAACTGAAAAGTAATTTCGAACTGTCGACGTACTTGTAATTCAAATAACTGCATTTGAACCGGCATTCAATTATAAATCACTGCATAAGATTTTGCAAAGTATTACTTCATTTACCTGCACCAGGCTTGGTTCTAGAAATACAATAACTAAATAATGTTTTTACTGCCTCCTCGAACCTGATAGAATGGGACGCCCTGAAGGTAGTGGTCAGAGGGGCGACGATGGCCGAGACATGCTAGAAATGACCAACTACAGACCTCTCTCCTTGCTCTCAACCGAATATAAGATTCTTAGTAAAGCACTTGCCAATCGTATACAATCCCATCTTCCCACACTTGTACACAGAGATCAATGTGGATTCCTCCCTAATCGCAGTACGTCGCTGAATACTCATAGACTACATTCTATAATGACGGCTACCTCATGCAAGCTTCCCCGAGCGGGTGTATAGCACTCAACCTTAAACAAGCATTTGACTCCTTATCCTGGGTATTTATGTTTGAGTCATTGAAACAATTTGACTTCCGGGATAACTTTCTTAAGTGGGTCCGCTTACTATACACATCACACACAGCTCCCGCACAGGCCGATATATCTCGGAACGATACACTGTGCATAGACATATGAGGCCCCCTGTCCCCTTTGTTGTTCATGCTGGCTCTCAAACCCCTGGCCCTTCAGAGAACCGCGGACCGCATGAGCATCCCTATAGACTGGACGCAACACCTGATATCTATCTACGAGGACAACATCTTGTTATACCTACGCGACCTGACCGCGGATAACAACCCGCTCTCCACCATCTTTGATAAGTTCGAGCTTGTATCAAGTCTAGCGATAAACCCTGAAAAGTCGATTGGTTTCTTCTTTGTTTTTAAATACTTGGGTATACAAGTACATAGGACACCGGAAGACCAGATAAACAGCAATATCCAACGTGCCATAACAAGACTCCGAAGTAGCATAGGGTTCTGGACCTCCCTGCCCCTGTCAGTCATGGGCAGAATTGCTATCTTAAAAATGTTTATGCTTCCTCACCTTCTCTATTACTTTTTGAATTTACCGGTAATTCTCCTCAAACTATCTTTAACACACTGAATACTATCTTGATCAACCTTATCGGGGGGACCAGCCGGAGACGGATTAGCCTCCGTAAACTCCAACTTGGGATGACGGCGGGTGGCTTTGAGATTCCTGATTTCCGGGGATACTACTACGCTACTACATCTACTCGAGCTCGGCGGAGAGGGGTAGGTCATACCACTTGGACACGGGATGATAGAGCATACTCCTTGGGCTCTCCCCCGATGTCCTTATCCCGCCGATCACTCATGTGGCAGGTAGTCCTTAACCTTCAGACATAGGAGCTCCACATAGAGGTAACACTAGACACACATTACACTTGCATGTGTGCCACAACACGGTCCTGATGAATCGCGGGTGAATTGACCCACTGCGTGAAACATGTCGACCACCATCACCTTTAGCCTCAACTAGGGTCACTTGACCTAACCTGCTGACCACCTAGTGAGCCTAACCACATTTTTTACTGTAACCAGGGGACCCCCAGAATAAATAGAATTCAGGTACCCCTTGCTACATTTTAATCCCACGCACCATCACTTCTATTCCTGTCCACACACCCCCACTCACCAAAAGGCAGTTGGAAAAAGATCTCCGCTAAAGAGCCCCTCTTGAGGTGAGCCCGTCGGGGATTGCACCGCCTCCCCGACGAGGAGCAACTGCCGATGATGAAGCATGACATCCTTCGGGGTGTGTGAGGCCATTCCATCCAACAAAATGGATGCCCCAGGATGTTACCTTAACATCTGCGGTCATGCCAGATAATACTTCCCAGTAGGAACAGTACAGCGACCTTTCTTGTCTACTCAGTGCTTAACACGGACACAGCTGCGACTGGACCTTCCTCCCAAAACCCCCCCCGGAGGTAAACAGTGTCCGTTGACCTATGGGTCACTTCTCCAACTCCCCCCTTTTTTGACAGAAATACTACTACGCTAGCCAACTCCAGTGGCTTTCTTATGGGGCTGCGGGTAGGAATTTGCATGAGATCGGCTTCACTGGGGAACGACTGGACCGCAGGGAACTTCATTCTTTACTGCTGCCCAAGGCCCGGATACCCCCCCCCCCTCCCGGACTGGCCCCCCCTTATTAAGAACCGTCTTAATTTGCTGGAGGAATGCCCTTTCTTACACATCTACAGTACCACCCTACGCAGCAAACATTCCTTTATTAGGTATCCCTACACCACAAGGTAGACTCACACGATATAGACTTCAGAACTGGGCGGATAGTGGGATAGGGGAAGTGGGAGCGTTTTTTGGAGACGATGCCTTGCTGGACCACAAATCCTTAATGTGGATTACTGGAGCCCCCCATGCCTTTATCTGTTACCCGCTACGGTAACACATTATATTAGGACCACATGGGCACTACAAAGACTCACACCTACACAACTTGAACTGGTACACCTATTGTATTACATGGGACCTGAGGGACACCTTGTGCGGTGGTTGTACACGGGGATAAGGACAGACGCTGCGATTCCGCTCACGGCCCTCAGAATGCGTTGGGCAGGAGACTCTGAAACTGAACTGACAGACAAGGCGTGGAAGGCCATACTAGAACACCCCAAAAGGGTGTCTCGAAATACTAGGCTTAAATTTATCCAGGCAATGGTGCTCCACAGATTATATCTCACTCCCAAGAAATTAAATCGTATGTTTCCGCACTCTCCCCATAACTGCCCTCGCAGTGGAGGGGATGAAGCGGACTTTATACTCATGCTGTGGTCTTGCCCACGACTGCGGGGATATTGGACTGACGTTCGCAGAGCGCTCACTACTGTGACACAGCTGCCGGTCCATGACAAGGCCCTGCCTTGCCTTGTGGGATTACGTAGACGGTCAGGGAAACAGAAAGACGGGCTGAAATTTCTGGACCTTGCACTCATTTGAGCGATCAGGGTCATAACGATGAGATGGAAATCCCCCAGATCCCCCGTAGTGGCTACATGGCTGACGGACTTGGTGCAGTGGGGACAGGCGGAGGGAGCGGCCCTCCGGAGGGAGGAGGAGAGAGGACTATGGATACATCCCATCTCGTTAGGATGGGAAGCCATGGTGATCGCCCTGGAAGCGCTCGATTTAGACCCTCCACAGCTGACAGTGCCCCAATAACTTGCACAACCATGCCGGTCCTCCTCAGTGTAGGGCCCTTTCAGCGAAAAGCGGATATATTGTATTTCTTGCACATACCCTATAGCCTGACAGCCTTCGGAACCCCCAGGAATTGTAGAATTGCTGATAACGGAATGACCAGGAGTGGGAGAGGGTGGGTTAGGGGGGATTTAGGTTGAGGGGGTTTTTATCTTTTTTTGGTTACTTATATAAAATAGAAATTAATACATTCTTGTTCAAATTGTATTGGAACACCCTTCAAGTGATATGTTGAGCCAGGCCTATGAGGCTCTGTTTACCTTTTGCCAATTTTCCTTGTATTGCATATGAGATATTGATATGATTGCCTGTGTACTGGGGGGCGGGGAGGTGGATATAAACCAAAAAAGACTGTCCATATAGCAGGAACCTGTAATTACCACTGTCGAATTTACAATACAATACAATAATAATAATGTTTTTGATACAAACAAATTGGTCTGAGTTCAGTCTTTGAGTGTGTGACGACATTTCTTGCCTGCGTGTGTACAACAAATGCTTAACACCACCCTCTGATAAAGCCCTACTGCTCGCCCACACTACCACAAATAGAGAGTAAGGTGCTATGTGGACTCTGTGCACACTATACCTAATTTAGTATATACAAAGCCAGCCTCCCGCAAGAATATGTTTAAAAAAAACACAAAACCCAAACCATGACCCCTATAGGAGGCTCGCTTAGTATATTGTGCACACTTAAAGGAATGACGCACCATGCACTAATCCAGGCAGCCCTTATGGTGATTTTATTGGTCTTTGATAACCTTAGGCTCTCAAAGTGGTAGCTGTGGAGAGCAGCCTTCAGGCTTATCCTGAAGGAATGTAAAGCAACTTACTGTACCACATTTAATCAATAGTGTGTACTAGATTAAAAAGAACCACACCATACTGCAAAGGTATCGGGTAAGTAGCACAAATATACACAGGTCTCCAGGGGAGACCAAACCATATACTAAAGAAGTGCAATGCAAACTGCAAGGAAGAACGGCCCAAGGGACTCTGAGGAGCTGGGAGAACCAGGCCACCCAGGAACCCCACGGAGGCAATGTGCATAGTGGAAACACAGCAGCATGCCCAATGGAAGTCAATGGGAAGTCCGTTTTAAAGAAAAAGGACCCTTCCCATAGGACCCTGAAGAAACCCTTTGGAGGGCAGAAGGCCTGAGAGCCACCCCGCCCGTGGATGTCCCAAGAACCGGGTTACCTGCATCAGAGAAACCAGGTGCACAGGGGTGAAGTGACTTCAGAACCTCCCATAGACAACAACGGAAGACTTGGGAAGAAAGGCCTCTGGAGAAGTCTCTGAAGATGTCTAGTAGGACCCGAGGGTGATTACTTGGGAAAAAAAGAACCTGTAAGCAGAGGGGACCGAGTCTAAGCTACTCGGAGGTGAACAGGAGGCACAGAAGCACAATGCCAAACCTTGGCAGGGGACCTCAGGAGAGTTAACGAGGACCTTGTCGCTGCAGCTGTGGGGATCAGGTGATGCTGAGGAAGACCAGGAGCTGTACACGAGCTGTCCCACATTGGATGTCAGTGTCTAGGTGGTCAGTGTCCGGCAGGAGCACCCACAAGCCTTGGTAGCCACAACTGGTGTGGAAGACAAGATACAATTGTTGGGACCAAAAAGCTCCAAGAGACTCACCAAGTGCAGGAGAGTCTGAGCAGGCCAAGAGCTAGCAGGGGAGAGCACTAAAGCAGAAGATCCTCGAGAGGACCCACATGCCGAATGCTAAGAGGACCTCAGGCAGCTCACCAAAGACTGAGGCCCACGGTGCAAAGGATGCAGTTAGAATGCTGATCTTCGAGGGATGAGGTGCTGGAGCTTCTTTTAGCCTGAAGAGCTCTGGAATGCATAGCCAACAAGCCTTGGCAATTCGACATGGTGCACAGGGGTTTGGTCCTAGCGTCTCTGACAAGGGATACTGTCCTCCAAATTGCAGGGAAGACAGGTCAAGCCTCTGGAGAGCCACTGAACCACCACCTATGTTGTTGGGCCTTGGAATGTTTGCAGGACAACAGGAGCAGCAGACAGGTCAGCTTTGTTTCGGTGCCTGCAGATGCAGGGGAGTTACTTCCTTCACTCCAAGGGAGATTTCTTCAGATTTCCTTGATGCCCACAGGTCTTCTGGAGAACCTGCGCGAAGCACAGACACAGATGAGGCAGAAGACTTGCAAAACAGTGAGACCAGGAGCAGCAAGAGTTCTCCTTGATGCAATCTTGGTTCCAGGCGAAGTCCAAATGTCAAGACGGTCGAAGGGTGTCTTGGTTTCAGAGGTAAGTCTTGTTTCACGACGAATGTGAGGGCCCATCCACAGGTGAGCCCTCAAATACCCAAGGAATAGGTTAGAACGACTCAAAGATCCTTCACAGAGGAGGGGCTGGACAGAAGGGAGGATACTCCCCTGACCTTTGTCCAGTTTCGTGCCAGAGCTGGAACCAAGGGTTTCTGAACCGGTTCAAACCGGAATATGCAAATAGGGTAAGCATGGGCGGAAAATCCGTTCCGCTCG
The DNA here is from genome assembly GCF_964263255.1 of Lissotriton vulgaris. Taxonomy (NCBI): domain Eukaryota; kingdom Metazoa; phylum Chordata; class Amphibia; order Caudata; family Salamandridae; genus Lissotriton; species Lissotriton vulgaris. Next base: position 95,122 of record NW_028246546.1, on the reverse strand, counting down.
CGGATTTTGCGGATTTTTGGTAAATTCGCAATCCGCAAAATTCGCGAATTTCCTGCAAAATCCGCGAGCGGAACGGATTGGGTCAAAAGTTCAAGCTGACTTTTTGTAACTATTTTAGAATGGCGCCGGCAAGCTGCCAGAGCCTCTAAAATAGTTACAAAAAGTCAGCTTCAACAGGAAGCACTAATAGATAAAGTAAAGCAGGTGCTTGAGTTGAATCTCAAATTCAGTTACACAATCATTAATCACCCCAAACTTGGGGTAATTAATGACTGTAACTTAATTTGACCTTCAACTCAAGCACCTGCTATACTTTATCTATTAGTGCTTCCTGTTGAAACTGACTTATGGCTGAGGGCAGAAGGGCACAAAGTGGGACAGAGGGCATGAGTTAGGCAGAGGGCAGACGGGCACAGAAACCAGTGGGGCAGAGGGCAAAAGGGCACAAACAAGAGTGGGGTAGAGGGCAGAAAGGCACAAAAACAAGTGGTACAGAGGGCAGAAGGGCATAAAAAACAAGTGGGTGGCAGTGATGAACCAGGCAAAGAAAAAAAGTGAACACACAAAGCGCCCCGCGAATACGCAAAGTTCCCCGCGAACACCAAAAATTAAAAATCTGCAAATTCGTGCGAATTTTGCAGATTGCGAATTCACAAATCCGCAAATTCGCGGATCGCAAATTCGCAAAATTCGCCCATGCTTAAAATAGGGCACCAATTGTGCCCTTCAATGTAGTCTGGTGGCACTGGAAAGAGCCTCCATCCCAGCCTAATACACTCAGTCCTGTCTGAGAGGTGGTCACACCTCCCCGTGACAGGAAAGCTGAGCAATAGCTGAGCAGCAGGAGGGCAGAACAATGTCTGTGGTCATTAGCAGCACTAGCTTGCTGGCAGACCCTGAATCTGTATTGGGACATTATTCTGAACAAGTTTTGCGCAGTCATTATATAGCTAGACCTCTCGTAATGACTGATGTCAGCTTTATGTCTTAAAATGGCTGAGCACACTTACAAAGCCTGGAGAATCGACTCTGGGGTTTATAGGAGTGTCCTGCTGTTGCAGGGGTTCCCTCACACTTATGACCAAGCACCCTGCTCTCAGGACTGAAGGTCCAACCATAGGGGTGACATATAGGTTTTAAGTGTAGTAACCTCAGATCTAAGAAAACGTATATCTGTTGTGAGAGGTGCAAGTACCACCTCACACAGGCTGCAATGCCAGGCCTGTAGTCTGAGTTTAAGTGGACTTCCATGGGTGGCACAATACATGCTTTAGCCCATGGGAGACCCCTGTTGTACCTATGCCATGGGTACCTTAGCACCATATACTAAGGACTTATAAGGGTACACCAGTAGCCAATTGTGGAGGTCAAAAGCACTTACCAAAGCCATTTTGGGAGAGAGAGTACAGATGATGGCCTCCTGGTTAGGAGGATCCCAGCAAACTACAGTCAATATGCACTGACACCAGGCAAAAAGCGGGGTAACTATGAAAGCAGATCTTATTTTCCTACTCCTCTTTCCACCAGTCATCATGAGCATTTACTCTCAACAAACCAAACATAACAACTCACAAACAAATGCCCAGAGGTCTATCGTCCACACCATCACATGCTCCAGAGTCAAAATGTGCCTCCCACTCACATTCCTAACACAACCAGCATTTATATACAAACACAACACACAATAACAAAAAGGGAAGGGGGGAGGCGGGTCACTACAGTCCAAAGAAACCCTGATTCCACACATTTCAATACCATTGCCACACATCGTATCACCACCAGTTGGCCTTACCAGGTGCTCTCAAAATCAAGTGTCCACAGGATCTCCGGCCTCGCTGCATGTCTACTCAGGATTAGATATTGCAGCATCAGAGGTACAGCCCAGATCTTCTCTGTTGTCTGCCGGGCAAACATCATCTGCACCCCCTGCAGGAAGGCTGGCTCTTTGTAGGGAGGACCTCCCCCTCCAAGTCCGTCGATTCCATGCCCCAAGCTTGGGCCCCAGCTGCACCCTGCAAGGGTACGCCTCGTCCTTTCCCAGTTCTAGCTCTCCTTTTGCAAACCAAGGACCAATGTTTAGGCCTAGCAGCACCAGAGGTCAACCTGGCACCAACCTCACTCCAGTGTTCGGTCCCAAAACACTTGGGAAAGTATTGTGTAGGAAGTCACACCCCAGGACCTTTAGAATCGCAACCACACATCCAGGCCAGGAATAGCTATGAGAATCCAGAGGTCAGGCCACAAGGCTGATCAACTTGCCCAAACCTTCAGCACCAGCGCTGTGGAGGCCCCAGTGCTTCCATATGCCAGGGAATGCAATTACGATTTAGGTGTCACAGCACCTGGATCACAAGCGTAGAATCACAAGAGTAGGGGGACGGCCACACAGAGGCTACCTGCCCAGGCAGCACACAGGAGAAAGGACAAAACTGTACATGGCAGGACTCAGAGGGCCTGGTCACCCACAGCTTCCCCGTGAAATCACATTCATATTGTTGCCAGTGCTTCACTTCTCCCTCCACAGCAGCCCTCTGGAGTAGAGTTCACCTCAAAGGGGCCAGAAATCCAGAACTGCAGTAGCTACCCTCACACCACAATAGATAAGTCTACTCCCAAATCACTCCAGGGCCCACACCGCACTCCGCCCAAGCACAGTCCCGTGCTCAAGTAGCTCACAGGGGTGAGCGAGGAAGGACAGAAGAAGGGCACACAAACCAGGCCCAGGCAGCGCCCATATTCCACCAGGATGATAGTGCACTCACCGCTCGGCCGAGTCCAATCAGCTGCCTCATGAGCCCCTTCCTCCTCAGTCGCCATAGGCCAGGAGTGTGTGGTGTAGTTCACTCCCCGAGGTTGCCAGGTTCTGCAAAGATAAAGGGCCCCACGGGAGCATCTGAACACCTCACCACTCCAAAGGGTCATACCCCAACTCCTGGTCTTGCCGCGTACCACTCCTCTCTCGCGTGGACACCTGATTCAGATCTCGAATCTGAGGTGTGAAGGCGGGGGGTGAACACAGTTCACAAACCACCACGGTTGCTACTCCAAGAGGAAGCAGAGAGTATACAGAGGAATCTTCTCATTTGTTGCAACCCACAACGGAGCCAACTTCAGCCATTTCAAGGCCTGTGTGCCATCGCCCCATCAGCTCTGTTCACAGGTGACGATTCCACGAGGCAGAGAAACCTGCTTGAAAGTGCATCCCTATCAGCAGCAGTCCCAACTGCGCGAGTCGGGGTCCATGGGCCTGGGTTACGAGCCACAGGGTGCATACAGGATATCATGGGCCGGTGCGGAGCTCTGCAAGGCTACAACTAGCCTGCCATCTTGCTGACCCCCCCCCAGATGACCCATGTTAGAGTAGAGAAGAGAGGTTTCTTCATGGAACATCTGTTCACTTTGATCTGTTATTATATAATTGGGGTTGGCACAATTCTGTATCTCATTTTATTGAGGCTAAGCCAACTGAGATATGTTACTTTGCCTATTGTACCAATGCACATATTGAACCTCAATATTGCTTGTATACTGACTGGATGGACTAGTAATCCAAATAAAACCCTTTAATCATATTCTTCGATTCCTAGACCTAATTGTGGTCACTTGAAATTCACAAGTAAATTTAATTGTTGATGTTTTCTCCAATTCAATGCTTCATGTCAACTAGAAAGGTTCATCTAATCTGTTGAGCTAAACCTTTGATGACCTGACAGAGAGACTACACAGTAAAGGGCGAGGATGCTCCAGCAGATCTCAGTAGTAGGGGAGACGTGAGTCCCTGTTAGAAAAGGAGAAGAGGCACCACCAGAAAGCACAGCAGGTCATCATATGGTCATAAATGTGGGGTCACTGGCATAAGATCACTGAAAAAGAGTGTCCATTGATGTTTCCATGCTATGCCACATTTAATTTGAGAATTATTGAAAATCTGGAAAGGGTATTATACGAAATGAAGCCACCTCCTAGACCCGTACAGTACGAGGTACTTAATGCTTGGGAGCATGTAGCTCACCCCTCCACCTTCCACCATCCCCCCTGAAATCACAAGGTTTGAACAAGCGGTCCTTACCGACATTGAGAAACTGAACCCTACGGGTTACTTCAACAACCTATCCAGGGAAGACAGGGACATCATTCGACACCTCCAGAACAACCCCTCCCTGGTCATTAAACCAGCGGACAAGGGGGGAGGTATTGTACTAATGGACAAGGTGGATTATGACACAGAATGCCGAAGACTCCTCAGTGATACACGCAACTACAAGAGACTAGAGCGAGACCCTACCCCTGAACTGCAGGCAACCATCCAGACCCTAGTGAAAAGAGCAAGCGACTTGGAACACATCTCCAAACAGGAAGCAGAATATCTCTGCCCAAAGAACGTAAAGGTACTGTACTTCTACACCGTACCCAAGGTACACAAAGGCACCATACCACCAACCGGGAGACCCATAGTGTCGGGCATCAACTCCCTCCTGGAACCTCTATCACGATACTGTGACCACTTTCTCAATCCCCTAGTCCAGCAAAACCCCACACACATAAAGGACACTAAACACCTCCTAAACCTCATTAACAATGAACCCTTTGATGTCAACACACAACTACTAGTGGGGCTGGACATCGAGAGCCTGTATACAAGCCTCCCCCAGGATGCCACCATTCAAGTACTCAGAGAAATCCTGATGCAGACCCCTTGGACATACCACACCCCCAGAACATTCCTCCTGTATTGCGCAACCCTGGCCCTCAAGGATAATTACTTTGAGTATGAAGGCACCCACTATCTACAGACCAATGGCACATCAATGGGCAGTGTTTTTGCTTCCAGGGTGGCGGGGCTATATGTCCACCACTTTGAGCCAACTCACATAATGACAAATACCAATCCCTACACCGACAACATTAAAAAATGGCGCAGATAAATCGATGACATCCTAGTCATCTGGCAAGGTACACAACAAACCCTGGATGACTTTCTCACCTGGCTCAACAGTAGAGAGTAATGTAGTCTACCTGTGGCTTACGATACATCGGCATGACTACACGAAAAGTGTGCACCAGAGTGGTGGAACATAGAAGCACCATCAGGTACAAGAAAAACATCAGCAAACTGACTGACCACTTTCTACGCCATAACCACACTCCCAATGACCTAACCTGGACTGTGATCGAACAGTTCAGCACCACAGGGCATAACAATGAGAAAATTCTGCTCAATAAATAACAACAATGGATTTACCGCCTTTCCCTCCAGAAAGATGGTCTCAATGATTCCATACCGTGGAACTCTCTCAGTCTATAAACCTTTAGACACAGACCCTTCAAAGTTCCTATTAGCAGTACTCTGTACATGTCCTTCCCACATATATAACACACGTTGGGCACAACCTCCGGTCCTCACATGGTCTTTTGGTATAACTGTTCACATTACATGTATATGATAAACCCCTCGCTGGCTGCACATTGCCCCCTCCTCGCCCCAGCCAGGCGCTAACATAGTGCGGTCATACGGACACATCACACTCTGTGCACGTGCCCCGCTTGCTCACCACTTAGCATGCGCACTATTAGAAGTGTGTGGGCATCCTGACCGCACACACGCACAAGAGTCTCAGCGCATGCGCAGCAATCGCTCATTACTGACCATGCGCCCACTAACGAACATGTGTCTTTGAAACGCACGTGCGCACTCCGACCATAATGCGGCGCTGGCAGTCTGTCTACCATTGCTCCCACATCCAGGTGCCGGCAATTACGAAACAGCATAAAAACACCGCCGCATCCCTCACTCAGGTTCCAGAGGTTGATGATGGCACAACAGGTACCCCGAAGGCCTTGACCTAGAATCCCGTGAGTATGATGACCAACCCACACATCTTCATGGTAAGTGCTTCTCTCCTTACAGGTTGCCTAACTACCAGTGGTCCCCCATTTTCTTTCTAGGGTCAATTCCCTTGCCGAATCACTCCAGGGAGCACTCGCAACAAATCGTTAGTGTGAGATTACAGTCCTTACGCTCCCTGCCACATTGTGTGTGAACTCACTCTCTAGCCTCACCACGCCTACGATATTTCACGATAACTTTCACTAACAGTACCAACAGTACCACCTACGCCGTTTTTAGTCTCCCCACGCAGCACTTAAAAACCGGCTATTTCGTGATCTGTGTGACCTTAAACCATTTGTTAAATGACTCCTTCTTCTAAATGTCTTGTTTTGTCCTACATGTTATATGTACAGGTATGCTTGAGGAGGGAATCCCCCTCTTACACTTATAGCACCTTAGTGAGTGCGACACATAGTCTGAAAACACTCACTTTATTGTTTTTAACACACACTTGCACTATCTATGGTCCTGAGGAAAGCCAGCATAATCAAAGGCACTGGCTGAAACTTGTCGACCCAAACTGGATGTAGGAGGTCTTAATCTTGCCACCACAACATCCACCTGCCTTGTTTTTAACCGCTGACGGAGGCCCAGACTATTAAAATTTAATTCACCCTCGGGTACTGGGAACACCGTTTAGCCGTTTTAACTTCACTGCACTCTCAGAAAAATACCTGCTCTGCTGTAATCAGGCTTCGAAGCACACCCGGGACACATTAGGTGTCACTGGGTGGGCCCGATGATGAAGCATGCCACCAACTAGGTTGGTGGGTGAGGGCTCCATAAAAAACCTAATAGGTGCCTGCTGACAATACAGTTCAGAGTCCTATAATATGGTCACACCTAAACTAGTCCTTATTGATAAATAAGGATTGAGAAGAGACATCCAGTCTCCAGCAAGGGAGACTGCAATAGATGTGGTCAAATTAAAGTTAGAATTGGGTAAGATCATTTTAGAAAATCTTGATCTTATAAGATTGGTTTCTTATCAAGAAAATTAGATTATATATGTGTGTTTTATCATGCAGGCAGGATAAGGTGTCTGAATTGGTAAACAACGTTTACCCCGAAACTTTCTTCCCACAGGGAATCACAACGCGGTCGTTACAATGACCGCGTTGTCATTCCGCATACTATTACTCCGCAAGTCGGAACAACGACTTGGGGGGGGGGGGGGGGGGTGGTTGGATTTAGAATCCAAAACCTTCCCTAGTGTCCGCACAGACTGGAGTTGGAATAGTAAATTATACTATTCCAACATCCAGTGCAGCCCCTCCGCAAGTCGTTGTTCCGACTTGCGGAGTAATGGTATGCGGAATCATAATGCGGTCGTTGTAACGACCTTGTTGTGATTTCCTACGGGAAGAAAGACTGTGGGGTAAACGTACCTATTCGTCTGAATTAGCTCAGATGTATGATGTAAATTTAAGTAGGACCAAATCCTTGCAGAAAAGTTACTGTGTATGTTTTGACAAAAAATGACAAACAGTATGAGAACATCAGGAATTAAATTAGAGAAATAACTGGTAGCATTTAAAAATGTTTTGAATTGGACAACTGGGAAGGTAGATAGATGGGCAAAGAAGAAAGACCCAAAGAAAATGAAGGGAGAGCCACCTCCGGCTTTGACAGATGGAGAAGGTACTTTACTTTTTCCTTTGAAAGAAGTGTCTGGTGGAGGTTATCTGAATGTACCATAGAGTAGGAGTGATCTTGTGTTATTCACAAATGATTACCCTAAATTGAATGATAAGCCAGTGTAATCATACACCCAACTTGATTCGTTTGTCACAATTTCACAGGTATGGTGGATAGATTTGAACACTCTTTTCAACGTTGTGGTACCAACTGGTTAATGAGCAGAATGTAAAGTAGCTGTACAGTGGCCATAGAAGAAACCACAGAGAAATCCTATATATCATGGTCCGCCACCTTTAGTGATGAAAAGGTTTGAACAGGTGATTACCTATTTGAAAAGAAAGATACAGGTGACGACTCAGATTATTTTAGGATTGACAGAACCACACAAGAGCCTAAAGAGACTGTACATTATTGTTATGAGAGCTTGTTGCAGGTGTTCAAGCAACACTGTGGAATGGAGAATCTTGAATCCAAAGATATGGGAAGGTTTGTTTTAGGTTTCTGGCAAGATTGAGACCTGAGGTTAGATTGATAATTCAACAGCATTTAATTTGTTTGCAGTCAATGGATGACATCTTAAGGAATGCAAAATACTGTAGTGATGAATTGGAAATGAAACAGAAGCGTTTGAAGGAAAAATTGATGTTAGTACAGCTGAAGCACTACATAGAGGAAGTCTGAGTCAGCCGTACATAGGGAATGTTGGAGCTATGCAAGATGTGTAGGGAGTTCCTTTGATGCAAGGTGGAAATGGTTATCCACAATGGGGTAGAAGTTGAGGTGTCCCAATTGATCTGAGTACTGAAATTGATTATGCCACATTAAAGAAACCGAATCCATGTAATTGTTTAACAAGTTACGGCATTGGAAGAGGGAATTTCGTCGTAATCCCAGAGTAATAAATAAGAATCCACTTCAGAATTCAGGTGTACCATCACAGGTTAATAATCCTGTTCAACAACAAAATGTCCCGAGACAGAGAATGCAAATCGACAGAAAATAACTTGAGGCCCTCGAGGCAGAAGCACTGTACTGACCTGTCTGTGGTTCACGAGTGGACAGCAGTATATGCCCTCACCAGACTTGGTACTGGTGTGGATCTTGAGGGAAAGGGAAAGGGAAAGTGTGTGCGGAGGGGCCACCAAATACATGTAAGAGCTGTCTTCGTGGCCATACCAATCAGGCCGGGACCTGTAACTACCTGCATATGCTGGATCTGAAGCTTTTGGGCATCCCTTCTTTTGAAGTGGAAAGAGGTCAGGGTCAAGGATTGGAAACTCAATCGGCACATCAATGAAGCATAAGGGACAGGACCTATCCAATGCCCTACCAGGCAAAGATAGATAAATATGCCAAACCTACATCTGTAATGAAAATTCAACCACACTTCGCAGAAGCCACAAACTCGCAGTATGAAACCAGGACTGTGTGAATGCCGGCAAAGGTGTAACTCCGTCAATAATGTGGCATTATAGCACTGGGAAGCCTTTTAGGAGGGGAACGAGTTTGAGACCTCAGAAGAAAAAAGAAATAAGGGTACCCAACTAAAAAGAACAAGGCAGGCTGGGACCACTGGTGGTAATGGACAGCGTTAGGAGCATTAGTTTTCAGTTATTTGGAAAACTAAGGCCAGTGACCACAGCGCCTCAGTGAGGTAGTCAGCACTATGTTATTCACTCTAGTCCAGTTCCGCCTCACTGTAAATTAGGGCAGACTGACCCAAGGGAGCAGGAGGGTATAAGTCCAAACCTAACATCAGCAGACCAGCCTTATAGTGGGCAGTGATAGCAGGATTTTTTGTATTTCCGGCCCAGTACAGTCCACACTTGAGAGATGAGAGGAATTAGGGGGAGCAGGCTAGGTGAAAGCCTCAAAATAGTAGAGAATGCTGAAGAATACTGGCAGTAATGACATAAGGCACCTAAAACTCCAGAAAAGGAAAGAACTATCTGGACCCTAAAACTCTTGCACACTATGGAGATCTACACAGCAAGGAATCAGTGATTACTTTCTGTCTCCCTTATCTGAAAGAGACACGTTAGTGATAGATTCCTTACCTTAGAATATCCCCAGGCGTCAGACTGGATCCGGAAATTTTTGCGTAGCAATACCCCTGCGTGCTGGTAGGCGTCGTCTGCGGCTCCGCGTCCGTCGTCGGCGTCGTGAGCGCCGGGATGACGTCATCGGAGTATATAGACGGCGCCCATGCGCGCTGACGTCAGTTCTTCTTTTTTCCGCGCCAGCTAGCGCAGATCCGGAAGAAGCTCTACCCCCAGTCACTTTTTGACTGAAAACTTTTTTGATCTTTTTGATCCTCTAGTTAGTCGATTCTCGACTATCGGTGCCAGGGATGCCCGGGTTCAAGCCTTGCTCGAAGTGCGGCCGACTCATGTCGGTCACGGACCCCCATCGCCGGTGCCTGAAGTGCTTAGGCCTCGACCACGACGATCGAACCTGCTCCGACTGCCGGGCCCTGACGTCGAAGGCTAGGCGGGAGCGGTCCCGCAAGCGTCTCGAGCTGAGGCAGTCGGCCCCGCGCCGCTCCAGGTCCCGGTCCCGGTCCCACGGGAGGTCGAGGGACAGGTCGCGAGGTCGGAGTCATCGACGTTCCGGGAGTGGACACCGATCGTCTGGTTCCAAGTCCTCAGGTAAGAGGCATGAGAGGTCGGAGCGACACCATCGGTCCTCCGACCCGCCCCGTCGCTCGCACGATGCGACCGGGGATTCGGGCGACACCGCCCACGCGGCTCCGCGGGAGTCGCAAGCGTCGCCGCCTGCCCCACACCTTCGGGTCCCTGGGCACGGCGCGTTGCAGGAGGAGGTCGAGAGGTACCTCATGGCCATGAGGGCCCTCCCTCCTCAGTCGGTTCCCGTGGCGCCTTCGGGCCGATCGGCTCCGTCTGGAGGTCCTTCCGGGTCGGGCGCTTCGGCCCCGACGACGTCGGGTGCTTCGGCCCCGGCGCCGCTGGCGACTTCGGTCCCGGCGCCGCGCGACCTCGCTGGATCCGGCTCCGGGTCCGGGACCTCGCCGGTCGACCTTACGACCTCGCCGGCGACGTCCCTTCAGGTGTCGTCCCCGGCAGCCGAAGTGGTTGCCGACCCCAATGCTTCCTACGGTCCTACTCAGGTGTCGGAGGGGCGCCGCTGGGCGCCGATTCCGTCGGCCTTCGGAGAGTTCTATCTCCACGAGGAGGCCCTGGCTGTTAATCCTGGTCTCCAGGAGCCGGGTGACGAGGAGCAATGGGAGGGGTCCGAGGACCCTCTGGCACGTGATTGCCAGTCTCATCAGGACTGGACATATGAGCTTGGGGAGGCCAGTGGTATTGACACCTCGCCAGACACTGGATTTACGTCGCCCCCGACTGTGGCTTCGGAGGCGGGTTCTGCTTACAGTGTAGTGTTGACGAAGGCAGCTAAGGCCCTAAACCTTGAGCTCCCCGTCGCGGCCGTGAGGACTAATCTCCTCACTGAGGTCCTCAAACAGCAGTCCGGCTCCGCGGAGCCCCTTCTGCCGTTCAATGAGGCCTTGTGTGACGTTCTGCTGGGCACTTGGTCCAAGCCCGCCACAGGTCCCCCTGTGGATAGGAACGTGGCCAGACGCTACCGCCCGGCACCGGGCGACCCTTGCTTTTTGTCCACCCACCCCACCCCCGAGAGCCTGGTCATCCAGGCCTCCAACTCCCAGACCGCATTCCCGTCGGCCCCGCCCGACAGGGAATCCAAGAGATATGAGCAGTTCGGGAAGAAGGTCTTCTCGTCTGTGAGCCTAGGGCTCCGGTCAGTGAACACCAACTGTCTCTTGGGCCGCTACACCCACACTCTGTGGGACACGGTTGCGGAGGTGCTGCCACAATGCCCTGAGGAGGTCAGGGCTAAACTCAGCCAAACCCTTGCGGACGGCCGAGATGCGGCACGCTTTTCTATCCGGTGTGGGCTGGATACCACGGACTCACTGGGCAGGGCGATGGCAACGACGGTGGCGGTTCGACGCCACGCCTGGTTGAGGTCCGCCAATTTCTCGGCCGATGTCCAGGCCACTCTCCTGGACATGCCGTTTGATGGCCGTCGCCTCTTCGGCGACAAGGCAGACCATGCGCTGGAACGTTTTAAGGACTCCAGGGCCACGGCCAAGTCCTTGGGCCTTACGGCCCCACGCCAGCAATCGGGTGCCTTTCGCTCCTTTCGTGGCCACGGAAGGGGCGCCCCACCACGGACCGTCAGCCACGCGCCGCAGAATGTTCAGCAACGCGGTGGCGGCCGTGGGAACCGCCGTGGCGGTGGTCGGGGCCAGCGGCGAGGCCAGTCCACACCTCCCTCAGCAGCCCCCGCCTCAAAACCTTCCTAGTCCGAGTTTTCAGGCCCATGTGACGCCTGTGGGAGGCAGGGTTCGCCATCACCTCTCCCACTGGCATACAGTCACTTCGGACAGGTGGGTGCTGCGAATTGTTCGAAGGGGTTTCTCCCTCCCCTTCGAGTCTTCCCCTCCATCCATGCCACCTCAATACCACCGTGTGTCGGGGGATCACTTGCGACTTCTGCAAGAGGAGGTTTCGGCCCTCTTGGCCAAGAGGGCCATCGAGCGCGTTCCTGGGCCAGAAGTAGGACGTGGTTGTTACTCCCACTACTTTCTGGTACCCAAGAAGGGCAAAGGGGGCCTACGCCCTATCTTGGATCTGCGGAACGTCAACGGCTTCCTCCGGACGGAGAAGTTCAAGATGCTCACTTTGGCTCAGGTCCTGGCTGCCCTGGACCCAGGAGACTGGATGGTAGCGTTGGACTTGCAGGACGCCTATTTCCACATCCCCGTCCTGCCGGCCCACCGGCGTTACCTGCGGTTCACGGTAGGCCTGGAGCACTTTCAGTTTACCGTGCTCCCCTTCGGCCTTACCAGCGCCCCACGGGTGTTCACGAAGGTGATGGCGGTGGTCGCAGCCCATCTGCGCAGGCAAGGGGTGTCAGTCTTCCCCTACCTCGACGACTGGTTGTTGAAGGCGGGCTCGCCCCAGACAGTCGTCACCCACCTCCAGACTACGGCCGACCTCCTGCACTTGCTGGGGTTTTCCATCAATGTGCCGAAGTCGCACCTGTGTCCCTCTCAGAAGCTCCTTTTCATCGGAGCGGTTCTCGACTCGGCGCAGTTTCGGGTTTACCCACCCGAGCAGCGGGTTCGGGATATTCAGGCTCTGATTCCTGTCTTCGGGCCGTTATCCCGGGTCTCGGTCAGGTTGACGCTGCGGCTTCTGGGACTGATGGCCTCCTGCATCCTTCTGGTGCGTCACGCCAGGTGGCGGATGCGGGCTCTGCAGTGGGACCTGAAGTTTCAGTGGGCCCAGCATCAGGGCAACCTGTCCGATCATGTCCTGATCTCGGAGGGCACTGCGAAGCAACTGCAGTGGTGGCTCACGGACCGCGACTGGGTCAGTGGCAGACCCCTCTCTCTACCCCAGCCGGAGCACGTAGTTGTGACGGACGCGTCCCTCCAGGGCTGGGGAGGCCACATGGGAGAGGCGGAGATCAGAGGCCTCTGGTCTCCGGCGGAGTCCCGGCTCCACATCAACCTTCTGGAGCTGCGGGCGATTCGTCTTGCACTGAAGGCATTCCTCCCCTCTGTCCGGGGGAGCGTGGTGCAAGTGTTCACCGACAACACCACCGCCATGTGGTACTGCAACAAACAGGGCGGTGTGGGGTCGTGGACCCTTTGCCAGGAGGCTCTGCGCCTCTGGCAGTGGCTGGAACATCAGGGCGTGACTCTGGTGGTTCAACACCTGGCAGGTTCTCTGAATGCCAGGGCGGACGAACTCAGCCGCCGGTGCATGATGGATCACGAATGGCGTCTGAACTCGGACGTGGCACAAGGTCTCTTTCGACAGTGGGGAGAGCCTTGGTTAGATCTATTCGCCACAGAAGAGAACGCGCAATGTCAGCAGTTCTGCGCGTTGGAGTTTCCAAGGCGGCACTCGCTCGGAGACGCTTTTCGTCGCGAGTGGAGCTGCGGCCTGTTGTACGCCTTTCCGCCTATACCACTTCTGCCCAGAGTGCTGAAGAAGATCAGGCGCGACCGGGCCCAGGTCGTCCTTGTGGCTCCGGACTGGGCACGAAGATACTGGTATCCCGAGCTACTCAGCATGTCAGTCGATCCCCCGATTCGTCTGCCTCTTCGGGAGGACCTTCTGTCGCAGCAGCAGGGGACGGTCCTGCACCCGAACCTGTCCAGTCTCCACCTACAAGCTTGGAGATTGAGCGGCGGCAGTTGAGGCCATTTGACTTGCCTCCCGAAGTCTGTGACATCATTCTGGCAGCCAGGCGTCCCTCCACGAAGTCGGTATACGCCTGCCGGTGGAATAGATTTGTGGCATGGTGCGCAGCAAAGGCTGTGGATCCCCTCTCTGCACCCCTTTCGGAAGTGCTGCTCTTTCTTCTTTCCCTTGCCCAGCAGGGCTCTGCTCTGGGCACTCTTAAAGGGTACCTTTCTGCTCTTTCAGCCTTCTTGAGGCTACCAGATCAGCCTTCCTTGTTCAAGTCCCCTATAGTGAGTAGATTTCTGAAGGGCATCACGCACATGTTCCCTCCTGTTCCCTTCGTGATGCCCCAGTGGGACTTGAATCTTGTTCTCACCTATCTGATGTGTGCTCCCTTTGAGCCACTTCATAACTGTCCTCTTCGTCTCCTTACTCTGAAGACGGCCTTCCTGGTTGCCATCACCTCTGCCAGGAGGGTGGGTGAGCTCCAGGCTCTTTCTTCTTCTCCACCTTTTCTGTCTGTTCATCCTGATAAGGTGGTGTTACGTACACGGCCTTCCTTTCTGCCCAAGGTCGTCACGGCCTTCCACATCGGGCAGTCCATCACCTTGCCCACCTTCTTTCCGCCTCCGCATCCCTCGAAAGAGGAGGAGAGGCTCCACCGTCTGGATCCAAAACGTGCGCTCTCCTACTACCTAGACCGCACTCGCCAATTCCGGGTGGATGACCAACTCTTCGTTGGTTACGTGGGCGCGAAGAAGGGAAAGGCTGTACACAAGAGGACCATCTCCAGGTGGATCATCTTGTGCATCCAAGCATGCTACTCCATGGCGAGGAAGGAGCCCCCGGCTGGATTGCGGGCTCACTCCACTCGGGCCACGGCAACGACAACTGCCCTGGGCCGCGGTGTCCCCCTGCAGGACATCTGTCAGGCAGCCACGTGGGCCTCGCTGCACACGTTCGCGAGACACTACTGCCTGGACAGTCAAGTCCGGAGGGATGGCTTCTTTGGCCGTTCCGTCCTCCAGGACTTTCTGGTGTGATATTGGTTCGCAGACCCACCACCGGGGTTGGTATTGCTGGGGTATCTATTCTAAGGTAAGGAATCTATCACTAACGTGTCTCTTTCAGATGCACAAGTTACTACTTGTGTAACGATATATCTGTAAGAGACATTAGTTAGTGATAGATTCCTTACCGCCCTCCCATCCTCCCCGTTCTGCGAACCGATATTTAGGGTTAAGGTCATCCCCTTTCAGGGCCCTAGTTTCATGGCACCAGTGTTAGTTCCATCATGGCTCTGCGTATCTGGCGCGGAAAAGCTGTGTTATCAGAACTGACGTCAGCGCGCATGGGCGCCGTCTATATACTCCGATGACGTCATCCCGGCGCTCACGACGCCGACGACGGACGCGGAGCCGCAGACGACGCCTACCAGCGCGCAGGGGTATTGCTACGCAAAAATTTCCGGATCCAGTCTGACGCCTGGGGATATTCTAAGGTAAGGAATCTATCACTAACTAATGTCTCTTACAGATATATCGTTACACAAGTAGTAACTTGTGCTTTAATAAACTATATAGAAATTGTATTGTAAATGTATGAAGGACGCAGACTATTAACAACAATGTCACATCACAGATATAAACTATGGCAGTACAGCCATGTTAACTCTAATGTTCATCAGATATGCTCAATTAACGTTGGTCTTTTGTCTACCATCACTATTTGATTCCCTCCATGTTTCGCACTGTTTTCTAATTTCTCAATGTTTTACCACATTTTTCCCCAACTATTCAGTTTACATTGTAATATGGCTACTTCATATGATTTTCACACAGTAGAGAGCACAAATAAATCCTGAAGCAACGTTTTAAGACAGTAGAACACAGAGTGTAACTAGAAGAAATAACCAAAGAGGATATCTGAACGGTGCTGATGTAGCAGCAGGTGAGGAAAACACCTTGCTGTAAGAAAGTGCCCTCTTTTTTGCCAAACTGTTGATGTACTTTGACTGGGTGTGCCCTTGGTTCCGGCCAATCAGGTACCCAGGACATAAGTTCTTTCCTTAAAGCTGCATTAAGACAAAACCCAATTGGCACTCTTTGGCCACAGGTCAGTCCCTTGTAAACGGTAACTTAGGTACAAAGGGCACTGTGGCCAGGGAAGGCCTCTAAGGGCTGCAGCACTTATTGTGCCACCCTTAGAGACCCAGTACCTTTACACACACACAGTCATTGCAGGCTGCGTGCTTTGGCGCAGAACAAAGTGAAGAGTCGACACGGCACACATCCCCGTGTGCCATGCCTACAACCCACTGCCCTGGCATAGGTCAGCCACCGCTCTGGCTGGGTTTTCTATACCAATGGTTAGGGTACCGGTGCATGAGCCCTGTACCCCTGCACTGTCTAAGCCAATTCTTAGACACTCTAAGTGCAGTAATTCCATTAAGAGCATATGGTGCTGGGAGTTTGAGATTACAAACTCCACAGCACCAGAATGGCTTTAATGAAAACTGAGAAATCGGTATCAAACTTCTCAGCACATGAAATCACACTGATGCCAGTGTGGGATTAAATGAAAAATGCACCCAGAGGGCATTTTAGAGATGCCCCCTGATAAACTGCCTAACTCTAGTGTCTTGGCTGAGTGGCTGCTCGCCAGCTGCCACCACCAGACATTTTTCTAGACCCCTGGGTCGAGAGCCTGCTGCTCTTGAGGGCCTGAAACAATGCACATCCTGGGACAAGGTGCCAAGCCTCCTCCCCTAGAATGGACAGGGTCCACAAAGGGGAAGCTTCAAAGGCTTGCCACCTTTGTGAGCTACCCCCGCCCTTTGCTCCTACCAGCAACTGGCTCCCAGTGGTTCTGACCCCCACTTTGGGCAGGAGAATTACCAGGAAAACCAAGTAGGGAAGGGAGGTGTCCTCACCTTTGCCAACCCCACCCCTCAGATGAGGGGGGTAAGGTTGAGCACAACTCTCAGTCCCCACCATCTTGGAGATGGGGGGACCTAGCCAACTAGAGAGGCATATGCCCTCCTCCTACTGGAGAGTGGCACAAAATAAGGGCATAATAAGGGGTGTACCAACCCCAAGGAAGGGATCCATTGGTCCCAACCTACCTGTAATGCCCCAACCCTGAACCTTGCTGCCTCAGGCAAGAACCAACCAGAAGAAGCTGTGCTGACTTGGCTCCAGCCCTACCAGTCTGTCCGCACCTCGAACCTTCTCCAGCAAGATCCTGGTGTGTCCTTCAGCCAGAAACCTCAAGAACCCAAAGGACCTGCTCTGCCCAACACCACGTTGCTCAACACCACAAGTAGCTCACCCCGGTGATCCTGACCTGCCTGGAATCTCCAAGCGAAGCCTGCAGCCCCTTTCTGGAGGATCCCCCCCGAACTCAACCGGAGCTGGTAAGAAACCAGACGCCTAAAGACACCCCTGCACCTGATGTCCCACGGCTTTGGGTGGCCCAACCGACTGTGGCCCAAAGGCATCCTAACTTACCTCTCCAACCGGTGGTCACCTCCAGTAGATTTTCGTCCCCAATGCCAAAATGGCACCCTGCATCCAGCCACCCTTGTGCTGCTGTGTAGGAAGCTGGCTCTGTATATACTATACCAAAGTGAGGTATAGTGTATACAGAGTCCAATGGAACCCCATAGGTGGGCAGAGGTAAAAGTGGATAGTACCTTACTCTCTATTTGTGGTAGTGTGGTCAAGCAGTAAGGCTTTATCAGAGGGTAGTGTTAAGCATTTGGTGTACACACTCAATCAGCAATTGATATCACTCACTCAAAGACTGAACTTCAGACCAATTGGTTTTGTATAAAAAATATTCTTTTTAGTTATTTTATTTTCTAGAGCCAATCCTGGAAACCTGGATACAACACTGGAACTTTTCCTGTAAACAGGCAAGTAAAAGCGTTTTTGTTATTTAGTTACTGTTTTAAAGGGTTTCATAGATTTGCCAACTTCACACTTAAAAACTTTTCACAGAAAAACAGTCAATGTTATCCTATGAAGGAAAATAGGGTTATCGGTTCAAAGGTAAGTATCTGGTTGTGGAATTTGGTATTCTGAGGGTCGACTAAGAGATCCCCCAGGGTCAAGGATGCACTCTTGTTACACCCTCAGCGGCACTATCGCGGCCGAGTGCCGAGGCCCAATGTTATCCAATGGGGATAGGGGGTCTCCGGTTGGTGGCTGCTTACGAGCAGGAGCAAAGCTCCTGGATCATTTAAGCTCAGGGCAAATGGGGATTCAAGCCAGCACAAAAGGTGCACCTTCAGTGGCACTGGGGTGGCAGGGTGCAGAGTGGGGTTTTGGAATCAGGCAGTCCTCTAACTTTTAATGGGGTTTCTCCGGTTTGCAAACAAACTGCATGCTCGGGAACAAAGGTCTTCTGGGAACGACCACCACTTGGAGAGGTAAGTTGGGGTAAGAAAACCAGTCGCCTAAAGACACCCCTGCACCTGATGTCCCACAGCTTTGGGTGGCCCAACTGACTGTGACCCAGCATCCAAAGGCATCCTAACTTACCTCTCCAACCGGTGGTCACCTCCAGTAGATCTTCGAACCCAATGCCAAAATAGCACCCTGCATCCAGCCACCCTTGTGCTGCTGTGTAGGAAGCTGGCTCTGTATATACTATACGAAAGTGAGGTATAGTGTGTACAGAGTCCAGTGGAACCCCAAAGGTAGGCAGAGGTAAAAGTGGATAGTACCTTACTCTCTATTTGTGGTAGTGTGGTCGAGCAGTTAGGCTTTATCAGAGGGTAGTGTTAAGCATTTGTTGTACACACTCAATCAGCAAATGATATCACTCACTCAAAGACTGAACTTCAGACTGTTAGACCTGTCTGCTTCTGGGGAGACTCTAACCATTATTATTTATTTTTGTCCCCCTTGGCCTCCCAGAGTTTCTATTTTTATTTTTGCATATGTCCATCAGGAATTTTTAATGCTGTCAGGGGGCTAGGTGTTCCTTGGCGATGACGCCATTTTTCCCTCATAACTTGTGAGGCCTAGTCAGCCCCCTTGAAAATCTAGGGATCTCCAGAAACCTAAAATGGTGTCCACCAACTGCCATAACGGACACTACTGGAGGACAGGTCCATAGGATAACATTAGGGAACTTTCTAGAATTAACTAGAGACTTCTGCAGGTCTCAGGCCACCCTATATAAGGCCAGTGACCAGCAGCCATTTTGTGCTGACCCAAGAGTGGAGGAGTGAGGCAGTGGTGAGAGGAGGTGGACACACTGAGAGCAGCTAGTTTGTCTCTGAGGCTGACAGTTTCTTCAGAGGGTTGTTCCCCCTTTAACCTTTGACCAATCCCTCTCAGAACATCAACTGCTGACAAAGAAACTAAGCTACTTGAGAAGGAAGACCCTTCTAAGTCTTGCCCCCATTGATCCCTAGTGGAACGCCTTGCTAGGAGACTTAATTTCCCTGGATAAGACTTTCACCTACCAGCGTTGAGCAGGGAGTGGATTCCAGCCAGGTGTGAACTCTGTGGTGCCCCTGAGGCTTTGTGAAGGAGGCAAGCGGCGGCGGAGCCTTTTGGGACCCTGAGGATAGAGCGTCCCGCTCTGTGTAGCGTTTTCCCTTGGAGCCAGGTGAGGGGAGGAACTGTGGCCGAGAGAGTGGTGACAGCGCGGCGCCAAGCGGGAACACTGGTCCCTCGCGCCCGCGCTGCCTTAATCGGCCTCTGTGAGGCGAAGTGAGCCGGCCCCTGAAGAGACGCTTCCAGCGTCAGGCTCGCGCATGCCCCGTGAGTTGTGGAGGTCCCCGGAAGGAGGGGCAACAAGGTGAGCAGGCCCGGAGCAGTGCGCGTCGCTGAGGAGGCGGGAGCGGAGGCGGAGCCGTCGAGGCGCTTCCGCGCATGCCCGGAGGTTCAGCGCGACTGTCGGCTTGGCTGAGGAGGCGCCGGAAGAATTCCCGGAGCGCCGTGTCAGTTTCATCGATCCCCCACGCTCGAGCGCTAGCTGGAGGAGCCAGCGCGAGCGAGGGAAAGAAGGCCCAGGTGTGTTGCTCCGTTTTGCCTTCCCCGCTCGAGTGTCATAGAGAGAGGCAGACACGAGCAGGGAAGGGAGAGTTGGGATCCCAACCGATCCACCGCCAGACCCCCCAGCAAAGCGCCGGTTCGGCAGCGCCAAGGCAGAGTGAGGCAGAGAAGCCGGCAGGCGCCCTGAGGCAGCAGTGACGCGTGGGGACTGGGACATCATCGTCCCCACGCTAAAGTAAGGAGCAGGGAAGAGGGGCCACTGGAGAGTCTGAGAACTGGGAACTGCTAGTGAAAACTCTTAGTTGTGAAGAGAAGCAATAAGAGTTCATTGTAGAAACCAGGGTTGATCAGAGGGGTGAGTTAGCTTGATACACCAGGGTAATTACAGAGTTGGTTACAGGGTAGTGATACTAGGGTCTTGAAAATTACTACTGAAGCAGGCTAATAACTCTAAAGAGCACTCTGAAACTGTTATGAAATGTACATGCCAGATAGGTGATGTAGATGTGTAACCCTGCATAGTGTAAATCTAACAGGTTCCTTTTAATTCCAAAAGAGTGTCACTTCCTCATTATTGAACCCTTGTCAATCGTATGTGTTTTACTGCCCTTTTTCCACAGCAAGGAGAGTGAAATGTATTTTTCCAAAGCAAAAGTATAATGTTTATTTCTGTGAGAATCTGATGTCGTATCCTGTGTAATCTGAATCCCAAGAGACATATTATTTTTATAAAAGGTAACGGTATTTTTCCAAACAGTGGTGTTGTGTCTTTATTTTAGTGGTTCATCACTGAGTTACTGTGAGTGAGACTTGTAAGTACTTAACCAACGCCTTGAGTTAGCTGTAGCCACTACTGTGCCAAGCTACCTTATGTAGACTTGGGTAATCTAGGTCCAACATAATTGGTGTTTCAGCGGTGGGATAACGGATTTGTACTTACACTCACTTATTAGTAACGCAGTGCCAACCACGAGACCTCACCTGGAGTTTTCTCCCTGCGGCCCTCCTAATTTACATTTTGATTTTTCTAAATTGACTTCTGGCGGTGGGTGGAGGTTGACCCCAGGTCACTTTGTGGATTTCTCCTGTGTAGCAGTTTATACTCCAAATAGAAATGGAGATAAATGTGGAAGAGCTAGAAAATTATACTGTGACCCAATTGAAGGAATCGTGTCAGCAGCAGGGGGTGTTTTTCAAGAAAGGCGCCAGAAAAGTTGAGCTGCTGACCAGTATCCGGGCATGGGTAGAGGCTCATTCCGGGGAGGAGGTAGATCCTGAGGAGAGTGACAAGGACACTGTCCTGGAGACCGCAACACTGTACCAGGCGGGAGGGGAGAACCTTGTAACAGGTCCTAGAACACCTTCCAGAGTGGGCAGTAGTGTTTCAGAGAGGGGCCTGACCGACGCCGAGCTAGAAGATAGGAGGGAGGAGAGGAGGATGAGAATAGAACTAGCCAGGATGGACATGGTGAGGGCGGAAAAGAGGTTGGAGCATGAGCGGACCATCAAAGAGATGGATTTGCAAGCCCTAAATTTACGAACCCCCAAACCAGAGAATGGTGGCAGCGATATCCAGACCAACACCAGGGAACCCAGACCGTACCTACCAAAAGATATTATGGCATGCTATGTACCCAGTGACGACATTGCTAAATGGCTAGCCGCCTACGAGGTCTCGCTGAGGGCCCATGGGATTCTGGAAGTCCACTGGGGAGGTGGGTTATATAAATATATGCCCCCCACTGGCAGGGATACTTTGTTGGCCCTTGATCAGAGTGAACAGACCTACTACCCGGCTATGAAGTCAGCGCTGCTCAGGAAGTTTGGGTTGACCCCTGAGAAATATAGGCAAAAGTTCCGGGGCAGCTACAAGCTGGACACGCAAAACTGGGTAGATTTTTTGGACTACTCCAGGAAGGCCCTGGAGGGTTGGGTAAGAGGCAGCGAAGTAGGAGACTATGAGGGACTATATGACCTCATACTCAAGGAACACCTACTCGAGAAGTGTCTTCCCGAACTAAGACAGCATCTGGTGGACAGCAAGCTGACCAGCCCCAGGAAGCTTGCTGAGGAGGCGGACATCTGGGTTAGTACCCGGGTGTCGACTAAGGGGACTGGAGGGAATTCCCAGAAGCAAGGACAGGGCGCCCCCCAGAAGAAAGAGGGAGGGGAAACTAAGAGGGAGTTCTCAAAAGGGCCACAAAATACTTCGCAAGGAAGGGGCAGAGGATTCATCCCTAAGAGTAACCCCCCTCGCAACCCTACCCCTGGCCAAAGCCAGCAGCCAAGGGTTGTTCATTGTTTTGAGTGTGGTGGTGTGGGACACTATAAAGGAGATGTGAGATGCCCAAAAAGACCACCCCCTCCCACTGGAGGAAAAGCCCCGGGAATCACTAGTGTAGTGCTCGGGGAGGAGATGCCTTTGGTTAATGGAGGGGAGCGGGCGGGTGTCACTTTAGTGTCCCTGGGAGATAAGGAGATGATTCCAAAGACCCAACTGCCCTCTAATACTGCTAAGTATGAGCAGTGGGTCACCATCAATGGCCGTAGAGGGGAGGCTCTGAGAGACACAGGAGCCAGCATGACTATGGTAAGGAGTCAGCTGGTGTCTCCAGAGCAGGTCATCCCAGATGTACTCCACCCCGCCGTAATGGCTGACGGCAGATTGGGCCACTACCCCGTGGCTGAGGTTCCCTTTGAGTGGGGAGGGGTTGCAGGTCCGCTTCGAGTTGCCGTAAGCCCTGCCGTGCCTGTTGACTGCCTGTTAGGGAATGATATGGAGCACAATGCTTGGAGGAGGGTGGAGTACCAGACTCACTCTGAAATGCTGGGACCCCCTGACTGGACTTGTGTCAGCACAAGGTCAGCGACTGCCCGAAGGGGGAGTTCACTTACGCTGGAGCCTGGAACAATGGCCCAGCCGGCTGCCAGAGAGGAGAAGGACAGGAGGCCGGAGGACCCTGCCTCGACATCTTCACCTCGTGAGACAGATGGACCACCTGCGGAGGTGGATCTGGAGTCCACAGGGGAGAATGTTGCTTCCCTGGAAAACCTACCCATCCCTACTGAATGGCATGTGGAGGGAGGTCCTTCCCGGGAGGAATTCTGTGAAGCTCAGAAAGAGTGTCCTACTCTCGAGGGGCTGCGGCAACAGGCCAACGCCCAGGCAGCAGGAAACATTGAAGGGAGCTACCGGATTTACTGGGAGGATGGACTCCTCTACAGTGAGCCCAAGGCACCTGGCCATGGTTCAGCCAGAGCCTTGGTGGTCCCTCAATGCTTTAGAGCCTTCCTACTGGAACTGGCTCATGAGATACCATTGGCAGGACATCTAGGACAGGACAAGACCTTTGCCGGGCTTGTCCCCCACTTCTACTGGCCTCGAATGAAAGTGGCGTCTGATACATATTGTCGGACGTGTGTGTCCTGCCAAGCTAGTGGGAAAACAGGAGTGAAGCTTAAAGCTCCACTGGAACCACTACCTGTCGTTAGCACCCCCTTTGAGAGGGTGGGCATCGACATTGTGGGGCCATTGGATCCACCAACTTCAGCTGGTCACCGGTTCATACTGGTTTTGGTGGATCATGCCACACGGTACCCAGAGGCAATACCTCTGAGGACCATCACTGCACCTGTGGTGGCAAGGGCCCTGATGGGGATCTTCACCCGAGTGGGTTTCCCCAAGGAGGTTGTGTCCGACAGGGGGACTAACTTCCTTTCAGCGTACATGCGGGCTATGTGGAAGGAGTGCGGAGTTACCTATCGGTTTACCACTCCTTATCACCCACAAACCAATGGTCTTGTGGAAAGGTTTAACAAAACCTTGAAAGGTATGATACGGAGTCTACCTGAGAGCCTGCGGAGGAAATGGGACATCCTCCTACCCTGTCTCTTGTTTTCTTACAGGGAAGTGCCGCAAAAGGGAGTGGGCTTTAGCCCCTTCGAACTTTTGTACGGGCACCCTGTACGGGGACCTCTCAGCCTGGTGAAAGACGGATGGGAACGGACTCCCAGGAAGCTTCCCCAGGACGTGGTGAGCTACATGCTGGCCTTCCGGAGCCAAATGGCTAAGTTGTGGAAGCAAGCTTCAGACAACTTGGAGGCCAGCCAAGCAGTTATGAAAGAGTGGTATGACCACAACGCTCACCCAGTGGAACTGGAGCCTGGACAGAAGGTGTGGGTGATGGAACCTGGAGAGCTAAATGCCCTCCAGGACCGTTGGACAGGCCCCTTTGAGGTTTTGGAGAAGAAGGGGAAGTCCACCTACCTGGTGGATCTTAAGACCCCGAGGCAGCCCCACAGGGTGCTGCATGCCAATCGCCTCAAACCACATCATGAGAGGCCCGAGGTTGTCTTAATGATGGTAACCGATGGAGCAGAGGAAGAAGAAAGCGAACCTCTCCCTGATCTACTCTCGTCCCAAGAAAAGGATGGGTCGGTGGAGGGAGTAATTCTCTCGCCATCCCTAACTCCTGAACAGCAGAGTGATTGCCGCCAGATCCTGGAGCAATTTTCTTCTCTGTTCTCCCTTGTCCCGGGTAGGACCCACCTGTGTACCCATGACGTGGACACAGGAGACAGCCCACCTGTGAAGTCTAAAATCTACCGGCTGTCGGACAAGGTGAAGGCCAGCATCAAGAGTGAAGTCGCCAAGATGCTGGAGCTGGGAGTGATTGAACCTTCTGGAAGCCCTTGGTCTAGCCTGGTGGTTCTGGTACCAAAAGCTGCCCCACCAGGCACCACACCTGAATTGAGATTCTGTGTGGATTACCGAGGCTTGAACTCAGTAACCAAAACTGATGCACATCCTATCCCACGGGCGGATGAGCTTATTGACCGGCTGGGAGCTGCTCAATACTTAAGTACCTTTGACCTAACTTCAGGGTACTGGCAGATTTCCCTTACTGAGGAGGCGAAGGAAAGGTCAGCCTTCTCGACACCTCAGGGACACTACCAATTTCGTGTGATGCCCTTTGGGCTCAAGAATGCCCCTGCCACTTTTCAGCGGCTGGTGAACAGGGTCCTTTCTGGAATGGAAGCTTTTTCTGCTGCATACCTGGACGACATTGCTGTCTTCAGTAGCAGCTGGGAGGACCATTTGCAGCATCTGCAAGCTGTTCTTCATGCCCTGCAACAGGCTGGCTTGACAATCAAGGCCAGCAAGTGTCAGATCGGACAGGGGTCGGTGGTGTACCTAGGTCACTTGGTGGGCAGAGGGACGGTGCAGCCCCTCCAGGCAAAGATTGAGGCTATCATCGCCTGGGAGCCCCCCAAGACTCAAACAGAGGTCCGAGCCTTCCTGGGCCTCACTGGATACTACCGTCGCTTCGTGAAGGGGTATGGCACTATCGTGGCACCCCTCACTGAACTTACTTCCAAGAAGCAACCCCGACGGGTAGTCTAGACTTAGGCTTGCCAGCGAGCCTTCATGACCTTGAAACAAGCATTGTGTTCCGCTCCCATTCTCAAGGCCCCTGATTTTGCTAGAGAATTCATTGTCCAAACAGATGCGTCAGAACATGGCATTGGGGCAGTGTTATCGCAGCTAAATGATGAGGGCTTGGATCAACCAGTGGTCTTCCTGTCCAGAAGGCTACTCCCCAGGGAAAGGAGGTGGAGTACAATTGAGAGAGAAGCCTTTGCAGTGGTTTGGGCTCTGAAGAAGCTGCGGCCATACTTGTTTGGCTCGCACTTCCTAGTTCAGACTGACCATCGCCCCCTTCGTTGGCTGATGCAAATGAAGGGGGAGAATCCCAAGTTGCTAAGGTGGTCCATCTCCCTACAGGGAATGGACTTTAGGGTGGAACACCGACCTGGGGCGGACCATGCCAACGCAGACGGTCTATCCAGGTATTTCCGCCTTAGTGATGAGGACTCCCAAGGGGTTGGGTAGTTCTCCCCACTTTCAGCTGGGGGGGACGCGTGTTAGACCTGTCTGCTTCTGGGGAGACTCTAACCATTATTATTTATTTTTGTCCCCCTTGGCCTCCCAGAGTTTCTATTTTTATTTTTACATATGTCCATCAGGAATTTTTAATGCTGTCAGGGGGCTAGGTGTTCCTTGGCGATGACGCCATTTTTCCCTCATAACTTGTGAGGCCTAGTCAGCCCCCTTGAAAATCTAGGGATCTCCAGAAACCTAAAATGGTGTCCACCAACTGCCATAACGGACACTACTGGAGGACAGGTCCATAGGATAACATTAGGGAACTTTCTAGAATTAACTAGAGACTTCTGCAGGTCTCAGGCCACCCTATATAAGGCCAGTGACCAGCAGCCATTTTGTGCTGACCCAAGAGTGGAGGAGTGAGGCAGTGGTGAGAGGAGGTGGACACACTGAGAGCAGCTAGTTTGTCTCTGAGGCTGACAGTTTCTTCAGAGGGTTGTTCCCCCTTTAACCTTTGACCAATCCCTCTCAGAACATCAACTGCTGACAAAGAAACTAAGCTACTTGAGAAGGAAGACCCTTCTAAGTCTTGCCCCCATTGATCCCTAGTGGAACGCCTTGCTAGGAGACTTAATTTCCCTGGATAAGACTTTCACCTACCAGCGTTGAGCAGGGAGTGGATTCCAGCCAGGTGTGAACTCTGTGGTGCCCCTGAGGCTTTGTGAAGGAGGCAAGCGGCGGCGGAGCCTTTTGGGACCCTGAGGATAGAGCGTCCCGCTCTGTGTAGCGTTATCCCTTGGAGCCAGGTGAGGGGAGGAACTGTGGCCGAGAGAGTGGTGACAGCGCGGCGCCAAGCGGGAACACTGGTCCCTCGCGCCCGCGCTGCCTTAATCGGCCTCTGTGAGGCGAAGTGAGCCGGCCCCTGAAGAGACGCTTCCAGCGTCAGGCTCGCGCATGCCCCGTGAGTTGTGGAGGTCCCCGGAAGGAGGGGCAACAAGGTGAGCAGGCCCGGAGCAGTGCGCGTCGCTGAGGAGGCGGGAGCGGAGGCGGAGCCGTCGAGGCGCTTCCGCGCATGCCCGGAGGTTCAGCGCGACTGTCGGCTTGGCTGAGGAGGCGCCGGAAGAATTCCCGGAGCGCCGTGTCAGTTTCATCGATCCCCCACGCTCGAGCGCTAGCTGGAGGAGCCAGCGCGAGCGAGGGAAAGAAGGCCCAGGTGTGTTGCTCCGTTTTGCCTTCCCCGCTCGAGTGTCATAGAGAGAGGCAGACACGAGCAGGGAAGGGAGAGTTGGGATCCCAACCGATCCACCGCCAGACCCCCCAGCAAAGCGCCGGTTCGGCAGCGCCAAGGCAGAGTGAGGCAGAGAAGCCGGCAGGCGCCCTGAGGCAGCAGTGACGCGTGGGGACTGGGACATCATCGTCCCCACGCTAAAGTAAGGAGCAGGGAAGAGGGGCCACTGGAGAGTCTGAGAACTGGGAACTGCTAGTGAAAACTCTTAGTTGTGAAGAGAAGCAATAAGAGTTCATTGTAGAAACCAGGGTTGATCAGAGGGGTGAGTTAGCTTGATACACCAGGGTAATTACAGAGTTGGTTACAGGGTAGTGATACTAGGGTCTTGAAAATTACTACTGAAGCAGGCTAATAACTCTAAAGAGCACTCTGAAACTGTTATGAAATGTACATGCCAGATAGGTGATGTAGATGTGTAACCCTGCATAGTGTAAATCTAACAGGTTCCTTTTAATTCCAAAAGAGTGTCACTTCCTCATTATTGAACCCTTGTCAATCGTATGTGTTTTACTGCCCTTTTTCCACAGCAAGGAGAGTGAAATGTATTTTTCCAAAGCAAAAGTATAATGTTTATTTCTGTGAGAATCTGATGTCGTATCCTGTGTAATCTGAATCCCAAGAGACATATTATTTTTATAAAAGGTAACGGTATTTTTCCAAACAGTGGTGTTGTGTCTTTATTTTAGTGGTTCATCACTGAGTTACTGTGAGTGAGACTTGTAAGTACTTAACCAACGCCTTGAGTTAGCTGTAGCCACTACTGTGCCAAGCTACCTTATGTAGACTTGGGTAATCTAGGTCCAACAAAGACCAATTGGTTTTGTATAAAAAATATTCTTTTTAGTTATTTTATTTTCTAGAACCAAGCCTGGAACAGGTAAGTGATAAATACTTTGCAGTAATAATACAGTTTGTAACCAGTTTGTATTGCAGTTGTATAGATACTTTGGTTTGATTACAGTAAAACTTCTGGTAATGCACTGCTTCGAAATACTGTACATATACTTTAAATGGGCTTTTTAGTAGAATGTCAAACAGATTACTTTACATATTACTTTTCTTACACAGGGCAGTATACCTGGATACTGCACTGGAACCTTTCCTGTAAACAGGCAAGTAAAGGTGTTTTTGTTAGTTAGGTACTGTTTTAAAGGGTTTCATAGATTTGCCAACTTCACACTTAGAAACTTTTCACAGAAAAACAGTCAATGTTATCCTATGAAGGAAAATAGGGTTATCGGTTCAAAGGTAAGTATCTGGTTGTGGAATTTGGTATTCTGAGGGTCGACTAAGAGGTCCCCCAGGGTCAAGGATGCACTCTTGTTACACCCTCAGCGGCACTATCGCGTCCGAGTGCAGAGGCCCAATGTTATCCAATGGGGATAGGGGGGTCTCCGGTTAGTGGTTACTTACGAGCAGGAGCAAAGCTCCTGGATCATTTAATCTCTGGGCAAATGGGGATTCAAGCCAGCACAAAAGGTGCACCTTCAGTGGCACTGGGGTGGCAGGGTACAGAGTGCGGTTTTGGAATCAGGCAGCCCTCTAACTTTTAATGGGGTTTCTCCGGTTTGCAAACACACTGCATGCTCTGGAACAAAGGTCTTCTGGGAACGACCACCACTTGGAGAGGTAAGTTGGGGTGCTGGGGGTTGGGTAGGCTCTGTCGATTGGGCCACCCAAGGCCATGGGGCATCGGGTGCAGGAGTGCCTTTTAGGGTCAGATCCTCTTACCCGCTCCTGGTACGGATTTATGCTGCAGGCATCGGCTGGAGGCTTGAGGCAGGTCAGGGATCACTGGATCTCGGGTCTGGATCACCAGAGAGACCTCCTCGTGGTGTTGGGTCACGCGAACTCAGCGTGGGCATCAGGTGCAGAGTGGTGCAGATTCGCGGATTTCGCCGGAGATGTAGTCTGTTGGTGAACAAATCTGGTGTTCACAGGAGACAAAGTCTTTGGTTGGGAAGACAGGGCAGGTTCTTGAGGTTCCTGGCTGCAGGACACTCAGGAGTTTCGCTACTGCAGGTTCGAGGTGGGGTCAGGCCGGTAGGGCTGGGGCTAAGTCAGTGGGCGTCCTCCTCGTCTTAGCTTCGGCGCAGCTGTTTGGTCCTTCTTCTTATTGTAGTTTCTTGTCTGAGTTCTTGGTTCAGGGCTGTCCATAAATACTGTATTTAGGGGCTTCTGCGCCCGGCGTGGGCGCAGGCTCTTCTGAGAGACATCGAACCCTCCGGCCAGGTGTGTAGCGGCTGGTCCTGTCGCCTGGAGAATTGACCTGTGCAGAGGCGAGCAAGATCGGCGGCGGCAGAGACGGAGATCCGGGCCTCGGTTCAGTTGGGGGCCCGGCTGCCGACCGGGTGTCCGGGACAGACTGGGTTGCTGCGCGCCAGTGCCCGGACGGCCCTATGCACTAACCGCCTGGTGACTAACCCCGAGACTGACAGGGGAGAAGCACGCGGCCCGACTTGCTCGACCGTTCGGTGAAGCCATGGAAATCGAGGCCCAGGCTTCGGGCCTACTGCGAGGGAGTTCCGGCGGCCGCCTGGGTGGCACCATATCCGCGCTGGGGTGATCACTGCCCATCTACCGGGGGCCCGCCCTGAGAGACATCCTGCAGCCGCTGCTTACGCTGGGGCCCGATCTCGGGCCTGATTCGAAGCCCGTTGGAATATTTTCCTACGGCTGACCCCTCGATGGTCAGCCCTCACGCTGGGGGCCCCCGGGGGAGACCGGAGCACCCCTGAGGAGCAACATAACAGCAACTGCCCTTTGGGCCCAGCACCCGCCCCAGCTTGCCGGCTGCAGGAGTTGCTGAACTACACAAGAGGAGCACAGCTGACCCGATTAGGGAGCCCCCACAAACCTGCAACTTGGTACGGACACCGGGGCATTTGCTCATTGACATCGCGGGGGCGTAACGGGCCTGGATCTGCGCTGACCAACTCTCAACCCTCCCGAATGGGCAGAAATACCCGAAGTCACCCCAGTGGCTCAGACATAGTACGTTCCCGGATACCGGCACGAACTGGCGGGCCTAGCGAGTCCTGTCCCAGAGATTGCCACGGTGCCACCCGCAGCCTCCCGGGGAGCCCCATCCCGGACATTAAGCGATTACAGAACACCGGCGTCATGGCTAACACGGGGTGCAAAGGATCCCGCAACATTGTCGATATGCTCCACAAAAACACTCCAAAAGGAGAGAAGGCCCAGGTGAGATCATTCCCCAAGGCGCCTGTCAGCTCCCCAGGCCAGGACGACGAGGCTGCTCCCATCACGAAGGCCTTTCTTGCCTCCCTCTTCAACACCCTGAGGGACGACTTTCAGGCCCTGAAGCAGGAACTAGCGGGGGAGCAGCGAGAGCTCCGCCGAGACGTAGATGGCCTGGGAGAGCGCGTGGCAGCGGTGGAGGAAGCGGACCAGACCCGCAGCATGGAGGTAGAATGGCTGCAACAGGAGATACTCCGTCTTCAGGAACAACAGGTGGACCTTCAAGCGCACTCGGAGCATCTTGAGAACCGCTCTCGGAGGAACAACATACGGGTCCCGGGGGTTCCGTTGAAGTCAACTACCTGCAGGAGCTGTTCCGGGAGATCCTTGGGGAACCCGGTGTGTTTGACATTCGTATTGACCGCGCACATAGAGTCGGATTAGCGGGGCACGCACCTGCCCCCCCTCCGGACATACTGGCTTTCCTCCCCGATTTTTCACTGAAGGAACGCATTTTGAGGGAGGCCCGATCGAAACAACCTATCCATTTCCGGGGAGACCCTGTGGCCCTCTTCCAAGACCTCTCCGCCATTACCCTGCAAAAACGGAAGGCCTTCAGAGTTGCCACGAACTTCCTAAGGGACAATGGAGTGCCATACTCCTGGGGTCACCCGTTTCGCCTCATTTTCAACTGGAAGGGGACACTACACCAACTCAGATCACTCCGAGACACATGTGCGTTGCTGGACATTGATTTACCGGAGGAAGCTGGATCTCGAGAGGCCTCCCCACGTAGGTCACAGGACGGGCCCACACGACGCTCCAGTGACGGATGGCAGACTGTGCGACGGCGGCGGTCCCCCAGGTCTCTTTTGAAGCCTGACCCCATCACAGCCGCTCAGGAGCGAGAGGCGGCGGTACAGGAGGTGGTTGACAACACAGCGACCAAACTGTAAGGTGTTATTATCAAGGGGTATGCCTTCATGTTGTAGCTCTGTCTCGGGGGAAGTGCCAGGGTGCCGCTGAGTCGGCCGCTGCCACGTTACCCTCCACATTGACACTCTATGGACCTGAACTCTGTTCCGATAGGCCCGAGACTATGAGTAGTGTTTTGCGGGGTTGTTGTGGGGGGACTGGTGGGAGGGCGAGGGTGTCGGGGGGGTTGGGGGGATAGTTGGTTGATGTTGGGGTAAGAGGTGGGAGGAAGGAGGAGGGGCGCTAGAGGGCGCCGGACAAGATGGCCGCACTTGTGTGAGGCTCCGTCCCGGCCGTTGCAAATCCGCTGAAATATCCTGTTTTTCCCCCGGCTCTCTTGCCTTACACCCCGGCGGAGTCAATTCCGCTACCGTCGGTGACCCCCTGAGACGTTTTGCGGAAGGATTGCGGCTGGGTTGACAGTGTCTGGAGCGGAGCGGCCCGCGCTGGGACGTGCAGGACGGCGGCCCGGCAGCTGCGGAGCTGTGACTTCGGGGAGATCTGTGAGCTGGCCGCACTCGCTGCCTATGTGAGCGGAGCCTGGGAGGCGGCGTGTCGGGTCTGCTGAAGCGCGGAGACGGACCTGCCCGCGGATCCTTTGGAGCAGCCTCGAAGCGCTGGACGGCCTGGACTTGGCCCTGCTGGTCCCGGTGAGTGGGGCGGGGTATCACGCTAGCTCGGTGCTGCGGAGGTGGTACTGGGCCGCGTTGGCCCGCGCCGCGCGAGCTGGGACCGGGGGGGCTGGAGGAAGGGTCGGCTGAGGTGCAGTCGGGAGAGCAGACGGGAGCTGCGCTGGGCTGCCTGTGGAAACACTCGTGGGCACACGGGTCCCCTGGGGGAACTACTACATTAGAGGCCACGGAGCGAAGGAGCATCCGCCATCTTGGGCATTCTATCTGCACTGCTGTAGTCTGTGTGCTTGCGAATCGAGTTCCTCCAGCGCACACTGTTCTAGCATCGGATCTGTCGGGGGGCCCTCTTGGGAACTGCACAAGACTGTATACGCCTGCACTGAGTTGAGGCATAGACATTATTTTGGCGCGTTCTGCCCGCTGCGGTGGAGGGACTGTTTGGCCTAAACTGAACATACCTGAAGGCCTGGGCCTGGACGTGCTCCAGGGCAGGTAGCAACAAGTGTGGGATCTGCTGTTCTTTTGTGCAGCTTCGCTGGCCATACTGCCCCAAGTGCCTACACCTGAAACCGCGTCGACCCAATCGCAGGCATGGGCAGGACCGAAAGAAACCAGCCAAAACTTAATTTTGAAACAAAGAGGACTACGCAGGCTTCCTCCCAGGCGCCCGTGGACTCAGATCAGGGGGGGGCTGCTGGGGGTACACCTAATCTAGAATCCACACTGGTGGCAATGCAAAAGACTCTACAATCTATCGAGGGCACTATGGAGTCAGTCAATCATCGTCTGGATCAAATGGCGACGCAATTTGACCGCCAGAACGAGCGGATGGGCGAGGTGGAGCAGCGAGTTTCGGCCACGGAGGATGGCCTGGCAACAGCCTCGTCCAAAGTGTTCAGTATGGAAAGGGTTCTGGCGGTAATACAAGCGAAGAATGAGGAGTTGGAAGGGAGGTCTAGGAGGAACAACGTTCGCGTTACAGGTCTGCCAGAGTCCACAAATGTGGGGCTCATGGAAGACTACATGGAACGAATGATAGCTGACATATTTGGCGCTGACCATCTATCTCGCATATTCATTGTGGAGCGTGCTCATCGCTCTCTGGCCAAGAAACCCCCACCGGGAGCGCCGCCGCGTCCTATTGTGGCTAGGATCCTGAACTACAGGGACCGGGACACCATCCTGCGGCTGGCCAGGGAGAAGGGCTCCATTGAATATCAGGGCAATAAATTGGAGTTCTTTCCCGACTTCACCATGGCGGTACAGACTGCACGGAAAGAATTCGCTGCGGTGAAACAGTTGCTGAGAACCGAGAACGTGGTTTATGCCATGCTGTACCCTGCGCGCCTTAGGATTGGGCCTCCTTCGGATAACAAAATCTTCTCTTCGCCCAAGGCGGCCATGGACTATGCCAAGAAACTGAAAAAACGTGCTAAAGAACCGCCGGGGCGTCATGAGGGTGATGATGAACGACTGGAAGAGGAGGATTGAATTGAGTCGCACTGCTAGCCCTGGTGCGGAGGGAACTGCGGGTGAATGCACTGGGCTGCTTCTGTTACGGTGTGTTCTTTGTTAATCGGGGGCCACGAGGGCGCTTTAACATTTGATCTTAACACTACTGCTTTGGAAGCTGCGGGGGGCGATGCTCGGGCTGCCGCTGTTCCTGCTTATACCGCCTGCCCGCCTCAATGGGGGCTGTCTACAGGATCAACTTGGCTGAATGAGATCCTGTTGGACACTGTGAGTCCCCACGCTCGCCGCAGTGGCACCTCTGCGCCTTGTGAGCACCGCTTTGGGTGAGGACGCTTCATGGGCGCCCAGTGCAATGTTCTGATACATGAATACTACTGTGTTTGAAGCTCTGACCGGGGTGTGGGGGGGGGGAGTGGGGGTTGTTAATGACGGCAATGGTCTAAGCTCTCGTCCGTTCTGGCGGGGGTGAGGCGCCGCTACGTCCCCGGATAAGGGAGATCCCCAAAATGTGGTTGTTTGCACTGTTGGGGGTTGCAAAGGGGGGGGGTGTGGGGACTCTTTGGCAAATTGGGGGTGCTGAAGTGGGTGGAGGGTTGGGGGAAGGGAAGTTGAGATTTGTTGTGCTGTTTGGGTTTTTCCTGATCAATGAGACGAAGTCTATGAACCGAATAGGGGGCGAGTGGGGTCACAGCAGGGGCTATGGGAAGCTTACCTGCATTAATGATGTCGACTCCGGGCAGGAGCGGGAGGAGGGGGGGACTGCAACGAGGGAGCTGCTGGGGATGACATCACTGCTGGGATGCTTACACACTTGGCGACATGGATAGGGGGGGCAACCTAAATTGTGTTACATGGAATGTGCGAGGGTTGAATAAGCCGCAAAAAACACGACAAATGCTTGCCTTTCTCAATAGACACGGAGCACAAGTGGTGTTTCTGCAGGAGACGCATCTGAGGGGCACGGCGGCCGAAATGGTGGGCAAACAGTGGGCGGGGGCGAGGTGGGCCACGGCGTATTCTTCCTATGCCCGTGGGGTAATGATTTTGATTAAAAAGAATGTTCCATTTGAGGTGATGCATGTGGACGTGGACCAGGATGGTAGATATATTGTTGTGCAGGGTAAATTGTGTGGCACGCTGGTCACTCTTCTCAATGTTTACGGTCCTAATATAGATAATCCTGATTTTTTCGTTGCTCTCTGGAACAAGCTGTATGAACTGCCGCCCTCGGCTATCCTCTGTGGGGGGGATTGGAATGTTACATTAGACTCTGAGTTGGACAGGAGACAGGATCGGCCCCATGAACGTAAGAAGGCGACGAATGCAGTGTGTGAGGGAATGCATGGCCTGCACTTGGTGGATGTTTGGCGTCTGCGGAATCCTGGCAGACGGGAAGGGACTTGCTACACGTCGGCGCATAATACGTGGTCGAGACTGGATTTTTGGCTATTGACCCGAGATGTGAGTGGTTGGGTGATGACTGTGGAACATCTGCCCCGCACGCTGTCTGATCATGCCCCTGTTAAATTGCAACTGCGGATGCCTATGCACACTCCTGCTCCATTCACTTGGCGACTCTCTCCTGGAGTGTTAACGGATCAAGTGCTGAGTGAACGTCTACGACAGGTGATTGAGGAATTTTTTGAGATCAATGTGGGCTCTGTTGATAGTATGCTCACGGTGTGGGAGGCCTTTAAGGTCTCAGTGCGGGGTGCTTGCATTGGGCTGCGGTCCGGGGTCCTCACGTCCATCAGGGACTCTATGTCCAGATTGGAGAGGGAGCTGATGTCTCTGGAGCGACAACTGGAGGAGGGGGCGGAAATCACACTATTAGCTGATGTTAGGGCAAAGGTTACAGAATATAACGAATTAGCCGACCAGGAAGTGAAGTTTCTGTCAAAACGAGCTACGGCCAGGTACTATGGTGAAGGGGGTAGGCCGGGTAAGGGGCTCGCTGATAGAATTTGCGATCCTTGGGCAAAGCACTGTTCTGTCTTGGAAATTGAGGATCAGGGAGAAGTGGTGACCACGACGGAAGGCATACTCGCCTGCTTCTCGAGTCATTATGCACGACTCTATGAACATAGGGAAACGGCAGATGAGGCAGACATAACACGGTATTTGGAGGATGTGGCGCTGGTGTGGCTCTCCAGGGGTCAACAGGAATTCCTAATGCACCATATCACTGAAGCGGAGTTCAGAGATGCTATCGCTGCACTCCCGAATGGAAAAGCGGCTGGCACAGATGGCTTACCTGCCGAATTTTATAAGACCTTTGCGGACTTGCTTATACCGCGGTTGGCTATGGTTTTGGAGGAGGCCTTTGAATGCGGACGGCTTCCGGGGTCCATGAGAGAAGCACTTTTGGTGGCGCTCCCCAAACCCGGTAAACCTCTGAATAAATGTGAATCATACCGCCCGCTTTCCCTTATGAACACTGACGTTTAAATAATTGCCAAGGTGTTAGCCACGAGACTGCGGCTACTCCTACCGGTCATGGTACTGCCTGACCAGTCGGGATTTATCCCTCTCCGGTCCACTACTCACAATCTACGGACACTGTTCGCCGTACTGCATCTCCTTAAGCCAGACCTGGCTGCGGTGGCGGTCATGCTGGATGCCGCCAAGGCCTTTGATTCAGTGGCATGGAGGTACATGGTGGCAGTACTACACCGGATGGGAGTCCCTTTCTTTTTCACGTCTCTGATCGCCCTGCTATATAATGCGCCCACGGCAAGAGTCAGGGTTAATGGGTTTGTCTCTTCCTCCTTTCCGATACAGCGGGGGACGAGACAGGGGTGCCCTCTCTCGCCCCTGCTTTTTGCAATAATGATGGAGCCACTGGCCTGTATATTACGGCAAAGGTATGCGGACGCAGCATTGAAATTTCCTCTCAGGTCACTGGCCGTCTCGATGTATGCCGATGACATGGTCCTATACGTCAGGGACCCCGCACTCCACCTTGAACGCATACTTCGTGAATTCATTAAATTCGGTAGGCACTCCGGACTGACCATAAACTGGGACAAGTCGATTGTGCTCCCTCTCACGGATGCTACCCATCGAGTCCCATTAGACTTTCCGCTGGAATGGGCGACGGAGTCGGTTAGATACCTGGGAGTCTGGGTGCATAGGGATTGTCAAGAAGTCATACGGGCCAATTATGGCGTTGCCATTTCCAAGCTGGAGGATCAGGTGGCGAGATGGACTCACTTGCCGCTTACTCTGGCGGACAGAGTGTCGCTAATCAAAATGGTGGTGCTTCCGAAATTTCTTTATCTCTTTACAAACATCCCGATTGCGTTGACATCCCACTTTTTTGCGAGACTCAGATCCCTGTTACTCTCTCTCACCTGGGCTGGCAAGAGGCCGCGAGTGACTTGGGAGGTGCTGGTCAAGCCATATAATCTGGGTGGGTTTGCCCTGCCGGACATGCGACTTTATTATCTGTGTGCGCAGGCGCACTTTGCGAGTTACTGGATAACCGCCCCGCCATACACTCCGCACGTGGCGCTGGAAGCAAGCGCGGTTTTGCCATACCCCTTAAGGGCTATGATCACCAATAAACATTCGGTGTTTGAGAAGGGGGAGATTGACACAGTGCGACTCACGGCGACTGCGTGGCACAGCTTGGGTAAACGGGCTGATAGGCTGCCGCTATACGCCCCGGCTATGCCACTACTTTATCACTCAGATATCTCTGTGACGGGAGAGCCGGGAGGGTTGCAGATCCTGCGGGAAGCTGGGCTACAGACCATGGGAGACCTGTTTCCTGGAGCCTCGTTTATCTCTTTACAGGAGATGACGGTCAACTCGACGAATGCCACTATGTCCACCTTTATGTATGTTAGATTGCGGGCCGCTGTGCGTGACTTATATCCTACGTATCCGGAAGAACCTCTGGCCCTAAGTGCCTTGCAGTTGCTATATACGGTTAAAGACAGGACTAAATTGTTATCTAAACTATATAAGGCTGCACAAGAAGATGAGGGCGGGGGGGCGGCGCTGGCTAGAGCACGATGGAACAGGGACCTCCCGGAACCGCTGAGTGACGATGAGTGGAATGAATGCTGTTCTATGACGGGGGGGGTATGTGATCAATGGCAACTTCCGCCTTCTACATTATAAGTTTCTGCAACAATGGTACTATACGCCTACCCAACTGGTGAGATATGGCCTTAGGTCCACTGCTCAATGTGTCCGATGTGGGGCCGAGGAGGCCGACTTTATTCATCTGGCCTGGGGGTGCCCCCGAGTCTACGGTTTCTGGAGAGAGGTGACTGAAAGGCTGACTGTCATCGCTTCGGTTGAGGTGAAGCTGGATGTACGCCTGTGTCTTTTGGGTATTGCTTCTGGTGTGGCTGCTCCGTTGCGCCGTTTCGTGGTGCTGGCGCTTCAGTTGGCCAAGAGGAGAGTCGCTATGGTTTGGGGAGGGAGGAGAGCGCCTGAGGTGCAACTGTGGCTGAAGGACATGGCCTATTGCAGGGACCAACTGAACTGCTACTATGACGAATTGCCTGCGGTGGCCCGTCCGAGGGACGTATGGACACCGTTCACACTGTACATGCTGTCTTTGACAGAATCTGACAGTGATGATAGCGTGGCTACAGCATTGTCTGTTGGGGGGGATGCAGCTGCGTGAGGTGTCCTGGTGGCGTGTCGCTAAGACTACCTTGTATGTGATGTGGAGTACTCTCTGGTTACTTACTACAAATACCTAGACAGTGCTCGTGTGAGTGGGAATGTTTTGATCTGCTGCGATGAGCATGCTGATGCGCCTTCTTATGCCTCACTACAGCCTATGGGAAGTTATGGGAGAGAGGTGAAGGCTTCCTTCTCTGGAGGCCCTGCCGGACGTCCGTGGTATCGCCTATCCTATCATGTTCTGGCTGATGGACTTGGACTATTCTTTCTGATCAGGTTACGTTGGGGGGGGGGGGCTCGGGGTTATCGGCGTTGTTTTTGTTTATAAAAACTGAAATTAGACCGAGATCACATGGGGGCACAACGACCGCAATCGATGGGAGTGTTGGTCCTAATGCTTATGACTATGCTGTAGTGCCTATTTGAGCTAAGGATTCTAGACTTCTGCACTCGTACCTCTGGAGTATTATCTCAAGCTTGTATAATATGTGTGACACTCTGATGGCGGCCGGCCCCAGCAGTGGGTTGTAGGCACACCGCTGTGTATATGAACAATGTGCAATAAAGGTCTTCCAAAAAAAAAAAAAAAAAAAAAGAGGTGGGAGGAAGTCGGGATGGGAGGGCTGGTTGGGTTGGGGATGGGGTTTGGGCGGGGGGAGGGTTGGGGTTGGGTGGGTGGTTGCTATGGGGGTACCCCTTGTCCACATATTTCAGACACTTCCCAGAGGAGCTCTTGTCCTTCTGTTTCTTGCATACCATTCACAGCCCCAGAAGCACCCGATTGACCGATGTCACACACCAAGCTTAAATTGCTCTCCCTGAATGTGCGGGCCTTAATAATCCCATTAAGCGCCGGGCAGTCTTGTCCCTCTTAGAGCACACCGCAGCCGACATTTGCCTCTTACAGGGGACACACCTCCTACCCAAAGACCAGCACCGTCTTAGATCTCGAACTTTCCCTATAGAGCTTTTCTCCTCATCCTCCAAGAAAACAGCAGGGGTAGCGATCTTAGTGTCCCGGTCATTTTCAGGCAAGGTTCTGCAGCGGGAGGCAGAAATCAAGGGGAGATTGCTGGTACACCGCTTCCTCCTGGCAGGGCAGACGTTAATGGTGGGCTCCATATATGCACCTAATGAGGGGCAGGAAACATTTCTCAAGACAGCGCTAGCAGCAGCCACAGCAAACACAGAGCGCCGGCTCCTACTGGGGGGAGACCTTAACTTAGTTTTTCATAACACACAAGATCGCTCATGTCAGCGGAGGGGGCAGATGGGGGCCCTCTCCAGCGCCAGCCAAGCTTACCTGCGCGACCTTGACCTGACTGACCTCTCGAGACATTTCCACCCACGCAGCACCGCCTACACCTATCATTCTGGGGCCCATAAATCATACGCCAGGCGGGACTACTTCCTAGGCACCTCCCCACTGGTAGCGCAGGCACAGGAGGTTGACATCTTGCCAGCCTCGCTCTCAGACCACTCTCCAGTGGTGGCCACATTCCTCATGCCGGCGACACCGGCTCTGCGCCGACATTGGCGCCTCCGAGAGACCCTCCTGCATACTCCCTCCACAGTGGAGCGGATCAAAACCGCTATCGCGCAATTCTTGACCCACAATCACAATACAGACACCTCGAGAGCCACACAATGGGCAACCCTGAAAGCGGTACTGCGTGGCGAGTTTATATCCATAGCCACGGCCAATAACAAAGACAGGGCCCAAAAGAGGGCCGAAATCTGGCGACGAGTATCAGAGCTGGAGCAAATGCACCATCGCACGGGGGCTGCACGAGACTGGCGGCAACTATGCACCGAGAGGAAGATGCTGTCCGCGCTAGATCAAGACACCGCGGAGTATGCAGCTCTACGCCTCAAGCAGGCGTATTACTCGGGTGGTGACCGATGCGGCCGGCTTTTAGCGAACAAGTTGCGGGAGCAACGCCAAAAACAGAGGATTCGAGGCATACAAACGGAGGGGGAAGGCCTTGTCACGGACGACGCGGCGATGGCGGAAGCCTTCGGGAAATTCTATGAATCCCTCTACACTGGGGACACCCTTGGCCTGCAGGCAGGACTTACCTGCAGGAGGCACATCTC
This sequence comes from Lissotriton vulgaris, assembly GCF_964263255.1. Taxonomy (NCBI): domain Eukaryota; kingdom Metazoa; phylum Chordata; class Amphibia; order Caudata; family Salamandridae; genus Lissotriton; species Lissotriton vulgaris. The sequence goes on along the minus strand of NW_028246546.1, from coordinate 55,144 downwards.
CCGTCGTTGAATCCGGCGCAGGTGGATCTCCTGGACAGGCCCATTGGCCTGGAGGAGGTGATATCAGCAATTTCCCGCCTGAACCTTGGGAAGTCCCCTGGCCCAGATGGCTACCCCGCTAGTTTTTATAAAACATTTTGCCACCAGGTAGCCCCCCTTCTATGTGACCTTTTCAATTCCTTCGACCAGCCTGGCGCGATCCCCGCAGAACTCCTGGAGGCGTCAATCCCAGTCATCCCAAAACCGGGCAGGGACACGACCCGTTGTGGATCGTACCGTCCGATTTCGCTATTAAATATCGACTTCAAACTCTACACAGGTATTCTAGCAGGCAGACTGACCCCGTACATGCAACAACTAGTGGAGCCAGACCAAGCGGGTTTCATACCCCAGCGACAGACCAGTGACAATACCAGACGTGTCCTCCACCTCATCGAGGCCGGTTCTCGCGCATGCCCAGATTGTATGCTCCTTACGATCGACGCGGAAAAAGCGTTCGATAGGGTGCACTGGCCCTACCTGGAACAAGTCCTGCACCATTTTGGCTTTGGGGGGAAGTCCTCTGCACCTGCATTCTGAACTGCTATAGACAACCTAACGCCACGGTCCGCGTCAATGGGCATACCTCCTCCCGCTTCCCGATCGGAAGAGAGACCAGACAGGGCTGCCCCCTTTCCCCCATCTTGTTTGCTCTCTACATGGAGCCGCTGGCACAAAGGATTAGGCAGCACAGCCTCATCAAGGGCGTTACATTTGGAGGTGACATCCACAAAATTAGTCTCTACGCAGACGACATCTTGCTCTCCCTTACCGAGCCTGTGCAATCACTTCGGGCGCTTTTCATTGAGCTCCATAGCTTTGCGCTTGCCTCCGGGTTTAAAATCAACACGGAGAAATCGATCGCCCTCTATATCTCTTTATCACCTGACACCCTCTTCGAAGTGCGAGCAGAACACGATGTGCAGTGGTCCAACTCTACAGTCCCCTACTTGGGGGTCCTTCTGGGCCCCACAATTCCCACTACGATAGAAGCGAACCATACCAAACTTCGCACGCAACTCCGTGAAGAACTCCGGAGATCGAAACGACACTCCCTCTCCTGGTTGGGGAGGATAGCCGCCACCAAAATGACCCTGCTACCACAGATTCTCTATCTGTTCCAAACCCTCCCCCTGCCACCACCGCATGGCTGGATCCAACAGATGCAGTCCGAGCTGACACGCTATATATGGCAAGGTCGTCGACCACGCTTTAAACAAGCCATTGCAGTCCTCATGGCGGTGTAGGGATACCAGACCTCCAGCTCTACTTCTACGCAGCACAACTCCGGAGCCTGGTGGAGTGGTATCAGCCAGAGTCAGGCAAGCACTGGCTTTTTCAAGACCAGGCAGTAGCAGGGAAGCCCCTACCGGGGATCCCCTTTCTCCCTAGGCGCCATCGGCCGCCTAATCTTTATGCCTCCCATATCACAGGCACAGTCATGGAAGTGTGGGACCGTGTATTGTCCAAACATGAACTGTCTTCCTTCCACTCCCCTGTAACACCGCTCTTTGATAATCCCGACTTCACCCTGGGCCTTGACCGAAAGCATTCCCGAATTGGCGCCGCTCTTCCTGCAGAGAACTAGGGCACCTCTTCAATTTAGAAGGAATCCTTTCCTTCCCGCAGCTGAAAGAGGATTACGGCATCCCAGAGGATGACCGACTAGCCTACCTGCAGGTTCGACACTGGGCACTCCACTCTGATGTTAAGCCCGGAGTGCAGCGGTTTCTTACCCCCTATGAGAAGTGGCTTCTTACTCACACATCCGAGAAAAAGTTGATCTCGGACCTATACCAACACTTCCTCCTCACGAACATACATACATACATACAACGCAGGCAGATGCAGATGAGAGCGGGAGCTAGGCAGAACCCTCACGCACAAGGAATGGAGTGGTATATACCACAGGGCACGACACTCCGCATACCACACCGGATTGACCGGAACCCTAACCAAAGTGGCCACCTACTGGTACCTCACACCTGCATGCCTTCATCAAGCTGACCCACACATTAGCGACCGCTGTTGGAGAGGGTGCGGAGAACTGGGCACATTGGAGCACCTACTCTGGAGCTTCGATCGCATACAAGGGTATTGGGACACGATAATCTATGAAATTGATTCACACTTGGACACTCAACTTCCCCGATTTCCTACTTACATCCTACTGAGGCTGCCCAACACCCTGATGTATCCCCTGAAATCCCGGAGGGGCCGCCTCATAGCGATTGCATTGGGAGCTGCCACACAAAACATCCTAGCACATTGGAGGACCTTGCAGGCTCCCCCACACACGGGCTGGTTGCACAGGTTATGGATAGTGCTTGGCACGGAGAAGCTGTCCCTGGTACGGGCCGGCCGGCCGGCGAGATGAATTCCCAGAGCTATGGCGTCCCTTCTTGACTCTGCTCACAGGGGAGTTCCGCGAACTGAGCTGCCCCAGATACTTACGTCTTAGGCTGGCCGACACTCCAATCCTGGAACCCAAGCCAACCAAGGGAGCTCGACACCACAAACACTGATGCTCCTTACATATTTACTACCTCTAGACTACACTGGACTTTTTCTTTTAGATAGGTGGACAGGGGGGGAGGGGTAAAGGGAGGGGGGTGGGATCCACTGTTTTGTGTTTACAGACATAGACGGCCTACATTGCTGCCTGCTTTGGCAGGCACTGGATGTACTTATCGCCTTTACATTGACATTTGCCTTGCTAACCTTGCATAACTGAATATGGCCCTATTGTCTTGTTCTTTGTGAAAACTCAATAAAAGATTTAAACCATAAAAAGTTAACAAAAGTAATCTAACAGTAATTCCCACTGTATTGAAAATATTTGCAAACCTGTAACAAAGCCATTTTCATTCAGCGTGCTTGTGTTGTTCAACCTGCCTTGAGAAGTACTATTTACACTTACCAGTACCAAGCTTGCTTGGTTCTAAAAAATAAATATAACTAATTTATATTTTTATACAGACAAATTGGCCTGAGTTTATTTTTTGAGTGCGTGACATCATTTGCTGCATGAGTGTGTACAACAAATGCTTAACACTACCTTCTGATAAAGCCTTACTGCTCGCCCACACTACCACAAATAGAGAGTAAGGTGCTATCTACTTTTACCTCTGCTTACTTTTGGGGTTCCACTGGACTCTGTACACACTATACCTCATTTTGGTATAGTATATACAGAGCTAGCTTTCTACACTTGCCCAAATGGAGTTTCTGCTGTTTGTTTGTTAAAAAGATGGAAATATTAGAAGTTAAACCTTTACATGAGATGTACAACCAGGCATATAACTGGGAACTCTCAGCAGATTTGAGGTTTGCAACAATATTCACAGCCAATTAAGGGAAACCTAGGAAGAAATGCACCTCATCACCCAATATTGTTGCAGAACAGTGAAACCAAACTACTTGCCAAAGTCCTGACAAACAGACTGAAGGGTATTCGTATTGATTCACCCAGACAAAACTTTGTGCCTCATATATATACTAAACTTAACTTAAGGTATAATAACGACACTGCTACCAAGGTTACAGTACTGTGCCTAGATGCAAAAAAAAAAACTTGGAACTCAGTGGAGTGGCCAATCCTAGTCTCACTCTTAGGAAAAGTTTAGTTTTGACCTAACTTTTTGGCCTGGATAAAGCTGGTCTGTACCAAACCCACCACAAGAAACAGGATTAGTGGGTCTCAATCTTAACGTATTCCCATTATAAGGGAAACACAATACGCTGGCTGTCCCCTTTCCGCTATGTTATTTGCTCTGGCTGCCTAACCCCTTGCAGATTGGATAAGAAAAGAAGCACAGCTTCAGGGGGGAGTTGATACAAGAGAATCTTCCTGTACAAAAATATTATGTTATTTATAGCTGACCCTGGAGATTCCCTAATTAGATTGAAAAAAAAAATATTGAACTATACAAGGAATACTCTGGATTGAGTATAAAACTTGGAGACATCATTAGTGTACCTGCTAGGAGAATTTATTTATTTATTTGTAAAGCGCCAGAATTGACCACTAATGGGTATCTCTGCGCTATGGAATGGAATGGATACTGCCAGGCAACTTGCAACTTCCACTCAGATTGAAGAACTTTCACTAAATAACGAGGACTAGGAATATCTAGAGAATACACACTTTATGAAGATAATTTGACACCCCCTAAAGCAGAAGCTAAATGTAGACATTTCACCAGCCGTGGCCCATCTGTGGGCTGAAGGGCCACATTCCCTACCTTTTTCCCTGCCAAGGAGTGTGTCTGCCAGGCTGGACAAAGGTCAGCCTGACAGACACTCTTCTTGTTCAGGCCAGGAAGCCAGGAGCTAGACAAGTATTAAATGCGCAGGCGCCGGACTGCCTGAGCTGAACTTTGCCAGGATGAGGATTTCATAGCCCTGTGGGAGTGGCCTCCTCAGCCTGGCAAAAATGCCTCGAGGCCCTTCCCCTCGGGATGAGGGGTAGCGTCACCGATTACCTCTGAGGTTCATTTTCAAGTCCTGAAGTGCCCAGAGCTGAATGTCAGCTAGTGACACCTCGTCACAGATTAGGGTGGGGTCAATTCTCAATGACCCCATCCCACTCTGACGAGTGAGGGGCTGCTGCCTTCCCTCATTGGCTGACCCCAGGTCCTGGGACCTCAGAGGCTTCCCTCTCAGGCAGCTGAATTGAGCATACATTTTTTTATTTTTATTTTTTAAAACAGTTTTATTGATTTTCGCTGTGCAAACAAAAGAAAACATCCTAGAATGCACCAAGAACTCATATTGCAATATTTCAGATTTAAAGCCAACAGCAGATATCGCATATCCACAATCATACATTACAATTTCTTGTGTTATAACGCCTGAATTCCTACCATTGAGACGTTTCCCTGGATTATCACCCCCCTCCGAGTCAGTGTCAATATCTTCAGAATCCGAGGGAGGATCACAATTTCACCCCTGTACGTGTTCCATGCACCCCACACTTTTTCCCACTTTTTTGGGCACTTTATAGTACGGTATACTGCCTTCTCAGTCACCATGGCTGCATCCATATCCTTACTCCACTGCGTTAGGTTTGGTACCTCTGCGGCTCCCCATTTCTGCGCTATATTTCTTTTTGCCACCATCATGCCCAGGGTAGCCCAACTTTGTCTCAAATGTGTAAGGGCATTAGGCTCCCACATGTTCAGAAGGCACCGTCTGGGCTCGGGTATCAGTGACACCCCCTCCACCTGGAAAATTGTCCTCATCACCTGTGTCCAATAGTCCATGAGCACAGGACAGTCCCATATGGTATGAAAAAAGGTCCCTACCTCCCCACAGCCTCTCAGGCAATAAGGATTTGCAATTTTTCCTATCTTATGTAGGGTGTGTCTGGTGTAGTAGGAGCGGTGTAAAATACGTAGTTGTACAAGTCGGAGTCGTGAGGGGATACCCACCTCCCCGGAGATGCCAGTGCCTCGTGCCAGTCAGAGTCATCAATGTCTGCCAGGTCACACACCCATTTCTCCCTCAGTGTTCCCGTTGGATCAGGGAGGTTATTTACAAGTTTACGATAAGTGTGAGAGGTGGCCCTCCTTGGCTTATAGTCTGTCAATAGTCTATCCTCCATTGGAGATGCCTCCAGGATATCAGTGCCAGCCTTCAAGGCCCGCACCAGGGCGTGTCGTATCTGTGTGCATCTAAATTCGGAAGGGGCTAGGGTGTACTGTCGTTGTAAGCTTTCAAAGGAAACCACCCCTCCCTTTTGCCACATGTCGCCGACCGTTGATATCCCAATGTCATCCCAATGGTCAAATCCTTTACTGTGTTTGAGGCTTCCCAACCGTCTCAAGTCCCACAATGGAGTAAGTCGGGTTATCACTCCCTGCCATCCTAATCTTGTCTGTGCTGCATGCCACAATTCTAAGGTGTGTCGCAGCGGGCCAAACTTTGTCTGCGCTCATTTTTTGTCATATAGGGGAGCCAACTTGACCTGCACTCCCAATTGCGCCCTATCTGCCTGTAAGGCAGGGTCTGTCTGTGGGAGGTGTATCCATTGAAACACCACTTTTAATTGGGTGGCCCAGTAATAAAGTTTGACATCTGGAAGCGCTATCCCATCATCATACCAACTACGCACCAGTTTGGTTTGTGCAATACGCGCCGGCTTATTGCCCCATAAGAGACTGGATACCTGAGCAGCAATGGCTTTGAAATAGGAGGGCGTCACCATATATGGGTTATTTTACAAAATGTAGAGGAATCGCGATAGGGCCATCATTTTAAAAAGGGCTGCTTTCCCCAACAGGGTCAGCGGCAATGTTTTTCAGTGGTGTATATCCCTCTTGAGGGATATACACCACTGAGTGGGAGTTGCAAATTCATATTATAGAATTCCCGTGGGTCTGCCATAATGTGGACTCCTAAATACTTAAACGTGTTGTCGACTATTTTAAGCGGTCAATTTTCGGGTAGCCGCGGTGGTGGGCCGTGTAATGTGTATAAAAGAGACTTGGACCAGTTAAGGGTGTAACCCTGACCATACACTGTACATATGTCCAACAGGCTAATTATGGAACGTCTGGGTTGGGATAAATATAATAAAATATGATCTGCATAGAGGGAAATACGGTCCTCCCATGTATCTGTCCATCTAAGACCTCTTATCACCAGGTCCCACCGTATCCATACTGACAGGGGTTCCAGTACCAGCGCAAATAGTAATGGTGACGCCTTGACACATACCTCTTGCCAGAGGGAAATCTTCAGAGATGTGACCATTTGCAGTGGCATGCGCTATTGGTTTAATAGAGAGAAATTGAACCCAGGAACAGAACTTCTGTCCAAATCCCAGGTGACTGAGCACCGCAAAAAGGAAAGGCCAATGTATCATGTTGAATGCCATATGTGCATCCAGAGATAGCACCACTGCTGGCTCCTATACATATCCAGAACGTGCAATTACCCCGTGTAACCTTCGTAGGTTGAGCGCCATACTCCTGCCAGGCATAAAGCCCGACTGGTCTGGGTGTATTAGCTTTGTGAGATGTAGCGCGAGTCTGAGCGCTAGCACCTTAGCGAGGATTTTAGCCTCTGCATTTATGAGGGAAATAGGCCTATATGAGGCGCAGTCGTCCGCAGACTTTCCAGCTTTCTGATCGCCACTATGGTGGCAGTTCATTGGTCCAGTGGAAGTTCTCCCTTCTGCAGACTTTCAGTGTACATCTGTAGCAGATGTGGTGTCACAGAGTCTGACATCTTTTTATAAAGTTCAATAGGGATGCCATTGGGACCGATCGCCTAGCCCGACTGAAGTGCCCTAATGGCTGCCTTCACTTCCTCTTCCGTGAGGTCAGCCTCTAATCCCTTCGTTTCTTCAGGTGTCAATGTGGGCATATCCAGGACTTTGATATAGGTTAACGCTTCATCGACATCCATTTCTGAGTTCGACGAATATACGGCCTGGAAGCGGTGTGCCAGCTCTTGCACTATATTGCAGGGGTCAGTCAAGGATTGCCCCTCCCTTGTTGTAATTTTTGCTATCCATCTATCCTTTTTTCCTTTTTGTCTAGCCATGCCAACAATTTTCCTGCCTTGTCGCCGACATCGTATATTTTGTGTCGCGTGTGTAACAACTGCTGTCAAGTGAGTACTGTGAAGTGCGCTTTGTGTTGCTGTTGTGCATCATGCAATTGGCGTGTATTGTCAGGGGTTGGGTCCGCAGTGTGTCTTGAGTCCGCAGTTGCTAACGCCATCTAAAATGTCTGTAATTCCAGCTGCCCTGCACGTTTATGATCTGTGATGGAAGCTATGGTTTGTCCCCTAAGGACTGTCTTAAACGTTTCCCAGAGAGTGACCGGTGAATCAACAGAGCTTAAATTATACTGAAAATATTGTTTTGTGGTCTAGTGGAGTTCTTGTTCGATCTTTCGGATTTGAAGATAACCGGGGCGTATCGGGTATATTCGTCGCCACTTATGTTGGTGGCAATCATATCTTTTTTTTTTTTTTTTAATTTTTGAAAACCTTTATTGTGCACATGAAGGAAACAAATACGGGCCTACAACCATCAGGCCGGCCACGTGACATTGAGCACCAGTGCTAGCAATACGGTCCCCTAGCGGCATCAGGTGGCATAGCATTACATATCAACGGTTACACTGGTAAAGTCATGCCGTCTAGGAGAAGGAGCGCTGAAGGTTAAATTTTAAAGTTTTTTTCGATCCAAAAAATCAATGAAGAATAGATGCAAGGAGAGCTGAGTCCGTACAATAATTCCCCAACATGAGTAGGCAGCAGAAATAATAGCAACATTTGGGTTGAGCTTCTCGTCAGAGTGACAATACAATAGAAAAACAAACCGAAGCTGGAATCATGTCTGTGCCACCCCCCGCGCCACCCACTCCCTACTAGCCCCTATCGCAGACCCAGAACAGAAAATAGGAAAAGAAAGCGCAGAGGATTGAGAAAAAGGCCCATAGAACTAAAAAAGAAAAATAAAATCTACCCCCCCACCCTACACCAACGCGGAGGCTACGGCCTACCCCCCCGACAATGTGCCTGTCGCCCATTAACGAACCCGAAATGCAGTCCAAGAGAAGAAAGAGAAGAAAAGGAAAAAGAAGAAAAAAATAAAGAAAAATTGACTCTTATATATAGAGAGTGAGAAAAGGCCATCCTAGTCCACAACTCTCACAAAATACGAATAAAGCGGGAGGAGGAGCACTTCCGAACATTCCCAGCCCCCGGCCAAAGGCACTATCCCCACACAGTATACTACAAATCTGAAATAGGATAATACGAAAGCAGTGGGGAAAAGGCATCACAACATGTATAACTGAGCAATATTACAGGTCCTAATCCCACCCAATTACCATATTACATACACAGCAGTAAATGCAAGAAAACATTGCTTCAGGTGAGAGTCGGAAGAATGTGCCCCCGGACCCCCCATACCGCACAGAACCGCCCTCCCAACCACAAAAGAGCAACAGCCTGACCCCGTACTTTTTATCCATAAAGAGGAGAAAACTGCACACACATCACAATCAACATTTGCAGGATGTAGTCAAGCCTGGGTCCCCCCTTGTCGATTGGAGGGCAGGAGACGCCACTACCACATACTATTGGTAACACCGGTTGCGAAGGCATCCACTACCCCAACTATCAATAACAGAATAGGACCGGCATGTTAAAATGGCAGTGCTAAGTGTGTGCAAAGAGCAAACCAGAAGAGACAATTCCAAACTAGTTCCCGCCCGCCGGCATACCCTCACAAAAGTGGAAACCGCCTAGCCCTGGCCCGACCGTGGGCAATCTCCCCTCCCCCCCTCACACGCAAAGTCCAACCCATCGGGGACAAAGAGACAAGATGGCCGAAGTGGGGGAGGGGAAGGGACACAGTCACAAAATGAACGTCGTCGGTCTCCAGGAAAGTCACCGAGACCCGTTGAAAGTCTCATCAACTCAGCCAGATAATAAAGGTTCCACCACCGGGAGATGGGAGGCCCCGGGGATAAGGCACGTAAGGAAGATTCAGGCCGAGCAGTTGCTGAGTCCGACAGCAGTATTGCTGAACGAGGCAGGAAGGCAGGGTCAATGTCGGAGGGAAACAAAGTAGCACTAACCACTCTCTTAACTGGTCTCGAAGAACAACAGGTAGCAGTGGATACAGTGGCAATATTGTCAGGGGTCCCCGGATACCTTGTATCCCAATCAGCCAGCTGCAGGTGCGATTCCAGACTCCGCGATGAAAGGACTTTCCGCTCCCACTCCCGGTCAACCCTGAGGGCATCAAGCTTCTCGCCCAGCTCACAATAGCCACGTCTCAGCGCCACTTTTAACTCACCCAGAGCCGCCAAAACATCCCCGTTTGACCACACAGGCTGTGGGTCCTGCAGTTTCAGGGCAGGGAAGGGCGAGTGGGGGCTGGTTCACTGCCGGGACGTGGAATCGTAGTCCCAATGCGGGGGCAAGCCGTCATCCTCACGGAGCAGGCAGAGAGGCGTCGCCATCTTGTAAATAAAAGAACAACGGAGCCAGGAGTGGGGGTCCACGAAGCTGCACCGATCACCAATTTAAGCCCCCATCAACTCCGGGGTCACCTCTCGGCTCACCGTCCCACGCGGAGCCGGAGCGACCCCTATGTATAGTCCGGCTGAAAGGAGGGGAGGGATCGCCAACCCTAAACAGGAGCAACAATGGAGTCGAGGCAGCAATGAAACAACATCCAGTAAGGAGGTCCGCCTCGCCCCCAACCTAGCCACGCACTCGGGCTGTAGAGCGAATGCGATGTGAAATTCCGCCGGTCCGCCGGCCCGCAAATGGGCGTCTCAGCTGTAGACGACGGCGGCGCTGTCCCCACTGCAGTGGCGAGCAAGCAGCCCGACCGTCACGGTGCTCAGGGGCCGGCGGGCCACAGAGGTACAAGCCGGGGTCCAAGGCAGCAAAGTCGATTCCGGGATTACTGCGGTTGCCGGGCAGTCAGAGGCTCCGGAGTAACGCTGGCGAAGTCAGCATAGCATAACGCACATCCCGCTGACGAAATGGCAAAGGATAGTAGGCAGGATGAAGGTACGGGAGACAAGAGCTGGCGGAGCCGGGAGCCTACACGTCCGCTCCGGTCGCCATCTTGGCTCCTCCCCCGGTGGCAATCATATCTGAACAATATAGGGGAGTGGCCGGAGATACCTCTCGGTCTAATTTCTATTGTGTCGACCTGTTGGAGGCTATCCAGGGAGCCAATGAAATAATCTATTCTTGTAAGAGTATTATGTACATTAGAATAATACGTGTATTGACGTTCTACAGGGTGGTGTCTTCTCCATATATCAACCATTCCTATTGCTTCCAGGAAACTGGCATGTCGGGATCGGGCAACAGGGTCTGCCCTATTAGGAAATCTATCTATTGAGTCATGGATGATCGCATTAAAGTCTCCACCGATGAGTATTTTACCCTCCGGGAGTTTAAGCAAAAACGTGCTCAGCTCCGGGAAGGTCGCTGCATGTAGCGCTGGTGGAATATATACTGAGACTATGTTATGGGGTCTACCCTCCCATTGTGCGTGATGATCAGGGGGAATTGTTTCTTTATCAATATACCTACTCCCCTGGAGTTGGTCGTAAATTCGGAGTGTACTATCATCTTATAACCCCATCTGTTTAGTGCTTTGGTGGATGTGCCTGTGAGATGCTTTTCTTGCAGGAGAACTACTGCTGGGTTTTCCTTCCTAATATTCTGTAAAACTAAGCCACGTTGGATTTTATCCCCCAGTCCCCGCACATTCCAGGTAAGTATTGAGAGGGGCGATATCGTGGTGTTGGTGTCTCCTATAAAGTTAGTCCTTGTACGGTCCTCCATTGTCATGGCCTAGCAATTTAGGGATATATGTGGCATGTGATAAAATGCCACCGGAGTGTGTCTGTGATCTGGTGAGTGATGCATAACCTGCCTCGGTCTGAGCCTCAATTTATACTAAATACAAAAACCACACAACAAACCCCCCCCCCCGCCCAGGCCCCCTCCTGCCTCCCTGCTTAGAACCCCAAAAATGTAACAGTACTTGCATGCACCGGGGTGGGAAGTCCGAGGAAGACATTTCAATCCCCATGTCCCAGAGTCCTGAATGTACAGTGAGTCTTTGCCCACCAGAAAGTCAAGGTGGTTCCATTGCTAGGTGCTTCGATGGCGGCCGTGCTCTATTTTAACAGCGGACTGTCCTCCAGCGTTGCTTCGGCGCTCACTCCCAAGCCTCTCCCTGTCGATGCTCGTTTTCTGCCCCTTCCTGCAGTTCACTCTCCGGCTCTTCGGTGCGCATCCGACGTCTTCTTTCCCTTGGTGCTCTCCGAGGATTCCCCGTTGTTCGCCATCCTTCCAGCCTGTCCGTGGCCTCCTCAGGCGTGTCAAAAAAACAGGTTTTTCCTTCTGTGACGACCAGAAGCCGTGCCGGGAAGAGCATGGAGTATGGCAATTATCGTCTTTTTGACCTCCAGGAAGGTTCTGCGTCTCGCAGAGACCGCTGCCGTATAGTCACGGAAGAAGGAAATTGTGAAGTTCTGTATGCGGACAGGCGGCGCTACTCTGTCCATTTGCAAGATGGCGTCACTATCCTGAAAGTTGAAGATACGGGCCAACACTGGACTTGACGGGGCCCGGGTCTTGGTTTACCTCCTGGGACTCTATGAGCCCCCTCTACCGAAAAGAAGGTGGAAAGTCCCTTCGGCTGCAGGTGTGTTTTTATGAGCTCTTCTATGTAGAGGTCCATGGCGGGCCTCCTTCAGAATCCGGAATTCCCGTAATCCGAACATTGTTTCGCCGGGATTGCCCTTCTTGCTCGTCCAGCTTCTCCGACATACGCCTGTTTTCGGCCTCCAGCTGCGACACCTTTTTATTCAGGATGGTAGTGTCTTTGGAGAGGTTAGCGTCATGTGTTCCACCTCCGTTACTGTGGCCGACATTTTTGGGAAATCCGCTCTCAGGAATGTAACATCCGTTGATATGGAACCACAGTTGTTTGTATGTTTTGAAGCGCTTCCATGATATCTTCTAGTGTTACTTTGGGATTACCTTCATCTTCTTTGGGCCTGGTCGCCTGTTCCTTGCGTTCCGGCAATGGAGGGAAGTCTTTGGTGTAAGCAAATTTATCTAGCTTAACCTGCTGGCTCGCACGTGTCCCTCTACCACTCATGGTGCGTGTGTCTGGGTCGTCCCACCACGTGCAAGGGGAAATTCACTGAACAGTCCGTGGGCCGCTAGTCCGTTGCTCTTAGGAGAACGTCCACGCAGGTCAGTGAGCAACCGCTGTCTAGAGCACCAACCGTCCACACCACTTCACTGCCGCCGAGGGTCCAGCAGTGTGTCGCCTCCTGCTTGTTCCGTGCGCCAATATATCTCTAGCCAGGCTGAGCCTGACTGCCGTCCCTTAGCTTCACAACTCCTGAGCAATGAGCCTGGGGTGCTGAGGCGAATCTAATGATCCATGGGGGATAGCGCTGATGTCTGTAGTGTGGTATGTATGTTGGCAGTAGGTTCAAACATCGTCCCTCACCATCTTCCCAGAGGAGGAGTCAATACAGCCACGAGGCCCACCATGGGTATGATCATGAAGCCTGAACTGTCCAGCATGTATAGTTCTGAAAAATCCTCTGTATGACTTATGACACAGTCCCAGTCTCTGTTATCACCTCATGTTGATCGTAGCTCGCACCGGCAGATGTTTGACCCCCTCTGCAGCTGGTCGCCCTGGTGTTTTAGTAGAAGGGGAGGGGGGAACACGGCCCAACCTCGGCCCTCTCTGCGTGTCTCCAGTCCCAGGCATCAATCAGTGTGCCCCCAACGTATTTGCTTTCGTCTCTTCCTGTTGGCGCAGGGCAATCTGTACCTGAATGACTCCGTCGGTCAGCCGGTCGCTAATCACTGCAGTCCAGTGCTGTGCAGAGGGTCGTCAGGCAATCTGTTTCCTGGTCCCGTGGCCGCTGTTGCACCCTGCCTGGTGAATCATCTGCCTATTCTCAAGTTTCTGCAATCTGGACCCGCAGGTTAGGGGGGGTATAATCATCGCGTAGATCGTACTGTTTCAGTTCCATATTTGTCCCCACATGCCTCCGATATCCGCGAGTCTCCTATCTGCCTGAGTTTTTAAACGCCCAAGTCTTGTTGTCGGTTATTCGTCATCAACATTATTCTATGGCGATGCAATCGGTGTAGTATTCTTCAAAAAAAAGGGATTTTCTCTTATTTATATTTGAGGTAATAGCTGTCCTGTGAGTGAGATGATATTGGTCAGGGAGTGCGAGAGCTCCCAGTTGTTCTATTGCCCCGGTGCGGGGATATACTTCGAAGCGCGTTCTCCGGCGAAGATGCAGTGAGCCTTGTTCCGGGTTCGAACACCCGGAACAAGGCTCACCGCATCTTCGTTTACACCGATTGCATCGCCATAGATTAATGTTTATGACTAATAACCAACAAGACTCACCTTGAGACTGTGAATGGACCCACAGCTGATTACCTGGTCTCGAGCGGGGCCGGGTTGGAAATATCACCAGCCTAGCGACCTGTGGTTCGCCACCCTAATCTTTCAGCCCTGAGGAGTCGTGGAATCATTACATTCCAATGCGACAAAACACGTGTCGGCTGGCTCTCAAGAATATTAAATGAAGATTTGATCTTAAAAGACATTGGTGTTCTCTCTGACAGCTGCGATTTGATCTTTTAGGTGCCCGTCGTGGCACAGAATTTGTACTTTTCTTTTGGTGTGTGCAGCAGGCATTTGTTTGTCTTTGTTTAGTGTGTGGTTTGACTACAAACTTGTTGAGGGGTTACAGGGCCCATCCCCTTGCCTGTTTGCACCACCGTCTTCACCATCACTACATCACACCTATGCGTTGAACAGGGGCTGTGAGCCCGGTATTTCCCCCATCCTAAAATCCCTCTTTCTTAAATCGAATTCTCTGGTGTAATGATATGGCAGAATTATTTTTTAATAAAATTCAAACGATTTACAATTTATTTCCTCAAGTGTTGGCCCCACATAACCTACTGGTACTTGAAGAGACAGGCCAAGATGGAGATCTTCTATTGGGAGTTATTCCTCCTTTAAGTCTTCCCTCTCTTCAGGGACTTCTCAGTCAGCTTAAATCTGGAGCACCGTCAGATGCAGCTCCCCCTAATATCTTAAATTTCATTACCGAGACGGTATCCCCGGTTGTTTTAAATGTGATCAATGCTTCTTTAGCAATTGGAACAGTGCCTTTTCTTTTTTTTTTTTATAAATTTTTATTTGGTGATTTACAATTGCAGATACATAAAGAAAGAGAGAACAAAGATTTAGATAAAAACAACAACAACAAAAAAGAAAAAATACAACAGTGTTATAACGAGGGTTCATAAAAAAATCACACACATTTCAAAGAAAGAAAGATGTTAAGGATAAAACATAAAGAATAAACAGCAGATAATTAAGGCAGTATAATCTTGATTACATACTTTTAGCCACAATCACTATTATCATTACTCCAATTTTCAATAGGTTTCCAAATCTCGATACCACGTGCTCTAAGCTTTATCCCTTTACATGCAAAAATCGCCTTTTCTTGATTATACATACCTAAAAGCCTAGACAACTAAATCTGAAAGTTAGGGGGATCAACATCCTTCCAGCGGGCTGTTAATATGATTCTATATACAGCTGTACTCAAGAAGAGTGATACTTCTTCCGCCTTAGTATGTTTCAGAGTGTTATCGTAGCCCAAAATATAGAGGGTTGGAGATTCGGCTACTGGATGCCCAAACACCTCCTGCCAAAACTCAGCAATCATTGTTCGCAGTGCTAGCAATTTATCACAATCATAAAGCATATGTAATAGATTTGCCGCTGCTTTGCCGCACCTTGGACACTCTGAAGTAGGCCTTATCCCCCAAGCGAAAAGTTTAGCGGGAGTGAAATCCAAATCAAAAATAGTTTTATATAGTTGGGCTTTCAAATTGGAGGACATAAATAGCTGTGACGATAGTATAAGAGACATGTCGATGTCTACATTGGGATTATTTAGTTTCCTTGACCAACTCACTTCGGTAGATTCTAAGTCATCTTTTTGGTTTTCAATTAATGTGTCGTAGATGGTACCTATTCTTGTTGAGGGATTAGGCAGACGATCAATTAGAGGAATATTATCCAGACAGATATTAGCAAGTTTTGAATTTTATGATTGTGTTGATTTGTATAAATTTGAATACACTGTTATTGGTGATAGCAAATTTAGATTGAAGTTGTTGGAATCTACTACCATTATTGGGGAGCATAAAATCTCCTATTGTTAATACTCCTAAAGTTTCCCACCGTCTGGAAATAGTCATATGTTTGAGGTGGTAGTATTAAGGAGTGCCATAATGAGATATATCTATTGTATTTGGGAATTTTCATATATCTCGAGATTTTCTTCCACGCTACCCAAGCGTTTGTTATAACCTTAAATTTAATTTTCTTATAATATGAGGGTTCAATCTGTTTCAGTAGCAAGCCATTAGCAATATCACCAATAGACAACTCGAAGATTGAAGGTATGTGATTGCCCCCCACCTCATATCCCAGTGGTTTAACATGAAATAATACCATCATCTGTTGCAGAAAGGCAGCCCATGAATAAAATCCCAAGTCAGGTAAAGCCAAACCTCCTCTAGTGATGGGTGCTGAGAGCTTCAGGATAGATCTCCTAACCTTACCATATCCCCACACAAATTTACCCATTTGACATTCCAATCCCCTTAGAATACTGTCTTCCACAAGAAGAGGAATCGCTCGAAACAGATATAGAACCCGGGGTAGGACATTCATTTTGAGAAAATTGCCTCTTCCGATGATTGAGAGATGTAGTCCATCAATCCTTTTGAGTTCATTCTTTATCTTTTGGAGCAGTGGTTCCTAGTTAATTTTTACAATCTCATCTATTTTGGCCGATATTCGAACTCCCAGATACATAGCAGATTCTACCCTTCTAGGATCAGTAAAGTGGATATTATTTGTGCAAATTACCATCGTTTTATCCCTGTTTAAGGAATATCCTGATAATTGACCAAAGGCTTGAGTAATTTGTTCTATTTCTGATATAGCCTCCATTGGCTGTGGTGTTATTATAGCCACATCGTCTGCGTAAGCTAATATTTTGGTTTGGTAGGGGCCCAGTATAGGTGGTTTAATTGCCTCAGCCTGTAAAAGTTTAAGAATAAGTGGATTTATGTAGAGGGCAAAAAGAATCGGAGAGCAAGGACATCCCTGCCTAGTCCCCCGAGATATGTTAAAAAATCCAGATTCCTGGCCCATTACCAACACCTTAGCCTTGGGTGAGAAATACATTGCTTTAATTGATCTCATAAGGCAAGGTCCAACATTATTCTGATCTAATATTGCCCATAGGAATCCCCATGAAACCCTATCGAAAGCCTTCTCGGCATCCAGGAGGACCATCGACAACTGGCCCCCCGTAGCATTTGCGGCATCAAATAGTGCAATAGGGCGTCGGGTATGGTCCGTAGTATCCTTACCTGGAATAAAACCATGTTGCCAGGGGGAGACCAGACGTTCGATGATCCCCCTGAGCCGATTAGCCAAAATCTTTGAGTACAGTTTTGAGTCAGAATTTATTAGAGAGATAGGTCGATAAGATGAGGGCAGCTGAGGAGGTTTATCTTTCTTTTGAAAAATTACAATATTAGTTTCCTGCCAAGACCTTGGTGGGATGCCACTAGATTGGATCCCAACAAATAAATCGTGGAGTAGAGGCGTACTATATTACCCAATATTTTATAAAACTCGAGTGGTATTTTATCAGGCCCTGCTGCTTTTCCCGCGGCTAACTCTGCGAGAGCAGTTTCCACTTCTATTTGAGTTATTTCTCTTTCTAGATCAAACCTAGTAGCATTATCCAATCCTAGACCGTCTTTGTGCTCGCTTGCCCATTTTGATAGTGTTTCTTCGATTACATTTGATTTTCCAGAGTCCTCATTTTTGTACAATTTCCCATAATAATTTTGAAACACTTCTAAGATAGTTTCAGGTGTTGTAAATACTTGGCCTTCTGATTCAATGCGCGTAATTGAGTTAAGAGATTGACTTTGGCGAGTTTGAAGTGCCAATTGTTTACCCACCCTATCTCCCATTTCGTAGATCTTGTTCCGGTGGGATTGATATAATTCAGCCGTACTTTGGGAGATTTTACTGTTTATCTCTGCTTTTAGTATCGCCTTATCTCTTAAAATTGAACCACCATCCGCATTTTGTGCTATTAACCTAGTATGCTTCTCTTCTAGTTCAGCTAATTTTTGTAGTTGTAGTTCATTAAGCCTTGTCACCTCCTTCCTCTGTCTGGCTGCGTAACTGATTGTCTCCCCACGGGCTGCAGCTTTAAAGCAATCCCATACCATATTTCTGGATGTGCTATAACGGTTAGAGTCAAAAAAATCCTGTGACCATTTTTTCATATGTTCTACGTATTCATTATTTACAAGCAGTCTTTTGTCGAAAGACCAACTAGAGCGAGGTCTGGCCATGTCATTTAAGTAAAGAGTGAGAGATAGAGGATTATGGTCCGATATAATTATTGGTAGTTTACTTATTTGAGCCAAACTTGCCCGGTTATTCGACATTAGAATATAATCGATACAGACATATTTATTGTGGGGGTGAGAAAAATATGTATAGCCAGGGTCATGACCCTGTTTTAGATCCCATAAATCAACCAGACCTAAACTATCTTTTAATTGGGAGACAGCATTAAAAACTTTAGGCTTACGACCAGTATATTTAAATCGCACTTGTTTCTGAGGTGCACAAGCGCTGGGTAGAGAAATATTCAAATCCCCACATAGGATCATTACCTGAGGCCAGGATGCTAATTCTATCTCCAAGTCGTTAAAGATTGCGGGGTCATCTTGATTAGGGGCGTAGATGGAACATATTGTAATTCCGCACTTGAGCTCCACAATCACCCACCTGCCTAGTGGATCAGCTAGTTTACGAGTTGCCTCCCCCAAAAAGGATCTTGCTACTATAGCGACCCCCCTTGTCCTCATAGTTTGGCTAGTACATACCAGTAAATTAAACCCTGAGATCTTCAATACATCCCGCTCTGCCCATGGAATGTGGGTCTCCTGGAGACATATTATATCGAATGCAGTTGCCCTTATTAGTCCCCACATTCTTTCCCTTTTGCTCCTATCATTGAGTCCTGCCACATTCCAGGAGCATATTTTTATCTTAGCCATATCAGTGTGTTATTATATTTAGCTCCACATCTATTATGCGTATAGAAGAGTAGAAACAGATCAATCAACTCCTTAACATCATTGACACATTTGTTATACGGAAAAAAAAATAGAAGTAAATCAGACAAATCCTTAACATCATTGACATTTGTGTCATCATTTATGTTCCTCATAATGCATCTGGAACTGTAATCACCATATTTCTGCATTTTCTTCCCCTACCCTACCTCTTGACCCCAACCCCTAACCCCCCCTCCTTACCGCCCTTAGAGGCAACCTGGGTTTTGCCTCACCCAGTTGTTGATGGCAGTGTGGTCCGTACGCCTGAGCTTGAACCTAGCCTGTTATTTTACAATCCTAGAAAAGGTCAACCATATAGCAAATGAGAATAACTTATCAGTACTATCGTATTCTTTATATTCAATTGCCAATTATTCAAGTCATATTTGATCTATAAAGTGTTCATATATTTTTTACTAGGTAGTTTGAATCATATCCAATCAGTTCTAATCCTCTTCTTCCATTTATTTGCCATTATTTTGTTTCGCTTTCTCTGCGACATCCTTGAGCTAGGCCTCTGCCTGGATTTCGCTTGTAAAGCTCTTTGTTATGTCTTTATACATTACTTTTAATCGTGCCGGATTTTGCAAAAAGACTGTCGCTCCTAGTTTTTCAAAGGGAGCGAACAGTTGTCTCATTCTCCATCGTGGTTCTACAGTAGCGTGCGCAAAATACGGTCTTGTGAAAAATTTAAATCCCTTGTATTCTCTTTGAGCTGTGGGTCTAGCCAGATCATATATAGTATCGCGTACTAGATAATTTCCGAAATTGACTAGAAATGCTCTGGGGTATTGAGGTGATTTATCCAAACGTTTAGGTAATGACAAAGGGAAGCGGTGTGCACGACATACTTCCTTGTCCATATCCCAAGATTTAAGTTCCGGAAAAGATGATTTTAAGAGATTGGACATGAAGCCTCTTGGATCGCTTCCTTCTGAGCCCTCGGGAATTCCAAGAAATCGAAGATTATTTCTTCTTGCTCGATTCTCTTGATCTTCCACCTTTGACATTAGGTCCTTGATTAGTCCTTCATGGTCTTTAGCCTGCATTTGTAAATTACTAACGTCTGATTCCAGATTTTCCGCCCTAACTACCATAGAACTCATTCTGTCTGAGATCTCCAAACATGTACTCCCTACTTTATTGATAGCACCTTCCAATTTTTGGATAGCGGCATGATTCCTTTCACTATCTTTTTTCACATCATGGTGGAAAGTTCTAATTGAGTTGAGGACTTCACTCAGTGAGGGCTCCCTGGACTCCCTGTGCCTCAAATTCTCATCTTCACCCGGAGTGTCGGTAATATTCTTGTTCCTTTCGGATTCCAAGGTTGCTTTTCGGTGGGGACTTTTGCGTGAGAGTTTAGCTCTCCCTATGAAATATTCTGGGTTGCTTCCAGGGTCAGTTGTTTCGTCGTTAGTTATTTTTGGGTGTCTCTTATGTCTACTTCTTTTTTTCCCCTGTTTTTTGAGTGATGTAGAGTCATGTATCAGAGCTTTTTTAGTTTCAATGTCTGGTGAATACGGTTCCTTTATGGGATTTTCCTCCACGCTCGGCTCCTCACTCGGAACACTTTCTTCACTTGATTCGCTGGATTCACTGGAGATTGACACTCCAGTCTCATAGATCTCGGACTCAGAGCCATCCGAAATTTCTGCTGGGAGATACCCCTCCATCGCTGGGTTAGTATTAGAGACAGAGACCATTTTAGAAACCGAATTGAATTCTTTCCTTGTGTCGGTCTGCTCTTGGTCTACTGTTGATGATACTGTTGAGAGTGTTGCTTGACTGGATCGGGCTACAATAGCATCCGCATCTTTTTGGGCACCATGTTGGTCCATCATGGTTGTAGCAATTTCATTAGGAGAGTAGGACTGCAATCTATCTTTAATTGCTGGACTGAATATGTTTGAGATTCTTGGTTGTGAATCCGAGTGACCAGTATTTTTGGCTGCAGCTTTTAAATTCTTAATTGTTTGTAATCTTTTTGCCTTTTTTTCCAGGAGATCCAGGTTCTCCCTGCATATTGGTTCTTTTTCTACCATTTTTATTATCTCCTTTTCCTTTGTTTTCTTTTTAGATTTTTCGGTCTCCTTATGGGGCTTCTGTTCATTGACGTCTCTAGCTCTCCCATCTGGTTTGCTTGCTCTCATGTTGCCTTCGTTATTTTCATCGTAGTTTTCCGTTGCCTTATAACCCCTGGTTTCGGGCCGTCGCTGTGTCTCTTTTACTTTCTGAAGTCCTTGTGGGTTATCTTTAAGATTTCCTCTAGCATTCGAGCTCTCTTGACTTTTAGATTTCTCTTGATCTCCCTGAGCCACGGCTTTTGTTTCTTGGGTTTGAATTTGAGTTTGCGCTTGCTTTGCTATACTTTGTGATCCTAAGGAGTCTAATGTATTTAATGTATTCAATGTAGCTTCACTCATGTCGATATTCAGTCCGACTGACTCATCCAACACCCCAGATGCTCCATTTCCGACAGCTTTCGGGCCATTATCATCGCTGTTAAAGGTTGTGGCACCTGTCTTTGATTTATTGCCAGCCATATTTCTTGTCGATATAAAGACTGCAAATACTGGAAGTAGCAATAGCTTTGAGGGTCGGGTCTGTTTTACTGGTAGTAATTGTAGTAATTGAGTAGATTGCCCTGTGGGCTGCACTGCTCGGACCTTGTATCCTTTAGGTCTAAGATTAGCTCCAGCTATGGTTAACACTCGTGTGGGAGCTCTTTGTAATGTCCAGGCATCTGTTTTTAATATTCCAGCTCCGCCAGTTCTTTTTAGAGCAGTGAGTGAACACGAAGCCCCAATATTTTCTCCTTTGGTCCGAGAGATCCTGGCACTTTTACGTATTTCTATCTCTACCACAGAGGCCATATATCGTTTCGGATTACTGCCTGATGTCCCATATATAGACCCATATGTAATCTCTTTCCTTATTGCCTTTCGTTCAAATAAATGCATCAAAGTACCGACAAAGTTTTTCTTTTTTATTTATTTATTTGTTATTATTTTAGCATAGCCAGTGTCCAGTGTCAAGTATTCTCAGTGTTTTCAATTGGGTTTAAATCTTGATTTTCGAGCTAAACCCCAGCTATACTCCAGCTATGAGAGTTTCATTTTGTCTCCTGAGTTACAAGCGCTGACCCCACTGCCGAATCTCAGCCGTCGGCGCCGTTTCCTTGGCAACGCGTGCTCTACGTGCTCCGCGCTCAAATGCCCTTTATGTTCAGAGCCTGCAGTGTTCGCAGATGACGATAATGCTAGGAGAGAGGAGAGGGAGTAGAGCGTGGGACCCGGAGCTGGCGTGTACGGGCAGATGCGGAGAGAGAAGAGCGGTCAAAAATGTAATAGACAGGCAGGCACGTATATCGAGTAAAGACTAAAGACTGCCTTTCCTCTTTTCTCCCCAGCGCTCCCCCACTTGTGTCTTGCTTGTGTTGGGCTTATCGCTTGTCGCTTGACTCTTGTCTCTTCACATAAGCCTCTAAGCCTCTGCTATGATCGTGCAGACAGCTTGGCAGGTTTTGGAATTTCAAAGTTTTTAAAGCTCTAGTCTATGGCCCAAGAAACAGGAGTGTAGATACATGAAAACACGCATTACACACGTTTTTTTTTCTTTTGGATATCGTAGTATAGTGTAGCGCTGGTTAGCCGTGCAGCAAAGAGCAGATGGCAACAAGTAGAACACATCAGACTCGAGATTGCAGCAAAACCTTGAGAGCCCCCCCGGAGCCACGCAGAAACTGAGCAGAACTAAGCGTTTATTCGTGAACACGCCGACACGCTGACCCAGTGTCCCAGTGTCAGTCAAAGTCTAAGTCCAGAGTTAAAAGCCCTGGGCTATGACTTGGCGTGGGGATGAAAATTCCGCTCACTTTACATCACATTTGCTTTTTTATTTTCCGTTCTCCTCAAGCTTCTCCGCACTTTCTCAATCCTCATCGTGAGCCCGCAGTATAAATCGCAGTAGTGCTAGAGCCCATGTGCTGCAACCTTCACATCCGTAGAGTTTTACGAGCCAAGCCGATCAGAGATCAGCTACCATTTCAGCACTTAGGCCGCCTGAGTAGTTGCAGTTCCATATCATCACCATAGCACTGTAGCAATGCCGTCAGAGAAAGAGAAAGATTTTTCTTAGTCTTTAAACTTTGGGCTTTAGGCTTCGGGCCGTGAATAATTCATGACTCATGAATAGGCTCGTAGGTAGGTAGGTAGGTAGGTTGACAAAACCCTCAGCAGCAGGAACAAGCTCTGCAGACGACCTCTCACACCGACGCCATCTTGCCTCTCCTCCTTTTCAATGGAAACAGGACACGGTGAGAGCACTTTAAAAAAAAAAGAAAAAAAGAACAATATGGACCCTGATGTTTTGGCCAATTATCGCCCTATTTCTTTATTGCCAGGTATTGGTAAACTAGCAGAGAAGCACATAAATCTGACTTTATCCTCCTTCCTCGAAGACAATTCTCGTCTGCACCCATCACAGAACTGCACTTCTTATAGCAGTGGAAGAACTTAGGAAAATCTTAGATGGAGGAGGTTGCGCTGCGCTTATTCTGTTAGATCTCAGCACAGCCTTCGACACGGTGAACCACCAATTGTTGGTTCAAGGATTGAAGTGGCAGGAACAGCATTAAAGTGGCTGCAATCCTATCTAGAGGACAGTCTTTGAAGGAGGAATTATCTCCAAGAGAATGCCACTCAGATGTGGGTGTTCCCCAGGGCCCGTCCCTGTGCCCCACCCTATTTAATATCTATATGAGTTCGCTAGCAGATATAGTTGCACCTTTTGGCATCCAGATTATCACCTACGCTGACGACACCCAGCTTGTAATTGACCTTAATCAACAAGAGAATACAGGCTCAGATTTGCCTTTATGCCTGGAAAAGGTGTCAGGATGGATTGACGATTAAACGGAGCTAAGACTGAGGTCGTGCTCCTGGGTAACTCCATTCCACTGACTATAGGATCCTTCTGGCCTAGTTGCTCTGGGATCCCTCCCGCCCCAAAGGACCATATTAAGAGTCTAGGTGTATGGCTTAACTCTAAGTTAGATCTCAAATAGCAAGCACGTAAGGCGGCAGCTTGCTGCTTTGGAATCTTAAGAATGATAAGGAAGAACCTCCCTGTGCTCCCTTTTTCAGCTAAAAAAGATAATAATCCAAGCCTGTCATTTTGTCACGCTTGGACTATGCTAACACCTTATATCTAGGAACCCCAGCAAAAACTATAAAGAAACTACAGATAGTTCAAAATTGTGCTGCACGCCTGCTCCTTGACACCCTCAAACGCCTTTCAGCTAAACCTGCACTATCATCACTACCCATCCATGAAATGGTCCAATTCAAAACCCTATGTATCATGCACAAAGCTCTCTCAGGCAAAGGCCCCACATTATCAGAAGCATTATTCACCCCTTTCGTCCCAAGAGATATCTTAGGTCAGATAATAAACTACTGGCGGTAATTCCAAAAATAAAAAGAACTCGAAGCGGAGGACATCGCTTCTCATTTAATGCTGCTAAACTATGGAATCACTTACTCGCTAATATCCCCCTTGAGCCTAACTATCTGACTTTTAGAAAGCAACTTAAAACGTATCTATTCCCCTAAAACGGTCTATAGTTTGAATTGCAACGCTATTAGCGCTGGGATGCTCCCGAGTAGCCATGGGCTCTATAAATGCCTTTCCATTCCATTCCATGTGAATTGGTTCAGACAGTGTCAAGTAATGCGCGCTTTCAGGTGGACGCACTTTAATGACTTGTATCGAACATATATGACACCAAACGTACCAAAATATATGTGGGAAGGGGGGCAGTTTGTCCCATATGTGGGGTGCATGGTGCCTCGTTCTTCCATATGGCATGGAAGTGCCAGGCAATCCTACAGTACTGGCAGGAAGTGGTACAACAAATGAGGCGAGTGACCAGACTGATCCGGGAAGCGGCCCGAGGGTCTGCCTGTTGGGCATAGTTAAGAAACCCACAGAGGGCAAAATAGGCTGGAAATTCCTGCAGTTAGCGTTGGTGCGGGCAAAAAGGAGGGTGGCTATAGGATGGATGAGTGTGAGGATGCCTTCCATAGACTTATAAAGAAACAATATGGGGGTAGTGCCTCCCAGACCATCAATCACTTTACACTTTGAATGAAGAAACCAAAGTATTGTTCTTTCAGTTGTCTGTGTTTTGACTCATTTTTTTTATTTTTCACCCGAAGTGTACATTCGGATATATCACGCCTGTGTATATTGTTATTATCAACACTTCATGAGATGAATCACCGATCCTTTTTCCTGGAGTCATTTTTTTTTTTTAAAGGAAGATACTTATAAAATTACAAACATAATGACAAAGGACAAGACTTGTGATGGACATAATTTACATGGCAACACGTCTTGATTACATAAACAAAGTTAATTCAGAAAACAATTTATATAAACCACAGACTTCACCAGAAGGCGGGGGAGACGCCGGCCAATCCAGGATATTAGGTCTTGCGGCGCACTATTACCAAACCTGAAGCAAGAAACTGGTTGAGAACCCAGCGGAGGACCATTTTCAAGCAGGAATCTGGTCCATAACAGATGAATGGTCCCAGCTAAACGCAAAGAAAAGGTTCAACCTCCATGTAGGACTCCATGATTAAACAGGAGCGCGCAATCAGATACCAGCCAGACGCTCTTAACAAGGCGCCCACAAAGCTGGTCCTACAACGGGTCCACTAAGTGATCAAGACCTTCCTGGCAATACATCTCAGACTCACCTTTGAAGGTCGAAATGCGTCGGCGTGAATACAACACGGGTCCAAGAGCAATCATAAACTGGTTTATTATGTGCACAAAAGCTGTGGACCACCAGAGATGGAATCCAGGAGTCCATCCTGGCATCAACCCAAGCTCTGACCTCAAACCTAAATAGCGCCCAGTAGTAGTGTTTAGCACTACACACAAGAGGACCGAAGTAGCAAAAGTCCCTGTGATAATATACCATATGACACCAATGAGCAAACTTCACAAGTTCGGTTGAATGTTTGTAAATTAATGCATTTAAGTTGTGGTGATATATGTTTGTGGTTCATATAAATTGTTCTCTGAATTAACTTTGTAATCAAGAAGTGTTGTCATGTAAGTTATGTCCATCACAAGTCTTGTCCTTTGTCATTATATTTGTAATTTTATAAGTATCTTCCTTTAAAAAAACACATGTAAAAAAGAAAAAAGGCATGGACTCAAAGAATAAGGATCAGTGATAAAGAATAAGGATCAGTGATTTATTTCATTAAGTGTTGATAATAATATACAGAGGCATGATATATCAGAATGTACACTCCGGGCGAAAAATTAAATAATAATGAGTCAAAACACAGAACTGAAGGAACAATACGTGGGTTTCTTCATTTAACCTGTTAAGTGCTGCGAACGTTCGGCGGACGTCGCGTGCACTACCTCGCTAGTGCTGCGCACGTCCGCTGAACGTTCCGATTCCGCCCGCGCATTGGAACGTCCGCACTGGGGCGGAATTTGCGGCGCGCTTAACGGGTTAAAGTGTAAAGTGATTGATGGTCTGGTAGGCGCTACCCCCAATTTGTTTCTTTATGCATTGATTCCAGCCTTCCCTGTCCTTAATTGAGTCACTCCCCTGTTCGACAAACTCCATAGACTTATGGCGCAAGAACGGATTAGATTTGGCAGGAGCGGAGTAAATATATATGAAAAAGAATCGTAGGGGCGACATAATTGAGTGGGCAGAGTTTATGGCCAACATGGCTAGGGCCAGGGGAGGGTGTGATGCAGAAACTGAGGGGGGGGGGGGGAAATACACGACGAGGAGACACCCAGGAGACACAACCAAACCAGGGCTAGCAGGGGTGAGGTATAGGAGAAGCAATTTTAGCGCATTAGATGCAGGAACATACGAGGATGGAAAGTACAGGTAGTGAGCTGTACCAGGGGTTCTGTCCCAAGAATGGGTTACTCCAGAATACATTGGAGAAAAGCCGCTGGGAGGAGGGAGTCTGCAGTGAAATGTGGGGGAAAGGGGACTTCGGGTTGGGTGGGGGAACTGTTATAATATAGTTCTTCGTTTGATGCTAGTATGCAAAAGTATGTGTATAAATGTGATGCAAGGATGGACACATACTTGACCAATGTAATTCGAACAATCTAATGAAGCTGTGTGAATGGAGATGCCATAAAAAGATTTAACAATAAAGATACTACAGAGGATATACAATAGAACATTAATGAACAAAATCGGCAGGACTGTAGATGACATATGTATGTAATTGTGGAAAGACCAGAACACATTTACACATTATATGGGAATGACCCAAAACTCAAAAATGCTGCTGAAAATTTAAAAAACACGCAATTGCAATGCAATAGGTCTCGCATTCACGTGAGTTTGAGCTATTGCCATTGTAAATGACAATGCCTTTTATTTAGGTTTTGGGTTTTAAAACATAAATGAAAGGTATTGTCATTTACAATACTAATAGCTTAAACTCTCAAAAATGCGAGACCTATTACATTGCAATAAAGGGCCTTCTCGAAAACTTGTTAGATTGTAAATATCAGAGGAAGAGACCGGCCTGCGATGTCTTCAAAGTAGTGATAAATAGTGCAGTTAAGAAGATGTGCAAGTGTTGTAAATTACACACACACAAAGTGTGAAGTGAGAGTTACATATAATCCGAGCTATAAACACTAAAACAGCGCTCAAACACCTTTCGCTCTGTGATTACACTATTGCGGCTCTGGAGGAAGAGTGGGAGGGGGGCTCTTTCCTGCCCTCTCTGTGATTTGCGTGTGGCATTGCGTAAGGTCATTGCTACCGTTGGCCCTTAAAAAACACTCCAGCTGTAGTAGGGTCCTAGCTTCACCTCCTGGTGCATGGCAGGCTGTGCTTTTTGGCAGGCATGGAGGGAGGTTTGGTCTTGGCTGCAGCTCTGGCCTCGTACAGTGCCCTTGCTATTACTAGTGAGTAAGAGGCGCTGAGGTGGTGGTATTGGTGGTGTTGGTGGTGGTCGTGTTGGTAGTAGTGGTGGAAGTAATGGTGATGGTATTGGTGGTGTTGGTATTGGTGGTGTTGGTATTGGTGGTGTTGGTATTGGTGGTGCTGGCATTGGTGGTGCTGGTATTGGTATTTGTGGTGGTGGCATTGGTGGTGGTGGTATTTGTATTTGTGGGAGTATTGGTGTTTGTGGTGGTGGTGATGGTACTGGTGGTATTGGTAGGGGCATTGATGGCGTTATTGGTAGTGGTGGTATTGTTAGTGGGGGTGGTGTTGGTCGTGGTATTGGTAGTGGTGATGGTATTGGTGGTAGAGTTATTGGTGGTGGTATTAGTGGTGGGGTATTAGTGGTAGTAGCATTGGTGGTGGTGGCATTGGTGGTCGTGGCATTGGTATTGGTGGTGATACTGGCATTGGTGGTGGTATTGGTGATGGTGGTATTGGAGGTGGTGGGATTGATGGAGTTGGAGCGACAATTCAAGAAAACTAAACTTGCTTGGCCCAATTCCTCATTAACAAGTACTAATCACTAGAAATAGAAATTAAAGACTAAATTAAAATGCGCACAATTTTTACATATGGGCAAGAGAGCTTTATGCTCGCTTAAATAACAAAGAATAATTTGCAACGCGACCAAATCCCGCTTGAAACAGAAAAATGCTTCTGCGCATGTGCAAATCAGAACCTACGTAAATAACAATGTGACTAACTCGTTTGAGAAGGAAAACTCTCACGCATGCGCAAGTATTACTAATCTTAGGTCTTGAGGCCTGGCATACGCTTGCCTGAACTTTAAAAGACATTGCTGCTAATGCTTTTGCATAAAGAAAGAGAATTTAACATGGGATAGAATAAAAGTGGGTGCTGCTAAGCCAATGAAAAAGATGGGGGTGGGAAACGTAAACAAGCAGAGTTTGCGCACTAGAGTTATGGTGTGACCCGCTGACCGGACCGTTGACAGACTGCCAAGAGCCAAGGACGGAAGCCATGGGAACTCTTTTCAACCGTGGGATTACATATGAATTTGTACTTAATCGGTTACTTTAAATGTGTGCGAAAGGATATGGAATACAGAAATAAATAAGTTATATGTGTAGGGTTTGTTAAACAAAAGGGTTCATTAAGAAATTGAATATGACCGCATGAGGTGATGAAAACTCTCCTGCCCAATCACAGGCCATGATCCACTGATATTTGCAACTTTTGAGGGTGGGACATGCAGAATTAAAGAATATAACTAGAGTGACAGAAAATTAGTTAGTTAGTTTGATGGATCGATGCGGAGAGACAGAGAGAGGTGAGAGCTACTGCTGGAAAGAACAGAACAGACTGGGAGGATTCATTCCTGAAAGACAGCCTGATTAGATTGAAGATTGTGGAAGCATATCGTGGAAGGAGAGAGTATAAGAGAGGGATGCGTTCCGGTGCATCGGGTTCTAGAGAAGTGTCGTATTTCCCGGTCCTGATCCTGTCCTATAGTCTTTGTCTCCTGACTCTTAATAAGGTGATCTCCACCAGTCCTTAGGCCAGAGGGTTGGGGTTCCCGTTTCACCATTGGGTAAATATTATTCCATCTTACATTTGCAAATGTATGATTTATTATGTATTTTGTCTCTTCATCTATCCACTCCAAATGCATTGAATTGTTAAATGAGTTTGTGAATTGAATGTATTTGATACATTAATTTTCTCTCCCATGAAAGTTGATGAATTTTGCACTGTGAATCTGTACAAATGAGCGTTCATTTGACTGAGGTATTAAATAAAATTTATTGAGAGTTATAAGTTACATTTATTAATATCACCATCCACTATTTCAACTGACCAAAGGAAGAAAAGTTGATCCGTGAAGATTAGTTAGATATTCATTAATCAAGATCAAAGTGAATATAAAACTTGACCACCCGCGAAAGTCGGCCAGGAAAAGAGTGTATATGGGCCCATTTTGTAGATTTGTTGATTGTGAAATATTCATCCTGGCATTTCGCTGGATCCGTGGTATTGGTGGTGGTGGTGGTGGTGGTGGTAGTGGTAGTGGTGGTATTGGTGGTGGCGGTATTGAAAGCAGTGGTATTGGAGGTGGTGGTATTGAAGGTGGTGGTATTGGTGGTGGTGGTGGTATTGGTGGTGGTACTGGTATTGGTGGTATTGGAGGTGGTAATGGTATTGGTGGTAGTGGTGGTATTCATGATGTATTGGTGGGGGAATTGGTGGTGGTAATGGTATTGGTGGTGGTGGTATTGATGGTGGTTTAGGTGGATGTATTGGTGGTGGTGGAGATGCTGGTGGTAGTGTTAATAAAACAGGCTTTTGAAAACAACCTGTCAGGTGGCTTTAGTACAGATGACATGTAACACAGACGTGCTGTTCAACTTCAGTCCATTAGCACAGGATTTTGTGCTATTTGGAATTCACATGACTTAATTTGCTAATCATTTCTAAATCCATTTTACTTGGGTGGGGGCGGTTTGGTGGATATATTGATGGTGGTGGATGTGGTGGTATTGGTGGAGGTTAATAAAACAGGCTTTTGAAAACAACCGGTCAGGTGGCTCAAGTACTGATGACATGTAACACAGCTGTGCTGTTTTCAGTCCATTAGCACAGGATTATGTGCTATTTGGAATTCACATTACTTAATTTGCTAATCATTTCTAAATCCATTTTACTGGGGGCGGGGTTGAAACAGACAAGACAATGCCAGGTTAAAGTGATTGAAAAGGGGGGCTGTGTTACTGCGGCGGTCGTGCTGCTTAAAAAAACATGTTTGATTGATTCAGATGCTCCGTCCATCACCACCCCCTTTTCTACCGCTTTTGACCGCCATAAGTGTGGCAGGGTATGCTCAGACATGAGTCCCCTGCTCACTTTGCCACTGGATTCAAGCAAGCCGGGCTGAAGACGGTTGGAATGCCAGAAACCAGTCCTCGGAAGCTTGTTTCCGGTCCAGGGAAGACATGGCTTGGCAGTTCGGGCTGGACTGTTCCCATGAGGCACAGGGTCAGACCGATTTGCATATAGCCATGTCTGAACTGGGGTGGCAGAGTGGGTTAAAGAACAGTGATGGATTAAACCCAGATCTTTTGACTGGGTGTGAGTGTTTTTATTGATTCAGATGCTCCGTCCATCACCACCCCCTTTTGTACCGCTTAAAAAACACAAGCAGTTTCCGCTGAAGCAGAGAAAGTCGAGCCTGCAGTAAGAGAAACTAAATAAAGTAAATAGTGCTTACAGACTAAATAACAGGTCCCATGTAACAACCAAAGTAAAAGGGCCAGTCGCCTAAGGTGGAACTAACAAGCCTATTAATGAATCCGAAGGTAGCCTTTACGGACAAAAGCCAATCAAAAATATGTGTGGGGGAGTGGGTGCGGCTTCTCTCTCATACTCTGCTAAACTGAATCGTTTTTGTCCACCAGAAGCGTGGAAGGGTATACTCAGATGTGAGTCCCTGCTCATTGCACCATCAGGATTCAAGCAAGCCGGGCCGAAGACGGCTGAAATGCCAGAAACCGGTCCCCGGAAGCTTATTTCCTTCCCAGTATAAGAATTGGCTTGGTAGTTTGGTCTACCCTGTTCCCATGATGCACTGGGCCAGGGTCAGACTAATTTGCATATAGCCAAGTTCTGAGCTGGGATGGTGCAGTGAGCTAAAAAACGGTGATGGATCAAGCCCTGATATTTGGACTGGGTAAGAGTGGTCTGCTTAATTCAGACACTCTGTTTATCACCACCCCCTTTTCTGAATCATACTCTGCTACAGCAGTCTCGCAGAGCGAGTGTGGTTCATGCGCTCTGCCGCAAAAACGAGATTGGGAGTCACTGCAGACACACCAATACATATAGATGGACCCTTGACACTGCTAAGAATGTAGTAAAACTCGTATATGACAAATAATAAAAGGATACCAATCAACTAAGCATTCACAAAAAAGGATACAACCCAAAAAATGTGGCAGTAAAGATACACCACAATACAAGAATGGGATAATGAAATTAACTGTTGTATAACAGCAGAGAAAGCGATATATAAAAGGTAGGGGATGCCCAAAAATTTAGAGAAAATAGGAGTAAATTAGTGGTGATTGAATTGATAGTGATCTTTTCCCTGCTGCCTGGCATACTTCTTGGATGAATTAGACTTTGGAATCAGGAGACATAAATGAATATACTAAAAGTGGAGTAAGGCACAGCGGCATACTGGGCTAACTGATCTTCTAATAAGGAGTATTGGAAAGTAAACAATTTAAGAAATCATTTATATTTATTATAGGATATCAATGTATGAACGTATCTTGAAATTGCTGAAGAATAATGGGCAGATTCAAATGTTACTCTTTCTTTTTGTTGCATAAGTTGAAAACAAAAAAGGTATATTAAAAAAAAAAGAATTATTAAGGTCAGTGAAAGAAGCGTAAACCTGAGTTATAAGTATATAATTAACAGCATAGAAAAAGAAAGAAGCACATTTTCAAAATGTCTGAGCTACAATATACATTTTCACAGTTTTTTTGTTGTAAAATTAACACTTGAAATAAGCATAATAAGCAACCAGGGGCCATACATGGGCTTGAATACTGTCCTGCCCAAGCAGGATCAAGGGTGAATTCAGTGGATTGTCAAGCACAGTAGTACACATCTAGTCATGGAATCAAACTGAGGATTGGGGACAGTGCCGGAGGTGGGTCAGGGTGAGTATTCAGTATTTAACAAATAGGATTTTCCTTCTTTTGTGATTAGGGTTGGCAGGAGGAGAGTAATTCTTTTACAAAATTCTCCTAATCAATCTCATCATAGAAAAATCCTACTGAGGTTAAAATGGTGATCTGTCATCTTCTCTCACGCCTACTGGGTGCATTTCCCCAAGCACGGATGCTGTACCGCACCAAACAATATCTCCACTACCAATCTTTGGAACCCGAAAGACCAAGGTTTAACTTCAATCCATGAGTTTTGGATGACATGCCAGAATTAGAGCAAGAGGGAGCCAGCGAGCCTGTATGCACCCTTTAAACAAGCAGCACCACAGCCGTTCACAATCGGGGGTCATTATGCCTTCTAGAGTTTCTAAAGTAGAACAGCTACTTAATCAGTAAGCAAACAAGCTAGCATAGATCAGTCAGAAAACTGGCTTAAATAGGAGTCCACCCTTTTTGTGCTACACACAGATCTCACATTCCAAAGGCAATAAGGTACCTTATGATCCACTTAAGTACACAAAGCCATCTATAAACAGAACAGGCACAACACTACCAGGTGAACCACTACAGCAACGAGCCTGAATTTTTCAAACCCAGCATGAACTGATGGTAGGAGTTTCAGTCTTTGATGTAAAACCTCTTGAAATTCAAACTACAGGTCCCACCCCTGGTGAAAAATGTACCGAAAGGATCAGCCTTAATGGAAGAGACATTTCATGGGAGAAACATTTGAACAATTGGTTTCACAGGTTGCGTTCCTTCTATACATTGGCAGAAGCCAAAAGATACAGTAATTGCCAATATTCAACTACATACATGTAATAAGCTGTATTGCTTTTATTTAGTTCTTGAGTGATGTTTAAGGGCTGCTTCTGGAAGGCAATTTTGGAGAACATTTGGAACCACCATTCAATTTGGTAGATAGCACGTAACCCACCTTAGTGGATTCAGTGAGACACATACACAACTGTTCACTGAAAGTTTTGAAAACATGAAGATTCCAGTAGCTGAAGATCTGCTCTTTCACACAGTCTGAAAACCAGAATCACAATTTATGTGAAAAAAACAATTAAAGTAGAAAAACTTTTTAAATATTTAAATGTTTTTATTTAAAAACTTGCAAGAGTAATAACAGCAAACTATTTTGAACGTTTGTAACTCTCCCATGAGTCAATTCTTTTATGAGGTTTATTTTAACTATTATCATATAGTTTTCCTAATGTTTGTGCAGTTACGTGAGTGTGTGAGCAAACACCATACCAGCATTGTAGTTTTCTTAATTATCAAAAGACTACGTACATAATTCCATCAAGCAGAGTACACTTTAAAACAGGTTACAAAAGTAGTGTTACATCTGAAGCAAAGACATGCCACCAGTACTTTAGTTCCAGTTCTTCATGTACACATTTTGATTTTTCCCACAACTATGGCATTGATATTGTTTGGGTTAGACCTCTTCTATTATGGCTTTTTTACAAGACTGCTCATTTCCCACACTTCTGTTTTTCTATACCGTACTTTAAAAAATAAATTGTGTAAAGAAACAACACACGAACACGGAAATTTTGGCCATTCTCGTAGGTAGTTTAATGTAGTGCTAAAGAGCTGGCTGTGACCATAAGAAAGGGATCAGTCAAGAGACAAAGAAAAAGAAGAACAGGACAGAAACCAATAAATATTCTACAGGGAAAACTTTGCTAGCTTCACATTTGAAAACATTTCCTGAGATTTATAAAGTTACCTTGACATTTTCCAGACTATTTTGCTAACAATGGTAGGTGCAATGCAGAATTTCATTAGCAAATCCCACATTATTGCTTTGTTACTTCACAGAAGAGATGTGGAGAAAATGTGTATTATGACGAGTCACTCTCTCTAATGGAATATATATATTGCAATTTAAAATTAATACATTATAGCAGCGCTTGAGGCACACCTAGATGACAATAGGGCTGTATTCCTCTTCTGCAACAAAAAACAAAACATTTTCTATATTTCTCCAAGATCCCACTATACTCTTACCCCAAATCTTAGGGAATCAGACGGCACTTTCGGGCGGCCAGTTCTCAAACGAGTCTATGCGTTTCAGATAATATATATAATCAGCCCACTTGTTATGACAATACAGCCTGCAGGATGCATTAGAACACATGCCCACGGAAGGACAGCACAAAGTCAAGATTGTCGTTTATGGCAAAGTTGATGCACCAAGCACTGTAGGTTTGAGCAAGCAAAAACCATTAAAATGCATTTTTCACACTGCAACCTCGGAACGAGGGCCAACTCTTTTTCGATGAAGCTTGAAGATATAGATTTGCTTAAACCTGAATAAGGTATTCATTTTCAGAGTGATGCAGATGGCACATCCCTTTTTTTACCATGAGACATTTCTAATAAAATATATCTTTTATTCGATTTGCGAGTCCAGCTTAAAAACTTTAGGGCTGTGGGCATGTGGAAATAGACCATTTCAAAAACAAATCTGCCCAGTCTGTAAACCAATGCCGACTGGGTCCGTTAGTGCGCACCTGGTCCACAAAGCTTTTTGTATGAGAATTTCTGTATTAGACTCATTTCGAATGATGCCTGAATTTACACGCCAAATTCACAAACCACATTATGTGAATACTTACTCCAGACATAAGACGTGATTACTCATTAAATCTACGAGTATGCTTGCTTACAGATAAATGTTTTGAGAATGTAGTTTGTGAATAAACAGGTATTACTGCTGGACATTTAGGAGCAACCCACAATCAAATTCTGGGTGAAGTTAGTCTGTGAACCCAGGAATAATCTATACCCAATCAGGGCTAAGAACATTTCTCACAAAAAGGCTATGGGAGTTCAGCCCTCTTGCTGCAAGTTCTTAATCTACACTCCCTTTCATATAGTCAGCATGTAGGGAATCCAATGGAGAGACAGTTATTGATCAACTTTAAAAATTCCACCAAGAGATCAAAATGAAGCAACCATTCATTTCAGCATTGACCGACTTACTGATTTTTTTTACTATGCTGTGCAGGTAGAGATAATCACCGATATTTCTCAGCTTTCAAAATACCCATAGTACAAATAGGTACAAATCTTTTTATATCCTGTAATATTTAGATTTCCCAGCCTGAGGGCAAGATCAGCTGGCAGTTAAATACAGAACGTTCTATTAAACAGAACATTAGACAATACATCAAGCTTAAGTGCTTTCAGTCTCCTAGACATCATTCCTGTGGCTGAAATCAAAATGTTAAAAAAGCTATGCCAGATGTTTGAAGTCAATCATACTTCCAGAGCAGTGTTGATATTGCATGAAATACTAACTCCACCCAAGTGAAATATCATGCAATTCTCTCAGGTTAAGGGCTTCCCTTGGAAATAAAATATAATGTGTCATGGGGCAAACATCCCTAAAATGCTCATGTAGAGAGCGGACAAAAGAACAGTAAACAACTTGGCTAAGTATTTGGACTCCAAAAAAGGTATTCTGACATCAGCATTGGAATCCTAGCCATGCCACCTGTGGAGTACAGGATTTAATGAGCATGGGATTTAAATTATCCACTCCTATTTGGTCACTAAATCAGAGAAAGAAGAAAACCTTGCAGCGCATGACGGCGATTTCAAGCTACTTCTTGTAATGTCCGTTTACTTTCATCTGCCAAAGCCGGGAACACCCTCCACCTCCGCAAACTCGCTGAACCACTTCAGGAAGGGACTCAAGACCTGGCTCTTCAACGGATACCTGCAGCACAGCGCCTGGATACCCCCCTCAGAGTGATTGGCCGTGCTATATAAATACTACTGAATTGATTGGTCTGTGACCACACATGAAACATTGAAGCATTCTAGAAGTGGAGACATGAATCAATGTTCTGATCTGGACTTAAAAAGCACTACAATTCACAGAAATAGTTACAACATTCAATAAAAACAAAATATTAATACATTACACGAAAGTAATACTGCACAACCTCCGAGGACACACCTATGTATATGAACTCATTTTGAGAAAATGCTTGTATCTTTCTTTTCAATATTGTTCTATTTGTGTGTGAGAAACCATATGTTTGTTGCATGAATATTTATACGTGCTAAAAATAGTATTAGCCACTCGCGATATCATTTTGTACTGGTGCATGGAGAATTGCTCCTTGTCGACCTGTGAAATCTTACTACAATGGCAATGGCAATAGAAAGCAGGAGGCAAGCTATTCAGGTAAAAAGGAAGGCTAAACTCCGTTCCTAAGGGAAAGGCCAGAGGACTAAGCCCTTCTTCTCAAACAGGTGATTCCACTCCGTTGTACTCTTTAACTCCCACAGATCTAAGAATCAGGACCCATGGAGATGACCAGAACCACTGGGCATGCATAACTATTCGAAATTTGCAAATCAATAAAGGAATGAGAGGGCCAATGGGAAAACATGTGCAAACGTTACTCCAAGGGGGTCTGAAGTCAAAAAAGTTGTGTGCTTGTTTTCTCCAGAACTCTGAACGTTTTGTCACCGTACAACTGTGCTGACAAAACTAGTCTGCTGCAACTGTCTCTTTAAACCTTTTAACCTCACAGCCCGATCTAGAAAGTAGGTAGAAAATATAATTTCTTTCCAAACGCTTACATCAATAACACCATTTCCTACAAGCAAAACTAGTGCATGTGTTCATTCCTGTGTGTTAAAAGAAAACATTGCAATGGTAAAGTTAGTGTAGAATAACTCTCTTGCTCTCCACATGGCTGAAAAAACCTGTAGCAATTGCCTTCAGCTTCAGACTGTTTGAAAGATGGGACCTAACTGACTCAGACTCAACATAGATGCAGAGAGGAGTGGGACATAAAGGAAAACAATGCATCTGTACAGAGTAGGGAGATTTCTACTTGGAGTTAACCCTACAACCACAACTCTGGCAGGGGCCCAAAAGTGATAATGTACACCTATTCTCTTTCAGTGCCGCAACAGATGAATTTAACTATGATATACCCTGATATCAGGGTGGGAAGACTTTTTGTTGCAGATGCCCAACCATGCAGCGGTGGCGTTGAGGGTAGCGAAATGAAAAGTGTGACGTGTCGCAAACGTCCACAGCAGATGGAAAGCCCTTCCTATTCAGATATGCTATTTGTGCCAGCACCAGAGAACTTTACTTTGTTCACCTATGGTGGAGTTCACACCATATGCATTGCCAGCTTATGACACCCTGGAGAGAAGAGGATTTCTAGAGCAACAAATACACTGGTATCTCCTCAAAGAAACCACAACAGTTGTCTAAACTAGACCCACAACAGTTATTTTAACATGGTGAGCAACCATTAAGCGCCAAACTCAAGCTGAAAGAGGACAAATCGTACTGGCATATCAGATTCTTGTTGGCATATAAATAGCTGTGCAAAATATTTATTCTTCAAGTACATGGCCATGGGCCAACCTTAATCAGAATGCCAGTTAGCGTATCAGTCAGAGTAATTTGGTCAGGCCCTTCAACATCTACATGCTACAGTTTAATATAGCAAAGTAGACTTAATACACACATAGGAAGGGATTCTACAAACTTTTTCCTGTAGATGGAGTTTGTTTTAACTCCTGTACAAAGGATAAGAAATTATATGAACGAGTCTATGATTCTTCTGAGTGCCAACACTATGCAAGATTGTGTTTGGGGAGTGATGGGAAGGTGAACAGATTGAAGAGATATGATAGACCCTTCATCTTGAGGAAGTCTGAACTTAGCGTTGAATCTTCTAGCACACTTCCCTAAAACCGCAATGCTTTTGCCAAATTAAGGTGTGACGTTCCACAGCGCTGAGAGGACTTGGCTTTTGGAAGTTCTAATCATCAACCCACTCTAGTAAATAGATCAAACTTTTGATATCCAGTCACCTGAAGAAACTATGGCTGCCACAGGCCTAGTGAGGCGAACCCTTAAGTCCCTGGCTGAGGAGCCTGTTCCAGCAGTTCTGAAGACTCCCGGAAAGGCAAGGGGTGTGGGTACCATTGAAGCACATAACACAGGGTTCCAATGTAGATAAAGGAGGTCTAGCCATGCCTGATATTCCTGATAATACCTTTAAATTCACCGAATACACATTTTAAACAGCGGTTTCCTCCCAATCATTCAAAAGTGAAAACAATTCTCTGATATTGAAGCAAAAGGGCAAGAATCGTATGCCTCTGTACAAATTACGGAATTAATAACATTCAATAATCCACAGTTGTAGATTGTGGTCTCCTCTAATGAGAAATGGCAGTGCAAGCACAGGCCCAGATTGCAGTGCAATATTTGTCCGATCACCTTAAACACAAATAGGAGCCAATCTAAGAAAAAGTGTGCAGGTAGATGGAGATGGTACCTAGGCGCATGTTCCATGGCTGTCAAAGCGTTTTCTCTTTAAGTAGCATACAAATATTGAGGTCAAGAAGGCCAAGCTAAACCCTGAATATAAGAGCCAGAAAAATGGATTACCTGTATTTATTTTTAATTTAGCTTTTGCTCTTGTCTAAGGATTTAAAAAATCCAGTTTCGTCTTTAATCTAAATATATTAGCAATTATAAACTGTGAAGTAAAGCAGTAATTACATTACAATGTGGGATTGGCAAAATGAATTTCTATTAGTCAACATTAAACAAACATTTTTTTAAAGTCGTAAAGATAGCTATGTTGGAGATGAATGGGTAATAAACTACGTTTCTGAAATGAATGATTAGCCAAAATGAATTTGTATTCATCAACGTTAAACCAGCATTTGTTTTAAAGTATGAAAGTCGAAAAGATGGCTTTAAATGGGAAATAAACTATGTTTCTGAAACGAATGTGTGTTTTATAGAGAATATAATATTCCATGGGGAAATTGAAATACGTTTCAAAACAACAAACTACAACGTTTGCTAAAAATCACTGCAAGATCTTTTTTTCTCGAAATGCAAGTTGTACGAACAGCAGCAAAACACAAAAAACAAGTAGCAATAAATCAACATTTTTTTTATAAAAATTCCATTTGTGCAAAAACAACTACAAATCGGATCTTTTACATTAGGTTAATTTGGAGAGAGTTGTTTCAACTTATGGAAGTCAAACATGTATAGTATTTATGTTTGCTTATTTACAAACTGCTACATTTTTAGACAGCAAGAAAAATAACATCTTCTCCAGTGTATAAAAATGTAAAACACAATTGGAGATGGAAGTAAACTGTTGGAAGATGAACCTTTTGTGCTTATGCCCATTGTGTCCCCACAACATAGCCTTCACGATACATCTCTGGATATCCAACCACTTTCTGTTAGAAAATTTAAAATCCTTTTCTTAAGAACTTTGTCCAAATAACTAGGAAGGCGACTTTTAGATGGTATACCTTGTCTTTTTTGAAGATGGTCCTTAATAATTATAGTTTTTACAGTCAAGTAGCGAGCAGGACTGAGGTTCAAAGTACTGCAAAGCACCTTTTCTCTATCTGACAACAATTCAAAACCAGTCAAATTTTCAATGGAGGAAAATTCTCCTTCTTTGCCCTCTTCCTTCCCTCTTTTGGAATTGGCCAAGCTTTTGTTTTCCTTCCGCTTTTCCCGTTTATGCCTGGCAGCTTCATACTCTGCAGACTCCTCCATCTTAGTGATTCCATTCCTTCGATAACGCTGCAGTTCACGGATCTTTGTTCGAAGCATACGCTCCTTATGGACATTCTCAAAAAAATCTTCAATCTCTTTTGAGGACATAAACTGATAAAGAGGTCGCAATTTTAACCTAAGCTCCTTCTCCTCTTTTGAAATTTTACGTTTTGCAGGCTTTTCCTTGTCCTTCTTATCCTTCCCCAAAAAGGCAGGAACCAAATTATAATCCCTGGCGATGCACTTTCGCCTTTGCCTCTCTTTTAGTTTCCTGACATACA
Organism: Lissotriton vulgaris; assembly: GCF_964263255.1. Classification (NCBI taxonomy): domain Eukaryota; kingdom Metazoa; phylum Chordata; class Amphibia; order Caudata; family Salamandridae; genus Lissotriton; species Lissotriton vulgaris. Next base: position 14,716 of record NW_028246546.1, on the reverse strand, counting down.
TGTCCACGTGGGCCCGTTTTAATTCTATTTCAACATCATCGTCATCATAGTTCACAGAAAGTCCACTGATAAGAGTCTCTGCTTCATTATCGTACTCAATTTCATAGTCATCCCGAAGTGGCATATAAGCTAACTGCTGCTGCTCAGTGACAGTTATGTCTAAAGGAAGCAGAGGTAAGGTCAAGCTGGGGGAAAGAGGACCACCACTAGGACATGTGTGGTCAGTCACCCGGTTAGGGATAGTATCAGGAATGCAGGCTTTCCCTAGATTCCCATGGATGTACATGCTTACATAATGGTCCATTACTTCTTGTGGAGTTCGTGAGGCACCGACGTGGGCTGCCATATCCTCCTATAACAAAGAGAGGACAAAGAAGGTGTATATCAGAACAAACATTTGGCACCAATGAACAGAAACATTTGATTCATGCATTTATTCTGAACTGCTTTTTAGAATAGCCCATGGACAGGAAAAAAACATTTGGTGACATCATTCCGATACCATGTAGCATGCTTATGTATGGTTTCACGACCCCTTAGGCATTGTTTACATACAGATCTGAATAGAAGCTGAAATACGATGAATACTAGTCCTACTACAGCGGTTTACAACCAGGGCATTCTGGTAGAGCACGGCCTCTCCCTCCAAGCCCTGGCCATTACTACCTCAAAAAAAGTATTTTTTTATATTTGTGGCTGCTGCAAGGTATTGTTCTAAAAGTATTTAAGTGCACTTTAATAACACAAACCAATCTAAAAAGTGATGATGCACTTACATAGACTATTCCAAAAAGGTCTTTCACTATTTGGCTATGCAATTTAGGTCTCACTTGCACATTTCCAATACATAATTCTTCTGCTACAGGAGTACAGAACTCAGACTGATTTGATGGAACTAAAAGATTACATTGTGCTTCCAGTTTAAATAAATTAGCACTAGGTGCAACCCACCGAACAGAAAAGACTCTTTTCTCCTAAAAACAAGAACTGGCCAGACCGTTCTTCGACCACGCCTTTTAGTATTCTTGTTTCTTTTTCAGAGCTCCACGCCATTTCTATGGGTATGGGTACTGTGGTCTGCCATGAAGTCCGATTCCATCCTTGTTTGATTTGTTCCACCAACAAGGATGCAGCAGACCTCTGATTAAACCACCTGCTTCCTGACAATAAAAGAGGTTGGACAGTAGCAGGTCAGCCGCCAGACATTCAACCCCCATAAAAAAACTACTTCGGCTTCCAGAATACAGTGTACACTCATGTTCCTGGTTGTTCCCTTCTTTGCCCTCAGAAAGACCGCTCCCCCATCTTTCTCCCTGCCCAGTGGTGTGCCCTTTAAGTGTGCACTTCCACTTTCTAACCTCCCTTGCTCAGGAGCATCAGCATCTTTCCCTTCAGTGGAATATCACAGGATCATGACATGTTCACATGGACAAACCGACCAAACACCACATGTCTGTTCCAAACTACCAGGTAATGTCCCATCCCACCTTTTTTTCAGATCCACAGACTTGCTAGTCCAAGGTGGGGTATGCTGGGGTACACTAAAACCTCCCTTTCTTGGTGATCTGAAGACTACTTCAAGTTCAGACTAAGTTTTGTCCATTCCCAAATGTATGCAGAATAGAAACTAGCAGGCAGCCGATAGGTCTCAAATTATACGAAGCGGGAGACTCGGAAACAAATACAGTGTAGGGCCGCAATCCTTCCCAGTCCCCCCCACTACTCAAGACAGCATCTGTTTCCTTCAGGACTTCTGAGGTTTTAGCAGAGTGTAAAAAGATGAAGATTTCAGCTGCATATATAAAGCAAAGTCAGGGTCAGTCTGCTCTCAATATTGGATGCCTACCACCGACCAGCAGAACAATGTACATGTAGGCTTTGTAAAAACGCTGTCCCTCCAGTCACAATCAGACCTCTCTGACCAGATTTCCTGGATATTCGACTAGTCCTTCATCTTCTGCAAAAAAACAAAATTCCTCCAGGACAAAAGCAATGAGGAGGAGGAGGCAGCAGACCTGCCTCATCTCTCTCTATATCTCCACTGGACCCATTTGCCACCTGTTCAACTAAATCCTTGCCTTCGAGCAAAGCTGGGTGGACTGAACCCATTTAGGAAGAGCCGCCGGAATCCCACAGACTCAAACACTTGTCATAAAATCCCAGGTAAGTTGGTCAAATGTTTTTGCAGCATCAAGGCAGAGCACAACAGCCTCCCTCTCTGCCTGCCTAGCATTATCTAGCAAATGCTTTACTTTCTGCTTGTTTTCATTTATGCCACACACTTTAATGAAGCAGCATGGATTGGATAGGGCAGAATGTCCTTATCAATAAAGATATTTGACAGAAGTACTTGCAAAATGTGGGGCTGCATACCGGTCTTTGGTATAATTGATATCGTCGTTTCAGTCATAGCCAGGGCCCCACTTTCTGTGTACCAAAATACGTAAAAGACCCCTGTCATCAACTCCAACAAGTGGGAACAAAAGTCTTATAGAACGTCACTGTGGAGCCATCTAGGTATAGAGCTATTGGAGCATAGATAGCTCGAAGGAACTTTTGCTTAGCATTGGGGGCTTCCTGAAACTCAGCATTCCCTTAGTCAAACTTGGTTAAATTGGTGGAGCCTATATACTGCTACTGGACAAGTGGCTTCGTATGAACAGCAGTATTTCGTTTATTATAAAAAAAATCAAAGCCTTTAAGCGTTCATTCTTCGGTCACCTGGGACACCCCTTCATAATATTTTGCTGCTGTTGCAAAGCTGAGCATTTGGTGAACAGCAGTGTATGCTTTAATTTGCTTGTGAACAGTTTCTACCATAAACAGGTCCCTGAGTAATCAGTCATTAGGTCTTCAGTTCCCCTTTCCCTTTGCCCCTACACCGCCTTGCCTCTCATCCTCCCCTCAAAAGTCCAGCTCTCTTACTGTGCCCGTGATGGGACAGTGATCCAAGTGCATCTGCCCGCCTTGGTCAACTAAGTCAAAAAAGGAAGCAATTTGACCATCTGTTAACAAGTAGTGTATCCGGGTGTATGCAGGAAGTGCTGCTGACAAAAGTAAAATCTGTGAAAATCAGACTGTAGTGTCTTCACATGTTAATTAGCGCTAATTCTTGCAGTCACTGTCTACCTTCCTTTGAGATTGCCAGAGTCCTCCATGCCTTTGTTGGATCTGGCCTTACTCCAGGCTCATAACAAGTTCATGCCCCCTTATGCTTAAGGGTCCTGCAGTAAAGGCCACCATCTCCTGAATGGTCCTACACAGCAAAGACTCTTGACCTCGGTAGGGGGCACAGACGGAGGACAGTTATTGGCTGCCCATCCCACTGACAACTACCTAACAACATTCCATATAAGTTGTCGAACCTATACATAGGTCGAACTTATAACTTCTTGTTTACGTATTCCCACGCAAGATAATTTTTTTCTGTTGAGAAGTACTGATGATGAAACATAAGAGTACTCATGTAAGAAAGCGCTTTTTCTTTGCATGGTTACCCCCATTTTTGCCTGACATCTGATGCAATTCGACTTGATGTGCCCCGGGTCCTTGCCAATCAGGTTCCCAGGGCCAGTGTTCTTTCCCAAAACTGTACCTTTGTATCCACAATTGGCACATACCTGGCCGGAGACAAGCCCCTTGTAAAAGGTACCAAGGGCACTGTGACCAAGGAAGGCCACTGAGGGCTGCAGCACCCATTATGCCACCCTTAGAGGGAGGGACAGCACAAGCACCGCGTGATGTGAGTTTGTTGAGATACGCCACAATTGCATCAAGGCTTGAAGAATACTGCTGGAAAGTAAGTGAAGTCATTCGCCGATGAGAAACGAATTGCTCGGGCCTACATGCAGTACCATGATAAGGGTGGATGGCCAGACCGGCGGGGACTGTCAAACGCTCTAAAACTTTATTAAAATATAGGAATGCGGAGCGTTTGAAATGCTCTATCCGCACTTATAAACGGAACTCTATAAGCATGTGCAATGGCATAGTATACTGGCTGCAGCCGATAATATGGAGAAAAAGACTATAATCGCACATTTCACCAAACACGAACAATTAAGCGTTCACGCTTCGAAATGTAGAGTGAAAACCAGAGACTAAAAACTTCCTCTTTTTGGTTGCATTAGGAAGTTATGAAGCTCCAAATGTCGACGAGGACGTAATTTTCTTTGCTGAAGAGGAATCTTTTTCACAAGTAAGAGATGCCACAGAGAGCTCGTCTTATGTCGCAAACAGTGAGTGACTTTGTTTGGTTAAAACGACAATAATTTATTTGTTTTTAGGGTGAACTAAAAGCGCCCAAAACCATTCTATACTGACTGTGTTTGAAAACACGAATGTAAGTGGGGAGTCATCGAAATAGATGCGTGAAGACTCCAGTAAGTTTTTTCAAATAAAAAATAATAAAATACGACTGAGCTAAGACTAGCTCGTATTGTCAGACTTGTAACGCTCATACTTATACAATCAATTTGATTGTGTCCAGGTACAGAAGACGGACCAATGAGAGAACCACACCAAAACATATAAAGTACCCATAAAATCTGCTTAGTTTGACCATTGAAAAGTAGAGAGAAGGAGGTAAAAAGTGTGCTACTCATTATGTATTATCTTGTCAATTATTAGGATTACACCGTGGTCTAAAGCCCTAATGATAATCCCTTAAGGCAGAAGGGGATTGGAAACGCGTCGGCACGTACATGTTTGTCTGTGAGGGACCAACATCGAATGGGACTCTATTGAGGGTGTCAAAGTACAAAATATACCCAGAGAGCGAAAGTTTTTTCAAAAAACAGTTTTTCCCGCAGTCTGCCTGTCATAGCGTCATACAAAATTGTAATAAGAGAATAGTCTTAAAGCTGGCAGGCAATTATAGAATTTTCGACTGGTGTAATTACATGATGTGATTATAATGGTTTTTTATAATGAATTTTTCTGAATATGTTTTTGCATAATGTTCTTTATATAATTTTTGAATTGCAAATTACATTGAATGAAACGTGTATTCCTCCAATGCACCAAGAATGATGAATTGTTGTTTCAAATGAAGTTGAATCAATACAATCATGAAAGTATAGTGCAATGACTCATGGCGTTGTATTTTGAATCTGCAGAATTAATTAGCAGGACGGAAATTGGTGGCCAGGTAACCCTTTATGAAAAAATGTATTAGACGTCCTACCAGGCCCCCTTAACGGATGTAACCCCTATAGTTTAAACCCTTAGAGGCACGGCACATTAACCAACATACTCTGCCAAAGGCAGTCTGCATGTGTTGGTGCAGAGAAAAGTGAAGAGTTGACATGGCACACACCCCTGCATGTCATGCCTGCAATCCACTGCCTACGGCCTAGGTAAGTCACCCCTTTAGCGGGGTGCACTAGTACGAAGGAGAGTGTACTGAGGCATGAGCCCTGTACCCCTACAGTTTCCAAGTCCATTCATAGACATTGTAGGTATAGTAAAACCATAAAGAAAATGTGGTCTGGGAGTTGGTCACTACGAACTCCAACGCTCCATAAAAGCTTTACTAAAAACTGGAAAGTTTGGTAGCAATCTTCTCCACACATTAAACTCACATGGATGCCAGTGTGGGATTTAATGTAAAACGCACTTAGAGGGCATCTTAGAAATGCCCCCTGAAAATGGATGAGCCTTGGTGTAATTACTTAATGGCTGCCTGCAACTGCCACCACCAGACAGGTTTCTAGACCCCTGGGTAGAGGGCCTCCACTCTCTGGGTCCAGAAACAAAGCCCATCCTGGGCAGAGGTGTCATGCCTACTCCCCCAGGATGAGCTGCGCCCACAAAAGGGGACGCTTTAAAGGTATGCTGCCTTTGAAGCCGATCCCTGCCTTTTGCTTCCCCCAGCACCTAGCTCCCACCAACTCTGACCCCCCACTTGGGCTGGAGAATTGGTGGCAAAATCCAAGCTAGGAAGAGAGGTGTGCTGCACACCGTTGCCAACCCCACCTTTCAGGTGAGTAATGCGAGGTGAAACACAAATATCAGTCCCTTCCATCTTGAAGATGAGGGGACTCGGCCAATTAGGATGAGACCACTTGATGGTAGGGGGTAGGTAAGGAAGGGACCCATTAAATTAAATAAATAAATAGGTCCCAACCTACATACCCCTTAAATGCTCCTAAATGTAGTATTTTGGGGAGACCCTGAACCTTGCCTCTCAGATTTGAGGAAGAAAAAAGGAGCGAAGAGCTGTGCTGACCCAAGAAGAACCAGAGGACGCAACTGGCTTGGCCCCAGCCCTACTGGCCTGTCCAAACCACGACCTGCCTACAGCGAGGTAGAGGTCCCCCCATTGATCCTAAGTTGGGATCCCGCCAACCCCTGAAAGGCTTATAAACTAAAACTGCAGCCTTTACTTGAAGGGTTCCCCCCGACCGCGACCGAAGGCGGCAAGACAACCGTGACCAAAGCGATCCAGGAAGTCTGACCGTCTCTGTATGACTGGCGCCAACAGAGACTGATCTCGGCCTAAGTAAACCAACGCCTTCCCGGTCTTGAGTAGTCTAACAGACGATGTCCAAACATCTGCCCAAATCCCCAAATGCCTTTTCAGTCGCGGGTCGCCTCCAAGAAGTCCCCCCAACAGAGCCTGCAGCTTCCTGAAACTAACGGTCTCCACCTAGAAGCCCAAGGACCCTGACGTCCGCTTTACCTCTTTCACCTGGACACCTCAGTGCCGCTGGCGGTGCAGTTCCTGTGTCGTCGTTGGCCTCTGCAGTGTCGACTGGAACCGTAGCAGCTTGGCTCCCCCACCCAAGAGGCTTGCTTGCCAGGAGACCCCACCCAAAGGCCCCCTTAGCCCACTGGCTAATGTTGGGCCCCTGCACTCTGCACCCGGCCACTGGTGGTGCAACTAGTGTTCACCTAGACCTTGGGGAACCTTGGGCCTAACCCCGAAACCTTAACCTATTAAGTCAAAGACTTACCTCCAAGTTCGATAACCATTTTTCCTCCCACAAGCACCCATAGTAGGAGATTTTGGGTCTAGAAAGTGTTCTATATAGAACTGGTAATATATGGGGGAAAGTAAGCACCATTGTAAAGTGAACTGGAAGTTATCAAAGAGTACTTACTGTGCAATTCCAAGTATTTTGAAATGCAATATCAACCTGTAACTCTAACAATTACAAAAAAACTGCAACTCGAACCCAAACTGTAATTCCCAGGATCAGATGAGATGAGTCCGGTGAGAGCCTGTGATCAAGCATCTGCCATTTTTGCAACGGCCAAACCCTTTAAACTGTTTTTAAGTATATTTTTCCAATAATAATTCTCCGCTTCATTTTTCCATTATTGGAGTCATTGTACTTTGGCAATATTAACCTGCTTTTCAAAATGTATTATTGTTTTGATGTTTGTGTTCATGTAGATCAAGCCAAACTACCAAGGTAAGCTGCTGATTTCTAAAAGAAACTATTTTACTTTTAGGAAGTAGCCGCTGCTACCAGACCCGGGTGATGGAGCGGAAATCAACAATGAAAAAAGAAATCAAGCATTTGCAATGTCATAGAAATCGCATTTACGAGAGTTTAAGCTATTGTGATTTACATTGGCATTAGCTCAAACTCTTGTAAATGAGAGACCTATTTCACTTCAAAGAATGTCTGGGGCTGTATGAAAGCGAAAGCCCGCATGGCGAGGAAAGCACATTGTGCCTGCAGTAGAAGAAACCCATGAAAGGAAAGAGTGCTTACAGACTGAATAAGACATACTGTGTTGCAACAGAAGTAAAAGAGCCAGACGCCATGGGAGGTTACAAATGCAGACAAGGATGTACACCAAGGAGGGACTAACATGCCTAATAAGGACTCGCAAGCCCGCGTTTACGAAGGACAAGGACACAAGCCAATGACAAATATGGGCGGAGAGTGGGCGGGGCTTCTGAGCCATACTCCAATACTGCATGCACTGTAAAGACTCGAGATTGAGGGAATGCTTGAATTAATATGAGCCACTGGCAATTGCTGTGGCTCCATTCCAATCCACCCTTTTTTGCTGAATATGCTTTTCTACACAAAGATCAGGTATATGAAAATCAGGCTTAATCCTCCTCCAATAGGAATAGTTCAACCTGAATTGTTGGATCACTTCTCTCTCCAGAGACTCAAGCAAACTCAAAGCCGTTTTGGGGTTTGTGTGCCTCCTTATAGAAGGTGACCTTTGGGTCCTAGGACATGGAAGACGTGAATGGGTTCCATAGTGACCAAAAGATGCCCATGGGCTTTATTCTAAAGTATAGATGTTCCACAGTTCCATTCTGGGTGAAGGATGTCCCGGTTGTGACAGACTGGGGAGAAGGAATGAGTGGAGCGAATGACTACAAAAGGACTGTAGTGTTGCGCCAGGCAAGTGGAATGGCACAGTGGAGTTCTAGATGGCACAACCAGAGCTCCAGACTGAGAGGGGAGCGAGTGCAGCTGCAGAACGCGCAAGTAGAGTTCCAGCCTGGAAGACGGCTAAAAAGGCACACCAGACTGGGAGAAGACATTTCTAGTTGCACTATCTGGTTAGCACTGCTAGGACTAGGCCTTGGAGGAGAGGAGGACAATGGTGATCTTAAAAATACCATACAAGCAGCACAATAAATTACATGGACAAAACTTTTGTGGATAAAACGGTGTCCGATGTGTGATTACACAGGCTGGATTACTTTACGGACGATCCCGGTGTCCACAGTGAGGTCACTGACCCGCAACATTATAAGAAAACTAGAGCTGCCGTGTTGGTGGTCCCAGCACCACTGCTCTTCAATTCTACAGAGCTTATTCCTGCCATTTTCTTTCCTCTGCATCATGATCTTGACAAGTCAGAGTAGGCCCAAGGCTGGTCTACATGGGTGCCCAGGATGTGAAGTGTCTCTTGAGGTATTAAGATGCGCCGTTAGCTCTTCTCAACTCTCATACAAGAGGAATTTCCTTTTGGCTCCAAGATCCACTATCTGGAGGCCTTGAGGATCGCCCTGTAACTTCACCACGAGATGCTGAAAGAATCGCACTCAAATTGTTATTTTTTTCCTTTTCGGTTCCTTCTTTTTTTGTTTAACCCATAAAAGGAGGGGGGTGGTAATGCGGAAAATAAAGATGCCTTGTCTTACCTTCCGACCGCTTATTAGACCCCGGGGCTGCAGAGGAAGAGTCCTCCTTACCTACGGGTAAGCATTTTGGGACATGCAGCCCATTCTAGCAGGGACAACAGTAAGATGCTGTAACCTTGTCATCCTGTAGGGGTGTCCGAGCGGCCAGATGCTCTGGACGGTCAATCCCTGCAGCAGAAGCCTCTCCCAGCAGTTAAAGATCATGTCTGCTACAAGCCCCCTCTGTTCTCCTTGGAGGGGTTAAAGGGGGTGGTTGGGTGGAGGAGTGGGCCGGCTCATGAATCTAGCTCCTGAAGGCAGGAATCGACAGCACGCTGATTGGAGGGGAGTGGGAACAGGCAAGTGGGCTGTTAGCTGTCAACGGAGCATGAACCCTAATGCCAAAGGCAGACTCTCAGGGCGATATGGGGGTCAGAGGTCATTCATCTGGTTCCTTTCACCCGACTCACAGAGAGGCTGCCCTTGGCCCATACGGGGCGGCAGGGACGCTGTCCTGTATACTCCAGATTCACCTGTAACTCCTCATCTGGAGAACCGGAAGTAGTTATATAATTTATATACAATCCAACCACTCTTGGAATGGGTTCACGTGCCATGCTACATGGTTCGGGTGCCTGCAGTGTAAATACAGTGCGTCGCACACCCAGTGTTCCAAACTTACACGATAGGACAGGGTGACCCGCATTCCGCAGCTTTATTTGGGCTTCCTGGCCCAATGCAAAAAATCATTTTGTCTTCTTTATTCAGAGGTCTTGTTGGGCACCCCGTTTCGCCTAGAAGTAGCTTCGGCGCACGATCATGGGTTTGCATGAAGTCACAATTTCTACCTGGTGAGAAGGTAAGCCTGTGCCAGGACCCCTTCATTCCGTTCCACTAGCTAAGGCTGACTCGGGTTAGACCAAGCAGGGGTTCGCGCCTCATATCACAACGTATTCTCTCTGCGTTCGAATGAACGTTTCCCTGTAAAAGTCCCATAAATGTTGAGCGCCTCTGAGGAATGCAAAGCTCCACGAAGTACTAGAAATACGCTGTGGCATTCCCGGAATATAGGACCCCGGTCCTCCCCTCTGCCCTGTAGCCAACCATCTTTCAGGGAATTTGACTCAACTTGGGAGTGTTAATGCTGGGGATTGCTGACCGTGCAATGTTGGGTGAGCACAGCCCTTTTACCTGGATGGCCACTTTTAGCTTTTGCAGCAAGATTTGTAAATTATTTGTACATGTAATACTTCTAGCTGAATCTTGCTATCCAAATCCTGTGACGTTTATCGGGGGTCAATGTTTGTAGGGTATAGTTGCTTGGGTTGTCCTTGGGTTTAAAGGTCACGAGAGTTACATTTCTGTGGCGTCACCATACCGTCAAAGGACATGCAATGCCACCTTGTTTTAGTGAAAGGCCAGATGCGCGTGCGCACATGCACAGATTACTACATGCATTCGAAGGTGTGCTCTGTTAATACCAGGGCTCGAGTCGGGGGTACACGCAGGTACACGGCGTCCCTCCACTCTTTACACAGGGTGGACGCCATCCCCCCTGCGAAGAAGCTGGGCCCCACAGAGGTCATTTGCATATTGTCGGTCCCTCCTCCCCACCCCCCACCCCCACTTCTTTTTATAGGACTTGGGCCCTGGTTAATACAGGAGAAAAGAGCACACGAGAGAGGAGAGGAAAAGGAGAGAGAGAGAGATATGAAAAGCGAAAAAGAAGAGAAGAAAAACAGAGACCGAAAAAAAAGAGAGAGAGAGAGAGGAGAGAGAGAGAGAGAGGAGAGAGAGAGAGAGAGAGAGAGAGAGAGAGAGAGAGAGAGAGAGAGAGAGAGAGAGAGAGAGAGAGAGAGAGAGAGAGAGAGAGAGAGAGAGAGAGAGAGAGAGAGAGAGAGAGAGAGAGAGAGAGAGAGAGAGAGAGAGAGAGAGAGAGAGAGAGAGAGAGAGAGAGAGAGAGAGGCGTGTGTGTGTGAGTGAGAGAAATATATAAATTGTGAATTCATAACGGAGTTTTAATCCTGCCTTTGACTGGGTGAAGTTGGAGGGGGCGGGATCCATAAGTGGGAGGGGGGAATCCATGAGTGCGAGGGAGTCTCCTGACCCCCTCCGGTCCAGCAATGTCGCCGGCGGAAAGATTTGTCAGTCTTTCCTGCTTTTAAATTCCTCTTGTACCCCCGCCAGTCAGCTGGGCGGAGGGTGGGTTCCCTCTGCCCAGTCCTTTTCCTGACATTTCCTTACTATAAACTTTGAAGCACAGGTGGGCGATACAATGTTGAAAGAGGGTGGCGGTACTTATTGTAGTTATTTATTTTACAAATTAAGCATTGGCCTTGACGGATCAGCATACGTCTCAAAGCAAGGTCCCTGAAACTACAAGTATCTGAGCAGAGGCCGGGGTGAGGGGGTCTTAGAAGGGGGAGCTGGTGCTGACAGCTGTCAACGCCGAGCCCGCCTTTGGACTCACGTGCCGAAGACACTTCCTGTCACCGAAGCGTCTGAGGAGTGGACCTGCAGGAAATAGAACTGGCTGCGCCCGTTTGAAGTCCACTGCTAATGGGGCACCCTAAGAACGGATCCCAACTGAAGGAAGGTCTGGGTGTCTTCAGAGGGTAAACGGCAGGGCGGCACTACAGCCTGTCAGTGCCAATTAGCAGTGGTGGGGGAAAAATGCCATGGAGCTAATGCAAGCTAGAGAGAGGGCCCTCAGTGCACTGCTTATTGTATCTAGAGAAACAGCAATATCTAAGGCGCAGTGGGACCCTAATGCCACAGCACCATCGACCGATACACCCGTCCCCCCCAAGAGGAGGTGATAGAAGGAGCAGAGAAGGCCAGGCAGAGGCAGGCCGCGTGCAAGGCCTGTCGGGGAGCCCGGCTACCTGCAAAGGGTCAAAGACACGACTTTCAAGAAGTGTGGGCGGGTGGGTGCTCAAAGGGCCATGCTGGATTAACATCAGTCAAGTGAGAAAAAAGGGGGAATTGAGAGAATTGGGCAACGGGAGAGAAATAGCACCAATGGAAGGACGAGCAGGAGGAACCAAACGGCAGAGAAAGCGATCGCTTTCACTTCAAAAACAAAAGAAGTCCGCGAGTGGTGCACACGTGCCACTGCGAGCCATGGCCTATTGGTGTCCATTACGTGCACCAAGAGCGTAATAGACACCAATAGGCCATGGGCGGAGAAATGCGCCTGCCTCTGGCCAATTGTGTGCAGTCTTTTAAAAAAAAAGACGAACGCTAAGGCCAATTGCGTAGCACAAGCGTGTGCGATTCCTAGGTCAGCTTGATTTCCCAGTTTTTCACCTACAAAATGTCTCTCGCTGCGAGAGCACTACTGTGCAGTGCACCGCTAGGCGCGAGACCTAAAAACACTTACCTTGAACGGCAAGCTGCCGCTTCTCCTCTGTCCTCCATCTTCCTGCAGTCCCGGCAAGAAGGAAGCACCGGGCTACCAAGCTCCCCTGGGCCAATCACAAAGCTGCTATTAAGCGTTGTGATTGGTCTGAGTGCCGTAGTTCGGTGTACAGACGAGGAATTGGAGGCTTTGCATATCCCTCACCAGGCTCTGTAATGCAGCCTGGTGGCAAAGATGCAAAGTGCGAGGGACTGCTTGGCCGGCCCAAGAGGGCTGGCCAAACTGTTGTGCGCACTTAGAAAGTGTAAAACACTCCTCCCCCTGCTCCTTGCCGGCCCACCCGAGAGCCACTGACTGAAATAGGAAATCTAAAATGATAATAATAGTTATTTTATTTTTCCTTTTGGTCAGTGGAGCGACGCTCCTCCGTCTTAGCGGAGGTGCTACCACTGCTTTTAGTTATAAGTTGGCTTTACCTGTGTGGGAGCTCAGTCATAACTAATATGAAGATAGAGGACTCTCTGGTCCTTGTAATCTAACAATCTGTTTCCTAAAGCAAGACTAAAAGAAATTCCTAACCACCGGAGGATGCAAAAATGCCCTGTTCCCCTCAAAAATATTTTCTGGCTTGGACGGCGTTGGTAATGGCCGCCTAGCCTGTTCTCTCTATCGCCCCTGAGAACTTTCCGTTCTCAGGGGCGATTAAAACCACCCTCTGCAGTCGAATGAACGGAGGACCTGCTGAGGCACACTCGGTGCGAAGATGGGCGCCTAATACCCGCGGGATGCACCTTTTTGCCGACTTGCTACCACGCGACTGGAGATGAACCCCGGAGCAGCGCGCTAACAAGCTGCACGTCGCTTAGCGGGAAATGGCGGATCTAAGAGCCGCACACGGAGGGGAGGTGAGCCTTAGAAGATGCGCCAATTAATGCCGGACTCTCCGAAGCGAAACAATTTAACCGGCTTGGTTCTTGATTACCGGTGACTCCGTGTGCTGGACTGCCTGCCTGTCCCTAAGATGGCCGCCCGCTATCTGCCTCGTTCGTAGGACATCACAAATGCGCTGTTTTCACCGCAAATGTCCAGCAAAATGCTTTAACGGCATAGTGACTCTGCCCTACACCTATCTGAAGGGGACCCCTGTTAGAGGGAGCGCATTTCCATTGGCGATCAAGCTAAATCTTGAGGGAGCCTACCTTCACTGGCGCCTGACCCCAAGATGGCGACTGTGTTAAATTTTATCGTTTTTTTCGGCGCGAAAACAAGATAGATAAGCAGAAACAGTGAACTTTAAGTAAATGGGATGTTTGTACAATCAGCCCTGCAGACCAAGGTGCCGTAGCCTAACCTACCACTCCTAATGCCACAATAACACTTGGGGATACAGTCACAAATAGAGATACAGCCACAAGTAGAGCAAGACGAATGAACATTACCCACCATTTAGAAATATGTCATTTTGAGAAGTGCTAGCTCTCTACACACTCCAATTGAAAGCCAAAGGACCAGCGCAAGAGATCCGGTCCTTATCTGGAGCACACCGACGCTACCTGCCAGAACTTTGAGATCTAAAGACATAACCTTAGGGTCTCTGTTAGACAACCTGACTTGACCAGCACCCTAACATCCCACATGTCAGCCTGTTCTTTCTCGCAAACTGGAAGGCCATCGCAATAGCGCTAACCACACACGAAACTCCTTCAAAATGGCAGACAGGGATGAGAAGAAGAACAACAAAAAGGTGAAACCGGAACCCTCATTGTCAGACTCTCCTATCAAATCGAGGGCGGACGTTAGTAGTACCCTAGAAGTAATCCTGAAAAAACTAGCAGAAGTACACGACCTAGCAAAGTCAACCAAATCCAATACTGACTATGCAGCTGGAACTTACTGCAATTAGAGCTGACATGAGCTCTGTACACAAAAGCATAGATGAAGTGGAACCGAGAATTAGCGACTTGGAAGACAGAACCAATACTGCATCCAACTCCATACAGCAACTCCAAGGATCAACGGACCAACTCAGACGCCAGTTCGCGGAGTTAGAAGACAGAAATAGGAGGGGAAACGTGCGCATCTTTGGATCCCAGAAAATGCAGAGAAAGACGCGAACTCCTGTGTAGACTTTCTAGAAGCTTGGATTCCGAAGATAACAGGGATTTCCATCCACCACGAGTTTGAACTCGACAGAGCCCATAGGGTTCCTAGCTACATCCCTCATGGTTACAGAGGCCCGCGTCCACTGATAT